>NC_091096.1:1645000-2002500 GCF_024713975.1 Paralichthys olivaceus | reverse complement strand
GACATAGTTTTGTGTAGTCGTGTGTGAATCTGAGCTACGTTCAATATAAATGTGTTAAAATACTTTACTGTGTATTGTTTAAGAATGTTTGTAGAAGTATCTAGAGTCTCTGTCCCATTTCACACTTACTGTCCAGAGGGTTTGATGACGCTCACTTACATTTGCTTCTTTCTTACTTATCCGTCCGAGGGTTCGACTACATCACGTTAAATTCAGAATTGTTAGCAGAATGTCAGCACCTCCGTATTAACTCAGACTATCTAGGCCACAAAAAGCTTTAGCTCCAATCACATAAACAGCCAGTAAGCCAGAGCGCCGGCTCTCCACGTCAGAGCCAACATTCAGTATGTGAGCGTCACAATCTGGAAACGACGGAGACGAAGGAGACGAAGGAGACGTATGTCTGAGTTAGAACAGATCAATCGTAGAAAATATTCACATTTGAATGTTTTCAGGCTGGAAAACCAAAATAAATCATTGAAAGATGTAATTTGATGTTTCTTTAAAAGCGTAAACACTGAAATCACCAGTTATCATATCATGTTCTTTTCTCCAGCTTCTCTTTTGCTCACACATCACAGAGCAGCTTCATTAATTCTGCCCTCCACAGATCATAAAACAGTCTCCTCAGGATACTGAACATTTTATCTCATTAACTTCTTTTTTCTTTTTCACAAATTAATCATTTTCTCGGTGGAGTTGTTTTAACCAGCGAACGAGGGAGAATATCTCATCCCTCATCCTCTATTTCACCAAACTGTAGCCACGCCTGGCTGGGCTGGGTCACAGCAAAGACTCCTGGGTAATAGGGTTTGAGGTAAAGCCTCATTACCTCCTTTATTTCCTTCTGACCGGCTAGAACACACCACAGGCCTTCTGGGTAATTCTGGGGCACAGAGTGGGTCCAGATGTGGGAGCTGACGTCCAAGTTTTCTGCTTTGATGCCGCAGGAAGGAGAAAAAGATGAGATCTTATCAAATGGAACCGTTAAATTAATCCTGAGAGGATTTCTGCTGCAGATATTTTCAGATACGAACAATCTGATCAGATTTACTCAATTTAACTGTGAGCCACCTTTAAAGAAAAAACTATTTCCAGTCAATTAATTGAATGTAACTCTACTGAAACCTGCTTTTTCAGAAAAACTGACTAATATCACTTCATTATTCAATCTGACATTTTGGTTTCTCTGGTCGGAGGATTTGATTTTGCTCAAAGCAGTTTGTATTGACTGTACGTGTTTCTGCTGCTTATGAACAACGTGTTCTGATACAGGTGTTTAATTAAAGATTTCCATGAGCAGGAACAACCAGACAAACAGAACATTTTATTTCATTTGTTCTTTGTCTTTATTTTGGTCATTAACATGGAGGAGGCAAGATTAATCACCTATGCTGCAGCCAACCACTAGGTGGCAGTCAAGACGATTTGGCTTCATGTTTGGGGGCTTGTTGTGTCGTCCATCTTTATTTACAGATATCTGTCAAATAAATTATACAAAAAAATACATATTCTGCTCGTTGGTATTGTGTGTTTGTGTTTTTGTTTATTTATAATTCGGTGAAGGTGAATTTAAAAAATAAAATGTAAACTGGCAGAAAAAAGTCAGAGATTCAGATCCGAGCTTTAAGTCGTGTGTTGAAAACATGTCAGAACATCAGACGACTGTGTCTCCAGCTGTGACTGAACAGCTGCGTGAGTTACTGAAGAATTGCGTTGATGACAAAGAAGAAGCTTCAGACGCTCAGGTCACACGTGAGCCTGCTGGTCCATGAAGCTGCCGTCAGGTCCGAGCGATGAGCTCCATCTCGCTGCCGACCCACAAGTTTGGATCAAAAGAACGAGACTTTCTCATCTCCACTCCGCACAATCTCTCTGAGAGCCGCCGGCTGAGGCGTGTTGACACTACACAAGCCAGGTGTAATGGAATTGACCTCCGCCGCCAATCCTCCGCCACTCGGCAAATAGACCCATCAATAATATGTGCTGCACGAACTGCACACTCAGCAGATTGTAAATAAAGGTTGGACAGCTGCAGCAGCAGGGACGGGGCTCGCTCGCTCTCTCTCTCTCCAGACGTCTGCAGGACGAGCGACCTCCTACATTCAGGTGGATAAAGTTGTGTTTACGTCCAGTAGCTGTCGTTGAATGATTCTGGGGTTTAAAGGCACCGAGGTCGTTTTTTCTAAACGTCATTTTAATTCTCATCCATCCACTTTTCACCTCTTATCCAAGGTCAGGTCACAGAGGAGGAATCTGAAGACCACCCCCGAGTATCAACCCACCGTGACGCCACCTGTTCGGTTTGTGAGCCAGCGCCATTTTTGTTTTTTGAAACCACAGTCATCCATATTTGGAGGAGCAGGGGGTGGAGCCTGACTGAGAGCTGGAGGACACTGCACGCCCACCCACACCCATTGGACGGTCCGAGCCGTCAATCCACACGTCAATGCATACAGTCGACTGTAGATCAGGTAAAAAGACACTGACGTTATTTAAAAACCAGAGTTTGTCGCCAATATTGAGCAGGAAACTTTTAAAATATGGTTTTCAAATTAAAAAGCTTCAACCTTATTTACAAAAGAGCTACAACAAGAAATCTGTTGGATCTACTGCAAATACAAGATTGAATCTATTCGTAAACTCTATTTGACTGTAAATAAAGATCAACGACGCGTCCTCGCTCGCTCTAACGTCTCTGATGCTGTCAAAAGATACTTCCCATAACCCGTCCTTCAGTGCAGCACGTGATGAGCTGTGGTCGCAGCGGGGTCTTCGAGGGACGGTGCCATCGTCAGCTCGCATGTTACATCTGACAGAGTTTATTAAGTCAGGGTGACGAGCTGCAGATCCAGACAGCAGGGGTTGAGGCGGCAGCCACTTCTCCTGCCAGAACTGATTAAGGTATCAGGGCTCATACCTGGGGAAGGGACGGCCTGGGTTAGGGGGGGTGGGGCTGGTTCACAGTCTGACAACAACAATATCCCAGACTAAGTAATGTCTCTTTAATGGGATGTGAAAACTGAGGTATCAGAGATGGCACGAGGAGGAGAGGAAAAGGGAGGGAGAGGGGTCAGGAGGAGGGGAAACGAGCAGAAATGATTGATATGCTGTCACGGAGACGAGTCCTCGACAGATGGGCCTCCACCTGGACGTCTCTCCTGGGAAATAGATTGTGATGTGGTGTCAGAACCCAGCGAAGGGCCAGTGGGCTGGAGATCCCTCCTGCTAATGTTCCTGAGGTAGAAGTGTTTGTTTGTTTGCTGGCAGCATAACACAAAAATCTAACTGAGGGATCACAAGGGAACTTGGTGGAATGACGTGATACGTGTCAGAGGAGAAACCATTTAGATTTGGTAAAGATCTGCTGGATCGGTGAAACAAAAAGTACAACAAGGTGTTTTTCCACATTGTTGCTCTTCAAAAGTGAAGCCAAATCATTTTGATCGCCCTCTGGTGGCCGGCTGCGGCAAAGGTCATAAACCCCCGCCTCCTCCATGTCAGCAGATGGGACATGAACCGAACTAAAGTACATACCTACATCAGATGATGTTAAATTAAATATGTGATGCCGTCAAAAGCGAAGAAACATCACGGACGGCACTACTGACTGTTTATAAAAAGCACACAAACAATAAAAACTGACATTACACTGTAGAAGAGTTTGAGAACACAACATTACAAACAGGCAGGTTTGAAACAGCTCAGGAGCTGTTCAACTTCAGCTGTGAGACGATCAATGCACGAGACACCTGCACGACGTGAGGGGAAAACATCAGCACGGTTTCATCCCTCAGAATAAACCACGCTGTGATTCTGCAGCAGTTTGTTCCGATAATATGTAGAAGGAGCTTTAGGCTGAGACGAGAGGCTGCGTGTTTACCTCCGGTGTTACGCAGCAGCCGGCTCTCAGCAACAATAATCCCATCATTCAACACGTCGCGGTGACGGACGGGAGAAGAGAGAAGTGCTCCTTTTTGTGAGGTTCAGATTTCTGGTTTCTCATTTGAGCAGGGACACAAAATATTGTGATGTTACAGATGTTGTTTGGTTTTATTTTTCAGCCGCCCCAGATGTGTGGCGCCACCACATGTTGGGGAAATGAGATTGACTTAAATCTGCTGTCTGGTGGAAGGAGTTAAGCCACAGTCTGCACCGTTATGTAATCGTCTGTGTCACGCCGCTCTTCAATAATAATAATAATAATAATAATAATAACACATCACTTTATACGACACCTCAAGAATACCTTCAGGAACTTCTTGAATGTTCAGTAGCACTCAAAGGTGAACAAATCTGTGTCAAAGGTCAAAGTCACGTGGCCTCACAAAACATGTTTTTAGCCTTTTGAACAGGACATGTTCACTTCACCTGATCTTAAATCCTGCTGCATATGAAAGTTTCTCATAACTGTGAGTAGACGCAGTTAAACTGTCATTAATTGTAGCTCGTGCTGCTGTTCCAACGCACTGACTGTGACAGAGATGGAGAGTTTTCTCTTGAATTAAACCCTGAACCGTCTGAAGCCAACGATGAATTCACTTTAAACTCTTTAAAATGTCACGAAATCTACAACATAAGGAAACAAAAATAAAATGTAAAATAAAGAATGTGTGTCGTCCTGTAGGAAAATACAGATGTGGTGGTTTTTAGCTGTAAACACTGTGTCACATTTAATATAGAGTTGTGTTCATGTGTTCATGTGGAGACTCCTGTTCACACCACTGCTGCCCCCTGGTGGTCATATGAAGGTAATGCTGCAGTTTGGAATATTATTTCTTTTTTTATTGTCTCTCATTCTTGTATGTTTTCATCTTTCTTTCTTTCTTTCCTTCTGTATCGTGACTTATAGTTTTTTTACACTTCCCTCCCTCTGGATCTTCTAATGAACTACAAAAATAAAAATGGAAATGAGACACGTGACTCACTCATGATTCTACAATGACTCATCAAACTTCTTGGTTCAGGGTTTTTAATTTTCTGCACGTTTCTATGTTTTCAAACTTCTCTGTTATTCTAGGCTTCTTTCCCAAACTGCGTTTATTCTACTTTACATTTTTAAAACTCACTGTGCACAGATTTATCATTATTTTCCCTGGAACCGCTGTGAATTACCAGTTGTTCTGGAAACAAAGGTTAAATAAAAGTTAACATCCTTTAATACCCACAGCTTATTTTAACTTATATTTTATTATTTACAGTAAAATGTCTTCTGATGAATGAGAACAGTCCCAATTAAAATAAATAGAAACTTAACAAAAACAAAAGAATAGAAAAAGTATAGAAAATAATACATTAATGATAAAACACAAAATAATTGAACTGTTCCAAACATGTATTATTTTAAATCATCATTTATTTATAACCTCTCTACTAAAAAGAATCAGAGTGGTTACTCACACTCAGGAGACGATCTTTTTAAGGGAACAGGAAGTGGAGCTGCTTCCGGTTTCCACGCCCTCTCTCAGCTGATCTCGGCTGTTTGCAAACAAACACGAGCTGCGTGGATTCTGTGTCTGCTCCTCTCTGCTCCTCTCAGCTCCTCTCTGCTCCTCTCTGCTCCTCCCAGCTCCTCCGAGCTCCTTCACCATGGAGGGACACGAAGACATCATCGAGCAGCAGGTCGAGGAGCCGGTGGAGCGGAAGGAGACGAGGAGCCACGCCGCCTCCTCCTCCTCGTTCCTGGGCAGCGTCAGTCCGTCCGAGCGGGACGAACCGAGCAGCACCCAGTCCTCCCACAGACTGCTGGCCTACAGCGATGCTCTCATCTCCATCATCGCCACTGTCATGGTGAGACAAGGAGCACAGCACCACCTCCCTACAGAGGAGGAGATAGAAGATAAGATGAGATGAACTGAAGATCAGATAGAAGATAAGATAGAAGATAAGATGAACTGAAGATAAGATGAGATGAACTGAAGATGAAAAAGAAGATAAGATAGAAGATAAGATGAACTTAAGATGAGATAGAAGATAAGATGAACTGAAAATCAGATAGAAGATAAGATAGAAGATGAGATAGAAGATGAGATGAACTGATGATAAGATAGAAGATAAGATAGAAGATGAGATAGAAGATAAGATGAACTGAAGATAAGATAGAAGATAAGATGAACCTAAGATGAGATAGAAGATAAGATGAACTGAAGATAAGATGAACTGAAGATGAGATAGAAGATAAGATGAGATAGAAGATAAGATGAACCTAAGATGAGATAGAAGATAAGATGAGATAGAAGATAAGATGAACTGAAGATGAGATGGGGAGACTGAAGAGGAGGAGCACAGCAGCATCCACCTCACTACATCACAAGATATAAGATAAACCCGCCCTCCTCTGTGTTAGTGGATGGGACATAAACCACATTAAACAACAAAGTTCAGCTCAAATAAATTTCAGAATAAATTTGTTTGATTTGTTATTTGATTAGAGACTCCTCCCCCTCCTCCCCCTCCCCCTCCCCCTTCTCATCAGTTACTGGGATTCAGATGAAAATCAGATTTCATCATCAGACAGAAAAAACCTCACGTTGATTAGATTTTTTTCTTCCAATGTCTTTGTTTCAGATTTTACCTGTGGCCCACACGAAGGTGGAGGATGACGAGGTACTGTCTGACTCCAGTGACTCGTGTTTTATAGCATAGAAGAAGAATTTTCCTATTTAGAAACCTGGAGTCTGGAAGTGACCACAGATGTTCTTCACTGTTACCATGTTGGAATCATTATTATTATTATTATTATTATCATTAGTGTTTCAGATCACGTTCAGTGTGAACACGTTATAAATCCGTCTGTTGCAGGAGTTGAGACAAAGCGTTCAGCTTCTGCTCACGACTAAGATCGCTGTTTACTTAATGACTTTCCTGATCGTGACTGTTGCGTGGGCGGCTCACATCAGGTGAGGTGGTAGTGTTGTCATCACAGCAGCTGCTTTCAGTCTCTTATTAATTATTGATCGCCTATTTAATAATTGATCACTTGTTTGTTTTTCCATTTCACAGGTTGTTTCAAGTGATTGTGCGCATCGATGACTGCCTCGCCTTGTTGAACCTCGTGAGTGTTCAGGAACTTCATGTTAATACAAGTTTATTTTATTTATATTGACAATCAACATTAGTACGAAATATAAACAAACAAGATGTTCATGTGACCGATGACTCAAGTTTTAAATGATTTAGCTGCATCAAATAAAACTGGACCTTAAACCAGTTTTTCAGTTTTGATTGGTTTTTGCTAATTTAATTATTGAAACGTTTTTTAAAACTCAGCAAAACGGAGGAGAATTGTAAAAGTTATGAAAACGCTTAATTAGAGAAGAATGGGAAGTATGAGTCATCAAACTGTTGACTTCACAGGTCGGGACAAAATACTATGATATTGTTTTGTGACATTTAAATAACACAATTTAATACAAACTTTAATAAACAAAATACTGAATTGTATTTTTCATTTTGTCGGGTCTTCAAATATTCAATAAACAACTTTGTCATATGAATTCAAGTTTTTATCTTATGAATAATAGATCATGTGTTTATGTTGGTGGGATAAAATCCTCAGAATCTTGTTTTCAGGACTTTACGATGAATGAAACTTGTTCTTTCTCTGACCACGTGTCCGTCTCTCCTCTGCTTGGGTTTTATTTCAGGCCTGCATGATGCTGATAACCTTCCTACCGTACACAGTGAGTACGAGTCAGTGCAGCCGCTCAGTGGAAGTTAGATCAGATAAATTCATCCAGTCAAGCTCCTCGTTCTCTTCACTTTTCTTTGCAGTTTTCTTTAATGGCGACTTTCCCCGAGAAGATCCTCGGGATTCTCCTGTTCTGTGGTTGTGTGATGGTGACCGGTGTCATTCAGGTGAAGCTGAAAACAAAGCATTGCTCGTGGTTTTGTCCTGTTTCTTTATTTTCGCTCACCGTGATCACGTCACGACTTCCTGTGCCTCTCGTTTCTGCAGTCGGTGATCGTGTTGTACGCCTTCAGTCGCCCGTTCCTCCTGAACGAACAGATTCAGATCTCAGAGAACCAGACGTTCTATAAACACCACATCCTCAAAGTCATCATGAGAGTTCCCCTCATGTGCCTCTTCGCCAGCATCTTCTCCGTCATCTTCTTCCAGCTGGTTGGTGACATTTTGTTTTTCCGGTAGTATCTTTCATCGTCTCGTATTTTGTGACGTTTGATCAACATTACGGTCACTGTCCTTGTTTTTCAGTCCTACGTGCTGTTAGCCATAGTTATCTTCCTGCCGTACATCTCCCAGTGTCTGAAGTGGTGCCGCAGCAAAGCAATCGGTAAGTACGAGGCTTCAGGCTTCCGTCTGCACTGTGAGTGGATCATCTCCGCTCTAGACACAGTTTTTTATTGGCTTCTGTTCCGACCCGGTCGGGAGCGATGGGAACATGACACCTGGGTGAAGGTGCTAATTTGGCAGAACAGCGAGACGACAGCGCCGCAGTATTCAGATGCATGCACTCGCATGTACGCGTTGCTCTAGCGCTTGACGGAGGTCGTACGTGCCATTTCCGTTGAAACCTCCAACGTACAGTGCATGTGATTGACTCTGGTCATGACGTTGAAATTCTAACCAGTCTCTCGTCCGTTCCAGGTCACGTGGACGAGTCTCCAGACTCCATGTTGTTCTACACCTTCCTGCCTGATGAACCGCTCAGTAAAGAACGAGTGGAGGCTTTCAGTGACGGAGTTTACGCCATCGTAGCAACGCTGCTCATCTTGGACATATGGTTTGATTCTCCTCACTACTCTGAATGGGAAAGACAAATTACTATTACACAGCTAAAACGACCTGAAGCCAAGAATCGTTGTTTTCATTAGTGAACAATAACAAGTGAACAAGCTGCAATATGCAACTCAACCAGCAGATGCCACTATATCCTTGCACTGTGTTGACAAACTTAATACCTTTCTGGTTCCTTCCTTTCAGCGAGGACAACGTTCCAGACCCGGCCGTTGTAAGGGACCAGTTTGGCGGCAGCCTGGTAGCAGCTCTGCAGGTCTACGGTCCAGAGTACCTCGCCTACTTCGGTTCCTTTGCCACCGTCGGCCTCCTCTGGTTCGTCCACCACTCGCTCTTCCTCCACGTCACCAAGACAACGCGCTTCATGGGCCTGCTGAACACCTTCTCGTTAGCATTTGTCGGAGGTTTACCGTTAGCCTACCAGCTAACGCACGAATTCTCGCCGAACTCCCGGAACGAACTAGAAGCCATTCAGATTAGCTGTGTGATTATTTTCTTCGCAGGTATATTTCAGCTCACCATTTGGGTGGTCGCTCTTTACAATGAGCAGGAAACTCTGCACCCGTATGTGCGGTATGGCGGACGGGAGCATGTGTTCATGCTAGCCAAGCTTGCTCTGTACCCCTGCATAGCATTAGGGACATTTTTCCTCACATGTATTCTTAGTAAATTTAGCGCTTCAATTTTCCACCTGATGGAGATCACGGTGCCTTTTGCCTTTCTGGCGTTGAGGCTGTTGGTGCGTGTCCTGCTAGCGCTGCTGCGGCAGATTTTCTGTCCGTATAGGTCCGACCTGAGGACGATTGTAGAGGAGGAAGATGACGAGACCAGAGTGCCATTCAACGCTTTAATTACATAACTTAGCTCAAAGCGGAATAGTTGGTTTCTGAAAGTTAGTTACGACCTCTCATCAGGAGCCTGTCGGGGTTTGAATCAGGAACAAAGTGGGAAGTGGATTTTTTCTCTTTTTAGCATTTAAAGTGGTTCAAATCTTGAGAGGCGATCGATAAGATGTGACCACGTGTTGAAGGTGAAACATGGAGCCTGAAGAGGTGAAGGAACCTGGTGGTGGAGCAGAGTAGTGAAGGATACTGACAGCCGAAGCCTCTCCACTCATTTAGTCCTTTTACTGGAGATATGCCAACGCCGTCATCTTAAAGCACCCACGGCCTTTTTTTAATTATTCAACACACAAATTCAACAGAGCGGGAAAAAAAACAGGTTTTTATAATTATGGTTCCGTTTCTGTGCCGATCGAACTGCTTACGCTTTAAAATCAGTTCCGACACGTTGAGCTGCAGAGATTCAAACACGAGCGCTGATTGGCAGAACAGAATTTCTAATTACTTTGCTCAAGGGCGCCGACAAAGGGAAGTTGTTTTTCCAGATTTTTGCTCAAATACTAGATTGGGTTAGGATTTGGGTTTAAGTCGGGAGCGTCGGGCACTTTAAACGTCACGCTGAACATGTGTCGCCATTTCAAATTGCACTAATCTCAAAGTATTAAGATGTTTGTGTGTCATAGCAGCAGGAATGTGATCTCAACTTTTCAATGACACCGTCATATTCCCTCCACTTTTATCCTTTAATAAGAAATGTACTGAAATGAGAAAACTGTGGCTTCAACAGCAGAAGCGTGGGATCGTTATCACGCAGGGCTGCTTGTTGATTGTAGTTTCAGACGTTCAATTCTTGAAGATTTCTCTTTGATTTAAACGTCAACGTAAAGTGATTTAAGTCTGTTTCTGCTTGTGTGGACAGGTTTAACCAGAAGGTGTCACTGTTGTGTGTGTCCTGAGCTGCTGCTGTGATGATGTCATGTGCTATAATGTACTGATGTGTTTTATATTGGCTCAACTCTGAAATTGCACTTTAACGGAAATCTGTCACGTGACGGAGGAGAGTTCGTAACCTTGGCAACAACTGAGTTCGGAAGAGCGACAACAAGAAAACGTTGGATTAGCATTTTGTCAAGCGAAAATGCTCGAATGTGATTAATCTGACAACTGACGTATGTTTGGTGTTTGTTTTGTTTTGTGTCTCGTTTAAACTCTGGTTTGTTTTTAAGTTTCTTGCACGGATTCATTAAGAAGTCGTCATTGTCCCTTTATTGTGACGATAATGGACCCAAGCCTTTGTCAGTTTGATAAATTAACGAACATATCGAACATAATGTATTTAAAGCCATATTTTAACGAAGTCCTAACGATAGCACTCTCATCTTTACTTTTATTTTTTATAATGATCTTTCTCTTGTCATCTCTCTTTGTTTTGTTTTTGAAAGCTTGTTGATATTTGATATTTTTGGTGTTTGTCTTGTTTTAAGTCGTCTTTGGTTTAGTTTGACACGTCCACCACGAATTAACTATTTTATCAAGGAATCATTTATTTTGTTGTCATTCATCAAATTGTTTTTTTTTTTTACCTTTTCACCTCATGTGAACGGCTGCATGTGAATATTGTAATCTTGTCTCAGCCGAAAGCGTGATGCTTCAGGTTGTCCGTCCACACTGACCAAGTTACTGTGTTTCAGTTGACAAAGGACAAGGTCACAGTGACCTTTACATGTTTGTAGAAATATAGACACAGAAACTGAACTGGTTGGCGAAGGAATACAACCACACTGCTGTAATTCTAGTTTTCTCTTGTCACTCCTCCGACGTTGTTCAGTGTTGATTGAGACAGATTTCTATTGTCAAAGCGTCGATGTCTATTTATTAGTTAGTTATTGCTTCACTAGTCCAAACTCGGAATCCGTCTTTTCACGCGTCTTTGTTTTGTGAATAAATCTGAAATTGTTCACTTTAACCTGAAATTGAATCCTTTTGTCTCGTCCTTCAAACAAAACCAGGGAAACAAGATGAACAGGTTTGAAGACATTTTAAAGAAAAGAATCTTTATTCACCTCCATACAGTAAACAGCTTCAATATCCCTAACAGGATATCAATACATGGTTTATACATAACTTCATATTGCCCCTATATTAACAGCATACTTCCTCAGTATAACCTTTAAATATTATCCACTCCAAAAAGCTATAGATTTTCATTAGAAAACATTTCTCCCCAAATCAAATCAACAATATTCACAACAAGGATCAATTAAAAAGACGAGCGACCAAACATCAGCAGTGCATTACCTGACTTTTCAGATTCTAAAACTTCTTTTCTCTTTCCTACCTCTATCGCTGTGTTTCATACACCTAAAATAAAAATATATAAATTAGTTCATACTTGAACCTAATTTTAACTTCATCTGTAAAACTGGCGTCTCGAGTGTGTCAATGTAATATTCTTAATTATAATAATTCATTGATGCTTCTAGTTGAAAGTTAATTTCACTTGTATTTGTTTTGGTAAAGTTGACGATAGCTCAATTTCATTGTTTCTTAATTAGCTAATTGATTAATTTTAAAACAATTTGTCTTTTTACCTGTTAAACATCATTAAATTAATTTAAATATCTTTGGGTTTGGAGAATTTTCCATCAACCTGGAACTTTTAAGGAACATTTTTTGACGTTTGTCAAAGAAATAAATGACTTAATCAAACAATATTTAAATAGGGACCAAAGAAACAAACACGATATTAAACAGACCAAAGGCAAAAAAGAAAAAGAAATCTAACCATTGAATGGAACGGTGGGTAGTTTCTCTTTCTATTCTATTTGAAAAGCATCTTTAATATTTTTTAAAGCACATTTTTGATGCTTGGATTGACTGATGTATAATTAACATATTATAATGTGTCTGCTGACACGCTCCAGACTCCAGACAACAGTTTCAAAACGTCCAAATCATTTCACTGTTTTCAGTTTGAGTGGATATTTCTTGTTTGGTCAGATTTCAGCGTAAGTCATCTTCGTGTTTCGCTTCATCTTGTTCAGTGTGTTACATCAGACAGTGAGGGTTTCTAACAGAAAAGCCAGTCAAGCAGTAGTGTGTGTTTTGACGAGGTTTCGTTTTTATCTTTGTATAGTGCGACACAGCTGGTCCCAAAAAAATCCACCCGAAACCTCATTCACCTCAAATGAGGGAAAAGGACAAACTGGACAAACTAATGAAAACATCCTGTTCCTCCAACATGTGCAGGAAGTGAACAGAACTAAATAAACACATTGCACAGGCCTCAGTCGAAACTGTTAGTGCTCCGGCTCCAGACTCTCTCTCCCTAACCGTCCTCGCTGAGGAGAAGATGTCGGAACAGCACGGAGACGAGGACCTGGACCCCGGAGCCTTTTTCAGTAATCGAGGGAAATCAGTGTTAATCACACAGGGCTTTGGTTGACATCATCTCTGAAGAGCTCTGGAACTCATCGTCCCAATGAGAAACAATGCAGATCCCCTGTTAGATCCTCCAATCTAAATTCTCAGACTTGCATAAGATGAAAATATTGCTAATCAAACCACCACCGTCAATATACTTCAGATGTGTGTTAGTACAGTACTGCACATACTGTATACACGCACATGTCATACAGCACATTGGTTATCATCGATAACATCTTCCATCTACATTCAGAACTGAATCCGTACGACAGTGATTTAAAGCATAAGTAGAGTAAAAGAGTGAAGAGTGAGGATGTGGGAGCGTTCAGAGTCAATCTCCACCCACCATCACCACGTCCACTGCTACAGTGCAACTTAACTCATTGGTTAAATCAATAAAGCAGGAAGCACGAGTCTTCAATTAAGGAATAGTTCAACATTTCCTGAAACGCACGTCTCAGTTTCCTCCTGAGAGTCAGAGCTGATCCGTCTCACGTCGGGGGAGGTTTCCTGACAGACGTAGCTCTGCACTTCAGGTATTTTCCACCAAGTTAAAATAAAACAAAGCATCTAATGCGACGCTGGCTCAGATGAACTGTTTGCAAATTACTTTGTTAATAAATCTAACGGAAGTTATGGGGGCGGAAGGTCTAATTTTTTTTACTTTGAAATCAGGTCAAGTCGCTGATTTACATCCCTGAAAATACAATTTATTCGAATTTATATATAACTTTGTAAATAATAATATGTAATCATGTGTTGAAAGATTGTGATTTGTGAATATGGGCTGTATAAAATCGAATTGATTGATAGATAAAGAGAAGAAGGAGGAGGAGGAAATCTGAAATCTATCATCTCATCTAATTCTCAGAAAGAAAAACAGATGTGTGACGAATGTTAGAACTATTCCTTTAAATTATTTTTTACATTCTCTAGTTAAAGTTCACACCCTCTAAATAAGCAGCAACCTCAGATCAACTCTACGTCCCTACCTTTTAAAAATCTAATTTGTTCATGCTATTATTATTTCTCTTAATTTAAAAGTGATCTTTTTACCCCAGCAGGTCACATACGTAGTTATATATTAAGTATTTGTTTAGCTAAATATTTTCAAAATGTATATATATGTACAATACATGAGTGTGAGGCCGATGCTCTAGTTTCTGCGTTAACATGCCTACAGTCAAACACCGTTGACTTTTTGTGCGACTTACTTAGATTCGGACAGAAACCTAAAAGCTGACGGTTCACTCTGTGGAGGAAAAACAAGAAACATGGCTTATTCAAGCAGAAGCCTGACACGGGGCTCAGGAACATGCTACATGAGGTTGAGATCATTAAATGGAGCAAACACCATGGAAGCAGTGTTTACAGTGTGTTTAACGACCCTTCTGCATCACGACTTCACCCAAACCCCAGAGAGACGAGTGTCGACGGTCCGTCGGCTGCAGCTCGGGTCCACGTGTCCGACACTCTGGGCCCAGTTCACGCTGGTAAAAGCTCCTTAAATCTGTTTGTTCTGCTAAAGTCAGTGCAATATCTGCCGTCCGCAAGGGAAACCGCACGTCCACCGTCCACCTGCGCCGGAAAGCTGTGTGCTTTAAAGTCAGTTTTTTTTGTGTGATGAGACATTTTATCTTCTGTCTGTGAGTCTTTGTGGACTTCCTGTTCGCTGTTGTATGTGCCGCTCCAAGTGGAAAGCAACAAAGCCACTTGTGTTTTTTTTTCTACTTTAAGGTTATTCCATGTGATGCGGAGAGTTGCTTCGGGTTACAAGCTGTGATTTCGCGCTGGTTTGTCGTTGAATGAAGAGAAGAGGCGGCCGGATGACGATGGAAGCAGGGAGGGGCCTGGGATCTCACACACACACACCATACAGGCATACGTGCGAGAGTGTGTGTGTGTGTGTGTGTGTGTGTGTGTGTGTGTGTGTGTGTGTGTGCATGCCTACACAAACTATCCACAACATCACACACACACTCCCCCGTCATCACCCTGTGAAGCCGGCGGACGTTCACTCAGCCTGGGCGGCAGCGGGGGGGAGCATGCCCCTCTCTCTGAGCTGGGAGTGCAGAGTGTGGAAGATGCTGAGCTGCTGTTCGGGCTGAAGCATCAGCAGCTGCTGCAGCACCTTGCTGGGGTTCGGACCCCTGCAACACAACAGTCACAAGTAGTATGACAACAATCGACAAGAGCGTCAGAAAATATCCCCCGTCTGCAGCAACGTTAATCAAACTGGGACGTGTGTTATCCACGTCTCTAAAGTTTCATTAGCACCGGTGCTCGTGCTTCTTACCTGATGAAGCTGGCTATGTAGACGTGCGTGAAGGTGGCCATCAGGTACTGGCAGTCGAAGCGATCCATGATGCCGCCGTGGCCGGGGATGGTGCTGGCAAAGTCCTGCAGGAGGAGAGAGATTCGGATACAACGTGAGAACTCAGGTAAGAGCGCAGTCGTGATCGCGGTGTGAAACCGGGACATAGAGCTGCGGCATGAGCTCGACCAGTCATGAGTCAGTCTCTGAACACGATGTAACACTTATCAGAACAGTCACAGGCCTCAGTGTGTGCTGCTGTGTGTCGGGTGAGAGAAACTTTAAGAGACAGCTCGACTCCTCACCGCACGTGGTCCGACCAGTTTCTAGAATATTTGAATGTGGCCCTTGAACAAATCTGTGTGTGTGTGTGAGCTTGAGGTGGAGTCACTATGACTACATTTGTTTGGTGTTAGAGTTATGATCTCAAAGACGACAGGTTGAAGTTATAACAATCACTAACTTGTGGCAATGAAATATTTACGACGCCGGAAGATTTTGCATTCTGAGAATAAAGTCAAACAACTTTTCTCTGATGTGGTTTGAAATTCACATTCCAACTTTATTCTCAAAATGTCTCATTTTTATTCTCACGTCTGGTTCTAATTCTCTCCAGTGGGAAAAACGAGAGTTAAAAGGAAAACACGACTAAAACAAGATGTCACACGAAGGAAAACAAATCTCAGATGATGTTGGATTGTTGGTGAAGGGCAGAGACAAGACAAAGAGACAGGACTGAGATTTTTACTTTGATTTTGAAGGCTCGCTTGAAGCCGCTGGCAAAGAAGCCGCCAAACGGCCCGATGAGCGACGCGAAGGACGAGAGGAAGATGCTGTGGATCTGGAAAGGGTACAGGTTCACGGTTTTCTAGAAGAGAGAGAGAGAGAGAGAGAGAAACCTCATTAGATTAACAGCAAAATTTCTATTTAATCTTCTCTAAGGTTGAATGTTTACAAAGGAGAAAAAAGCTAAATTGTGTATCGGCGGAGAGCGGATCAAATATTTACACGTGTGGTGAATTGGAGAATTTACATAATCAGGAAATATCAGAAAGAAAAATGTTTTAATTCACTAACGAATAATAATAAAAACGATAATAAGCCTCTTTGTGTCGCCCTTTTCTTGACAAAGTTACAAAGTGCTTCATATGAGGATAAAACAACAACAACATCTAAATAAATCAAGTTAATAAAATAATTTCAAGTTCACACAGAAATGAAAGTTATTTTTATTTTAAACTAAAGTTTTAAGAAGTGATTCAAAAGATTATCTCGGCTGGTAAAATATTTTTCAGAGTTTGGGGATGATAATAATATGGCAGTAAATAAATATAGTTAATATCTTTACCACAGTGAATAATTATATATTATTTGGTCTCAGTTGATGCCAAAGGGAAAGAGACTTACCCATGTCAGGGTGTTTTGTATGACAGCAGGAAGTGTGTACTCCTGCATCACGAAGATATCAGAGGGCTCACACTCGACTGTGAAGCGGTTGGTCTCACTGTTGAATCCCACAGGACAAACAAAGTACTGGAACTGAGACAGGAGGTAGGCCAGCTGAGGGCGGAACCAAAAAAACAACAACAAGCAAAGATCAGCGTCTGAGTCCGCGGACATCGATGTGTCATCGGGATCATCGCACTTTGTACCATCGGAATGACACAAAAACATCAATGATGCAGAGAAAAATCAAAGAAATCCAACTTCCAAACACAACGTGAGACGGGAGCTGGAGATCATGTGACTTGTAAGTTGTGAAAACAGTGTCTGGCAGTCGTAGGCATGATGGGAAATTGCCAGCAGCTTTGGTAACAGCAGTTTTTATCTGCAGCAGCAGGATGTGATAACCAGCTCTCGTTATTTTCAGATGAATTGTTTGTGTTCACTATTGACGGGTTAACCGTAGACGGAAATACTGTTTTACCCTTCAACTCGCTCTCCACCCAAAGTCCGGGATGTAACAAAGTACATTTACTTAGTACTTATACTGTATGTACTTTACTTGAGCAGAAAGTAGTAGTCTATCTATGTGTACTTTTACTTTAGAGAGAGAGAGAGAGAGAGAGAGAGGAAACAGCCTCATTGATTATCTTCCAAGATTAATCCATTACCTCCGGCGGTGGGAGGAACAGGGAACTGATGTTTTTACTGAGGGTTCATTCAGAGTCGGCTCCAAACCAACCGTCACCGTGTCAAAGACGGCGTCCGTGTGCTGCGATTTGATGTGATCACAAAGTCGAGCATAAACTCTGCTCAACAACAAACACGGCACGGCATCGACAGGAGGAGAACCTCGTTTGGACGCTCCGATAAATTTGTGTTTGAACAAATCGGAGATTAAATATGAAACAAATAGTATATCGTTATTTTTACTGGTAGTTTCCTTTTTAGTTGTTGACACATGAATCTAATATAAATACAAACATATACTGATGATGATGTGAATTTAAAGAGAGTTGAACTGCTAACTTGAGTGTATCAACGTTTTTATAAAGTTGTAATGTCCGTGCGATAAACACAACGTCTATGTGAAAACATGACTTGATGTGTCAGGTTTGGTATTTGAGTCATTTAACCGTCACGTACTTGTACAAGTTTAACTACACGTGTGAACAGATGTTTACTCGTGCTCGAACTTTCTGGCCCATTCTAGAAAACGATCAAACTGTGTACCACTAGCGCTGCTCGCCAGGAAGTGAACACATCGCCCCGTGAGGTTCCCAGATTTAGAGAACTAAATGAATCTGGAGATAACGTGCAGATATTTTGTCCCTGTCACTAATCCAGCACGAATTTCAGTCCAGCAGAATTTTCTTTGGTCGACTTCAGCCCTAAAACACACGAGCATGTGAGGCAGCAGCAGCAGTGAATGTGATGTACTCACGATGAAGCCAAAAACCACAGTGGAGAAGAAACCGCCGATGAAGCCCTCCCAGGTCTTCTTGGGTGAGAGCTGCAGGGGTGAGAGACAGAAACCCTCTTTCATATCAGCATGACGTGGTTTTTACTCGCCTCCATGTGATTTAAATAGAGGCCGTCTCTTCCCAGCTGTCCTCAAGAGTAACTGAATATACTCGTGTCTTCCCACCGTTGCACTCTATTAGACACTGTACAGTTTAAAGTAAACCCACTAACTGTAATTAAAAAATTCATTATCAAGACTGAGACGCGTTTGATTTACCTTGATGAGAGGAGTCCTCCCAAAGAAGAATCCAAACAGATAGGCCATGATGTCGTTACAGATCACGATGGAGATCGGAACGATGAACCTAGAAAATAGGATTTAACAAAAGCGTTTAGAGGTGGAGGGAGAAATGAAACCAACCACAAGAGAAACTCACTTCTCTGCGGCTGGGAAATATATGATCTATTCTATAAACTGGTAAATGGCAGGCAGGGAAAGTATTCTCGTGGTTTTCTACCGTGACAACATGTTTTTATTGTGAAATTCAATGATTTGCTATCTTCAGAGAAGTTAATTAAAACAGAATACGAATGATCTATATTAAATTATCTGTTGCCGGTTCAGTGTTCAAACTTTAACAGCATGACGAGCTACACAACAGCGAACACGGGTGCAACGACACACACGTGGCGATAGTCAGAAACAACACGGTTCCTCCGGTCTGTCTGTGTCCTGCTTACCAGATCATTCCTTCAAACAGGTTCTGAATGACAAGGTGGGACTGAGTTACCACAATCAACAGGGTCACATGGGTCCAAGCAAACTGGAATGGCAAACACAAACACAAACACGACAGTGTCACTGCACTGGAATGTAGCCGCGCCTGCTCAGAAGTTGGCTCGTGTCAGAAATAGTGGAATAGTACAAACAAACAGGCGGATGAGGTGAAGGACACTGACGAAGCCACACACACACACACACACACACACACACACACACACGCAGAGTGAGCAAATGTCATATGCATCAAAACTTAAATATACATTAAGGTGAGAAAAGAGCAGGCAGCAGATGTCACAAACAAGGATTTTGTGGAGATGCATGCAAATAACAAGACAGCAGCATTTTTTTAAAATCTTCCTCACATAAAAGAATGAAACACACACATGAGCTGAGGAAACGTTCACTTTGTTGCGGGTGGAGATGATCGTGTTTTGAATGGGCGGTTAAGGAAACACTCTGTGGATGTCTGCAATGAAAGCATTTGCATAGATTTGCCTGCAAGATGAAAACTCAATAAAAGCTAAATGGGCAATAAAGTCAGTCCAGGCCAATGCACTGCGTTGCATCACAGCAGCCTTCAGATGTCAGGGGGAGCTCAACAGATGCATGAGAAGCTGAAGCCACTGCAGAAGTCCTGAGTTAATCCAGGTTTAAACTCCGCACGGTGACATGCACAGATAATCTGGAGCTGCTTTCACACGTGCACTGTTAACATTAGCTGTTTTACTGAAATTTTCCAGAGGGGCTTCATGTGAGTGAGTTGCTGCAGACATTCTCTGGAACTTCTTCACATACAGAACCCCTCCAGAGAACGTCGGGGGATTATCCACAGTTCAGTGCGCGTCTGAAAGCAGCTGATGTGTCTGATGCACAATTAACATAAGGGGTTACAGCATTCGAGAGCAAACGCTGTGTAATGTCCAAAGAGGCTTCTCCAATGGCAACAGCAAAGCACAAGATGAGACTCCAGACACTTGTCAGAGGGACGAAGCGGGGAGCAGGAAGCGGTGAAGGGAGGTGGACAGAAAGGTGAGTGGTGTAGTAGAGGAGGAGGAGGAGGAGGAGGAGGAGAGGGTTACTTGGCTGATACACACCATATAAAACTGCAGGCGGTAATGTTTCTTCACTAAACTCAGCACAAACATGCAGAAACCTGTGAAAGAGTAGACAACATGCTGTCAGTTTAAACTCCAACATTACAGAGTTTTAAAAATCTGTGGATCACAACAACAACAACACATCTTATATAAAGTACAGGGAGGTGTGTGTGTCTGTGTGTAGCATGACAGTGACTACACAACTTAGATTATTGTTTTCATGAAACACTGAGAGGACGTTTATCACTGTTTGGATTTTGCACTGATTTGAATTCGGACTCCTCAGGTCAGGTTTGTCCACATGAACCTGGGACGACCCTCAGGGTGTCCTTGGGGTTTGAAACTACAGCTGACGCCGACGCTGGGTCAACTGAGAGACAGCTATGTCAGCGAGACTCGGGCCGACGTGTTCACCCCGTGTCGGACTCTGAAACTAACCACTGAGCGATCAGCAGACAGATCCTGTATTCGTCCCACAGGGAATCTTTGTTGTCGCAGCAGCAGCATCAGAAAAATCCAAGAGCTGCTGCGACAACAGATCCCACCGTGGTTTAAATTTAACCAAATCCTCTGGAAATGCTTCATCTACATTCAGATGGATGTTGTTTTTTCATTTTTCGTTTAAAAATCTTTTAACTTGTCAAAACCTTCTTGCCTCAAAAGGATATATTCATTGACATATCATCACATCCAGATATCTCAGAGGTTCGATTTGTGACTTCAGTTTTGTTCTAATAAATACAAGTGGCGAACATGGTTTTTAGTTTTATCTCAAAAGTAAGAAAAACTATTTGTGAAGACTTGTTTTCAGAATTTGCTTTGTTCTTGTAGATGTTAAAACTTAAGTAGCGACGCAGCTGAAAGTCAGGGCTAACTTGAAAAGTCAGCTCAGTCTGCAAACTAACAGTGTAATCTTGCTCACAGTGAAGTAAAGGCAGTATTAACAGTTCTGCCATCTGCTCTATGGAAGACCTTCATAAATATCTCAGTTTTATTGTCTTGAAACTGTTTGCGTGTAGACGAGAGGCTGTTACTCAGAGCATAAAAGTTTGTATCGCAAAATAACCGCATTCGTGTGGACAGGGCACGAGAGAAGAGAGAAAATTTATTGAATCCACACATGTAATAGTTCTGTAAGTGATAACTTTTGTTTCCTCTTTGGTGTGCATGTGTGGTTTTCTCTGTTTTATAAATGTAGCGCCAGAAGAAGCAGCATGTGTTTGTAAATCAGTGTCATGTGATCCAGAGAAGCAGGAAACAAACAAATAGTACGATCCATTCGGTAAAATTCTAGAAATAAGCTGACTTCTTTTTACAGGTCTTGATACAAATCACTGGTGAACTGCGACGTGATGATAAAAAGCTCAGCTCAGTGTTTTCATGACAGTGTTTTCATTGCAATTAAAGCTCCTGCAGCAGGAAAAAGCATGAAAAGATTAAATATGTCACAATTTAATTGACTATAAAAACTCACAAACCGGTTTATACTGAATGTCTTCCTGCGGTTTTTGTTTCTCTTTTTTATTCTCTCCTCAGCGATGTGAATTGTTTGAAATCTATTTCATAAAGAAAAGGGGAGTGGGAGCGTACGGGCCAAAGAGCATGTTTTTGTTTTCTTCTCTGAGATACACGAGTCTTGAGGGTGGGAGTCACCTGCAAGATACAGAGCAAAGGAGATGAAGCGGTGATAGCGAGCCAGGAACTGCAGAGGTTCCTCCCTCTGCACCAGAGCCCCGAAGTAGTCTGCCACGGTTTCACCGTAGAAGAAGTAGTTGACGCAGATCAGGAAGTACCTGAGGCACAGAAACAAGCGGGACTAGTTTTACTTGACATGGTATTTGAGTTAGCCTCAAGTATGTTTGAGTGCTTCTTGGTTTTATTCTACACAGAGCAGTTCATGAGTTTATGCAGAAATGAGCTCACGTATGAAAAAACCTCTTGTGTGGGTCACTGGGTTTAAAGGTCTGACAGTGTTAGACAGACTGTACATTGACCTGTTGTTTGTGTGTGTGTGTGTGTGTGTGTGTGTGTGTGTGTGTGTGTGATGGGTGGCCCGAGGTGAAAGGGCAAGTTTCAATTAGCCTTCTTTTGTTTCCAACATGGCATTGATCTTTGCTCCTGGCTGAGCGCTGCTGCCACATACTGTGGGCGTGTGTCTGTGTATGCAAAGGTAACACTCAATGGGAGCAAACAGAGGACGATGTTGCTTATTCAGAGAACGTGACTGCAGACGAACCGAGTCAATGTTTCACTGAAGAGCTGAGTTAACTGACCTCTACAACCTGCTTACAAACCAATACACTATAATATACTATACCACACAATTCTTGAAATATTTACGTTAGATATTTTACTGTAGATCAACATGTTTTAATTATGAAATACAAACATTCCACCCTCTGATTTATCTCCGACCACACTGCAGATGCTTTACTGATTCTCAAACCACTTCCTGTGTGTCCGTTAACACAAGAGAAAGGTCAGATAACTGCACGATTCTCTGTCAAACACGTTTCTAGAGTTTATCTGCTGCTGTTGTAACATCCTCTACTCACCAGCACAGAGTCCTGAACCAGGGCAGCTCGTAGGAACGGTAAACTCTGTACCCGATGTCGATGATTTCTTGAAAACACTTGATCTGGACGGTCATGACCTGTATCAGAGGACAGGAGCAGAACGGAAACGTGACACATGGACATGAACAGATGCCTTGAGGACTCAAACAACAGCCATGGCATCAAGTGCTGTCCCTTACCACTAATAAAAGAGTGACAGGTCCCATGTAGATGATGAGGAAAAAGCCTGAAATCATGGCTAACGACAGAACCCCTCGTATCCAGTAGTTCTTCCATCTGTGGAGAAAGGAAACTTTGAATTAGTGATTTATTTCCTTTCTGAAAATTACTTTCAAATATTTACACTCCATAAGAAAGGTAAGAGGAAAGTATACAGTGTATAATTTACCGTCTAAAGCTGCAGTTGTAAAGCTTTGAATTTACAGAGCTGACGTGTTTTCTTAATAATCATAATAAAGAGGAGAAGCTTTAAAGCATTCGTCAGTGGCTGTCTGATGAGAGGACAGCACAAGGTTTCTGTTTTGTTTTTTTAACTGTGACGTC
Source organism: Paralichthys olivaceus (assembly GCF_024713975.1). Classification (NCBI taxonomy): domain Eukaryota; kingdom Metazoa; phylum Chordata; class Actinopteri; order Pleuronectiformes; family Paralichthyidae; genus Paralichthys; species Paralichthys olivaceus. The sequence goes on along the minus strand of NC_091096.1, from coordinate 1,979,253 downwards.
TTTTGGGTCACCAAAGTCATTAAATACATCCACCCACTTTCCCCCGGGGGCTGGCTTCAGAATAGGTCTTGAACACGGCTGTAGCTCAGGAGGTGGAGCGGGTTGTCCACGTGCTGAGGTGTCCTTGAGCAAGATACTGAACTCCAAATTGCCCCTGACGGCTGGGCCAGCAGTTTATGAATGATGTATGATGGAGAAAGTATGAATGGGGGAATGGCGAAAACGGTATTAATACCTTCAAGGGCTTTGAGTGGATCGTCAAGACTCGACAATTATATATTTTTTAAAGTTCCAGGTAGTTCTTGGTCTAAACGTGACTTACAGGATGAAATCAAGGTATCGTGTTAATGCTGTGGCCACTTTTCAAGGCTTATTATCACCACCTGCATCTTACAACAAACCGTTAAACCGGTACGACCTGTGCCGTGACACTAGCGTGCCTAAAAGTGCGGAATGTGTTTGTCCCAACACGTCAGCTGGTCCGTGTTGCTGCGAGGCGAACAGCTGCATGCCGACCGCCTGCGAGCAAAACAAAAGAGAGGGACGAGCTCAGAGCTGCACAGGAGCTCGTGTGAATGGAGGAGGAAAACAGCTGCGTCATCAAAAGAGCTGCTGCTTCCACGCGCTCACTCTCTCTCCCCGTCTGCCTCCCACAGTCATTGACTCACTCGCACTAAAAGCACCATCCTTCCTCCTCTCTCCACCTCCTCCTCTTTATTTCTACTACAGCTTCTCCATCTGTTTCTCTTCCCCCGCCCTCCCTCCCTCCCTCCCTCCCTCTTTCTGCAGTCTGTTCATCCACAGCTCTCTCTGCAGCACACCGGCTCCAATGCCGTTCAAGCCAGCAGGGATTAGTGCTTCCCTCCTCGTGAGCCTTTAAGCCCTGTAACAGGGCCGTCGCTCATTGGTCACACCCTCCACCACTCGTCCGTGTATCTAACCTCCGTCACACAAGGTGCTGCTGACTGGAGCAGGTAGATCCACAGTCTTGAAATCTTTGCATTAAGTGTATTTGCACACGTGTAAACAGGACTTTTAATTGTTGATGTGTTTTAATTCATGTGTTCAATGAATTTATCAAACTTTACTTGTGGTTAGCAACATATACAGTATGTATATATATATATATATGAAACCCCAGAGAGGATGTGTCACAGTCACAGACCTGCAGTGAATCTCCAGGTTGATGAGATGCAGAGAGTTACTGTATTTCCTCCACTACATTAATAAGGGCGTGTTCATGCACCTCTGTGGACTTCAATCTATTTCTGGTCCAATTAACCTACATGGTGCAGGGGAGGTGATCAATCACTCTGTCAGGCTCTTTCTATGAAAGACGGAGGAGAATCTGCTTGTTACAACAGAATTATGGCTGAAATCACAGCAGAGAAGAAAATCGAGTCGTGTGAAATGAACAAGTTAGTGATTTATTAAAAAATAAAATGGTTTATATTTCCTGAACATGATCGTTTACACTTAACTGTGTCTGCTCACGCTTTCCACCATCTTGAAGAAAGCTTGTTAAGCTGTGTGTGTGTGTGTGTGTGTGTGTGTGTGTGTGTGTGTGTGTGTGCGCACCTGGGCGGAAGGCCCTCCAGAGCTTTGTTCAGGCATTGTGGAGTGTTGTCTGTGTCTGCTGTGGAGAGAGGAACATCTGGAGTGTCTGCTTTGGAGTCAATGTCACACTCTCCCTCTGCGTCACCTTGCAGACCCAGCCTGTCATCACCATCGGCCTCCTGTCAGAACACACACACACACACACAGATATTCAAAGAGTGTTCACCTGACACGCAGGTTAGTGTAGAAAGCACAGACAGGGTAGTGCACATAAGGTGACAACAGAGAAGGAAAACAATAAAGCATCGTCATCCTGTAAAAAGATGGAGGTCAGACACTGAGAGCTGCAAACGAAGAGTAAATGTTGAGGTCGTCAAATAAAAGTCCAGTCTGGGCTGAGGAGAGAAACACACGACTCAGCAGATGGTGCTTTAATTAGGTATTTTCTAGCAGCAGTGTGTGTGTGTGTACAAAATGACTCGATAAAGCACGGACTGGTTTTCATCAAATGTACTAATTACTTCTTGGATGATCTCAGATGATCGATTAAAGGTTAAACAAGATAAACAAGATTGTGTTTTGAAAAACTGGAAGGATGAAGCTGAATGGATAAAACCAACAATACAAGAGTTGAGTCTTTAGGAAACTGCAGAAGTGGTTGATGTGTCTTCTAAACCTGGCTGTGATTCAAGTAGGTCTGAGTAAACATGGGAGGCGTGTGGGTGTGTTTGTTGTTGTCGTCCTTGTTGTATGTGAAATACTTCATTAATATACAGAATACACTATTACAAACCCTTTATCTTCAAATGAGCTGAAGTGAATTATATTTCTATCTCTTAAACTAATCTGAACATGATAATTCCAACATGAAAATGTACACAAGAAGAAAATGTTCAGTTGGAGGCCGGTGAAGAAACTGGAGGATGACGGAGCTGAAAGTCTACACCGAGTGTCGCCGGGTTAACAGGCTGCTGCCCGGGAGGCAAACGTCTTTACTGGTGTTAATGAAACTTTAATCTGGATTTAAACCCAGTCCGCAGACAGAGTGAGTGTGAGTGTGTGAGTGTGTGAGTGTGTGTGTGTGTACAGTATATATATATTTTTTTTTTGAATTGGCAATAATTCCTAAAATGTAATTATCAAACCCTTACAACAAAGAAATGTATTATATGAAAATTAATATTTCACAGTTTAACCAAAACATTTACAGTTAATAACCATAAATAAAAAGAAAACACAAGCAAATATACGGAAGTGAAATTTAGAAAGTAAACACATTTCTTTGCGTAAAATATAAATGCAAATATTTTCACCATTGTTTATTCTGTAAAAAAAGTTTTTATGTTGGCAATTTGAGCAGAGTTAGTGTGGATGCTCTAACATCTATAATAAAACCCAGCACTTTAGTTCTTAAATTAACACCAGTGATGGTCTGTGAGGTAACAGAGTGGTGAGAGGAGACACTTCCTCAGGGAGCCTCTTTTTAAACCACACACACAGACACACACACACACACTAGGAGATTATGTTCCTCTCCGCACTTGACATCCTCGCTGATGCTCCTGGACATTTTTTCCCTTTCATGGTTGCTTTTACTCAAACGTTGCTAAATACGGTGAGCGGAGGGCGTCGGGGTTAACTCAGATTTTCATTTGGAAAGAACGTCTCTGATCTTGTCCAGATTTTGTGATTAGCCTGGGGTCACTTCAGTTGGCATTAGCGCTCAGGAGGGACGAGGAAGTGTAGATTTCTACTCAGGTTTTAATGAGGAAACGTTTTCAGGCCGCAGACTGAAACCATGGAAAGCTGCGGTGTCCTTTCAGACAGTGCTGCTTACACACAGCATCCTGACTGAAAAAGGGAAATAATAACTCACACGACAGCGTCTCTGGTTAACCCCGACACTGAAGTCAAAGAAAGATAGACTGCAAGTTTCATGTACAATCATGGTCACCACTAGAAACAAGTTTAGCCATAGCTGTTTAAACAGAGTGACCATCTAACCAGCCAATAAGCATAAATAGAGTCTGATTTATTGCTATAATTAACTTATTCTGGATCTAGCATGATAACAGATTAACTTTTTTTTTGTTCTTTGCCGTATTCGAAGATTTGGGGGTTTTGAAGTGTTGGCTGAATAAAGTAAGAATTCTGACGACACCATATTGGACCATTGTTACCAGTATAGATGATGGATGGATGGAAATCTATGATGTCGATGATGCTACTGTGCCTGGATATGACAAGTGATGGGATTTTCTCACCCGTGTGTCATTGATGCCATTGGTCGGCAGCTGGATAAAAGATTCCCTGACGTGGAACGAGCCTCCGGTCAGTTCATTACTTCAACCACACAAACCTGTTACATGCAGAGCTGCATTATTAAAGCTTAATCTGGGGGAAGGCTCTCAATCTTTTAATCAAACTGTCAAACACTGTTAATCTTTTGTTTGTTTGGTAACTGCTGTCTAATCACAGGCAAACAAAGCTGCAAATCTGAGCACCTAATCAACACCGGCTGATACAGACAGAAATCACTGGGAACAGAGATTTAAGTGAAACACAAAAGCAGCCACAGCAGGTGGTGCATCCAAGAATTCACTTTCTACCAGACGCCCATGTTTTCCTACAATCTGTGAGCTGCAGAGACTGAGAGGCAGCAGCAGCAGCAGGGCGACTGTCCTTGCAGCTCATCTCACCTCCACTGTCGTCTTTGTCCTCCTCTCTTGGCTATTAATGCCTTCTCTGCAGAGCCAGAGGGAAGAGGAGGAGAGGAGGAGAGAGTTGGGGTCACAGAAGAGAGGAGAGGAGAGTGATGAGTCGCCACGGGGCAAGTTTCCCATTGGCTAATAAAGTCGTGACAATCCCGGTGTTACCATCTGCCTCCAGACGTTTTGCCTCCAGATACCAGCATCGTCATTTTGATTGTGTCATTATTACAAGTGGGTAAGTTTGTTGTGACAAAATACTTAACGACGACGCAGCCCTTTGGGAGATATGAGGGGAAACAATTACAACCACACGAGAGTTTTATGCTCACAAAAGAATCAATGTTTTATTTTTTGACGATTAAATTTGACCAACTACAAATAAAAACTACGACAACATTATAATGCGTCGGCATTTCAGACCGTCAGAGGAGAGGAATTCTGAAATAATGATTTGATAATTTAAGAAAAACTTTGGTCAGCACGATCGTACTTTGAGTTCTTAACTAAGACTGACTTCAACTGACATTTTTACTTTGGTGAAAATGTTTTCTGAGAATGTCTTTCTGCAAGAATTCAGGAACAAGTGTGCCATTGTGCAAATAGAGAATTTGAAACCAGATCACCAAACCACTGGGGAATCGCTGCTTCTTTACTTTTACACCCGTGAGATGGATTTCAGACTTTTAAGAAATCTGAGATCGATTCACTGACCCCATGACTTTGGGACAGTCTGGGACATGACAGCAGAACTAATAATATTCACTCTTTGAGAGTACTTGGACTAACTGGTTATGCCACTGTGCCCTGCAGATAAAAAGCTGTTTCCTGCTCGGATGTGTCCAAGTGTGTTTGTGAGTTTGATTGTGGAGGTTGTCCCAGAATGTCCAAAGCATGACTGACAATATGAATGGGCACAGCTAACAGCACAGTCTGCAGCACTGACAGGATTAATGAAACCTTTTATGGTAACAAATGTCCATCCAGTGACAGTGGAGGTGAAACCGTTCTTTACTTAAAAAGGTCCAATGAATTAAGCTCATTGAGTCTCACATGAAGACTCAAACTGGTATTTAGTATTTGTACACTGACAAAAACTGTGACTGAAACTTCGAAACATCTTCTCTGTATTTAGAACATTTGTCATTTTGAGGAAGGTAGAAAACAAAGCTGTCCTGAGCAGAGCATCAGGACAAGTGTTTGCGCAGCACAAAGTTTGTGAATGCATGAAATACATTTGCTTGAATTGATGGTCACACCGAATTTATTCACACTTGTTTTTTTTTTTGGGGGGGATGATTACTCTAGGAAACGATTAACTTTGAGGATACAGCAGAGCCTCTAAACAGACGTCAGTCACTCTTGCTGCAAGAAAGGAATTAGGCTAATCAGCAGTGAACATTGACCTGAAGTAGCACTGCTGCAACTTTCACCTCTCTGAAGTGCAGCACGAAGCAAAAATGGCCTTTTCCAGGAGACGCAGCAGTGTGACGCCTCAGAGGTGGCGCTCAAACCAGAAATCAATACAGCTGGAGGCATAAATAATGGAAAACAATGTCGTCATTCAGGACTTTCACGTTCATCATTTCGTCTTTCAACTTAGCGAGCCTGAGCTGTATAGTGGCTCTGCTACGGTTTGACCTGAATGCTAATGTTAGCATGTAAGCATGCCAACGGCTTAGCACAGCATGCTCAAACTAACTTACAGTTAGCATGCATATGATCAACAGTGTTGTGCAACCGCTTCACACGTACACTGTAAATGAAAATGTACGACATTTTTTAACTTTACTGAGCTTGAGGTTGAAAAAACAACATGAGGGTATCTTTACACAAAGCCACAACATGAATAATTGTCCTCTGCTGTCCCAAGACATTTCTAACTAGGTCTGTTTAGAATAAAGCTGTGACCATCAGAGCGTTTAAGTGCCTGCTGCCACCATCACTGCTGCTGCCGCTGGAGGCTTCTCTTACGCCCAGCCAACCAGCAGACAGCCCACCAAGGTCAACTGTCATGTTGGGGTCTTGAACAGCCGCTAATTGCCCCGACAACAGTACCAGAGAATGGAGAGCAGCAGTGTGAAGGACGCAAGCTCAATATGTAAGTCGAGCACACACGCTGCATACGGCTGTCTAATTAATGGAAGTAAACAATAGCAGCATCGCAATTCAGGGGACACATCACAAACTAGATGGATGATCTAGCATCTCCACTTTTTCTAACTATCCAGAAATGAAGCCAAAATGCCACAGAGATGAACGCTGCCATTTTGCACTGAAGACGTCATTTGGAGCCAGAGTCTGCGCAATAGCGATCGTGTGATGACACAGTTTCAAGGTCCCATCGATTCACACTCAGCATCAGATAACAAATTAAAGACAACTAAATTAAAACTGAGAAAACAAGAAATGAAAATGATAAAATCCGGAATATTTCACATTTCCTGATATTTATGTGAACTTTCTATGGAAAGTTTAATTCACCTTTAAAAAAAGAGTGTTATTATCTTCTATAAATGTAAACAGGGGTTAACCAACAGTCTCCTCTGTATCCCTGCTTGACCTCTGTCGAGTCATGCCCCTCACTTTTCTCTGGTGCTCAGAGGGGGGGGCTTCTTTTTCCCCAAAAGTGAACTGTGAAAGAGCCAAATGTGGAGCTCAGTGCCTGAATGACTGCAGCCACACAGCCAGGCAACAGCAACCCCCAGGGACCAATTCATATAGATGTACAGCACATGTGATTGATCTGGTGAATCCGATTTTAGCACCAGAGGCTCCCGAGAGTGACAGTCAGAACCTGCATGAAGGCCACATTGAGGGATTTGCACAAGACAAAGCATGAAGTGTGAAATCCATTCTGTAGTTAATCTTGTGAGAACCCTCTTTAACTATATGATCGTCTAATGTACAGGAGGCTGCAACGCAACTGAAACCCACAGAGAGGACTCATGCCACGAAGTTTTGAAGAGAACACATATGGACCATTTAGAATTAACCAACCCCCGGTCTTTGGACTGTGGGAGGAAGCCGGAGAAAAACTCCTGCAGACACTGGGAGAACATGTTCACGTCAGGAATCTAACCAGGAAACTTCTTGCTGTTTCTTTTTCTGGTTTGCGTTTATGTAGGGCCCAGCCAGGGGAAGTCCCTTGAGACGCCCCTGACTGAGTGGAGATTGTTTGGTCAACAACTGTTTAAAAAGTGAAGACTGACAGGTCAAGATCCATCAATGCTATTGATTGATCGTTAATAGCTTCAGCACTAAAATCATTATTTTAAAGGAGAGTTTTTGTCACACTTCATATTTTCTACCCAAGAAATCTCACTGAAAACTTAATTATATTGAAAAACTAGCAGGATCGAGTTCACATTTCAAATATATTTAGTAATTTTACGTAACTTGCACTGCACAGCTTAGTGTGAGGTCCAGTATTTCCCTGTCAGTGCAGCAGTCACACACAGATTCAACATGAAATAATAAGATAAGATGAGAGATTTGAGATTTAACTGAACCCAACAGTAGTTTTCTCAACAATCTGGACCTCAGCTGTGTTTTTATTGTCATTCAACATCCGTGGAAACTTTTATCATGTGTTGAGCTGAGGTCGTGTTGCCTTTGATTTTAAATTACATTGCGTTGATTGGATTCTCGTCTTTGACGTTTAGTTTTAAAATGTGCTAAATCAACACAGGTGCTATTATCAAGAAAACATTATTACTGGTTTACTGTCGCTGTTGACTATGTGTCACAGGATTAAAACATGTGGTGACAGATCCAGCCGTGATGAACGTCACTCCAGATAAAAGTCGTTATTTCGTCACCGTGTTGTTGCGTGAGCTTGTTGCGGGATTACCGGAGGCTAGCTCACTAGCTCCATGTAGCTCCCGCTGCTTAATAACCGGTAACCGCAGCTAGCTCCGCCGGTCTGACCGCAGCCACAAACCGGGCTGACATGTTCCACAGGCCGGGGCCTAAGCGGGGGGACCGGCCTCGGTTCCCGGGCTTCACTTCGTTACCTTGTCGCTGATGTTGTCGGTGCTGTCGGTGTCACCTCCGCCGCCGCCTCGCTTCCTCAGCTCAGTCATGTCTCGTTCGGTTCTCCGCCGGGAAGCGAGTCACATAAACCGCCGGCTCCAGGGGGGACGAAAAGGCGGGATGAGGAGGAGGGTATCCCGGGTTACTCTCCCTGTTCCTGGGTGTTCTAACCCCGGGCCAAACGTGGAGCTGCGACGGCGGCAGCAGGTGAGTGAAGAGCCGCTGCGTGTGTTTGTTTATCCCGCAGTCTCCGGTCCTCCCTCCACCATCCACTTCCGCCAACCAACACTAACTTCCGCTAGACTCTTTCACAGTAAAACGATTAATCGCTCATTCCCTCATTTATTTTTCCAATTAGTTAAAAACATTCATGATCACTGTCAAATTATTTTATTATAAATTAATCTGCCGATTTAGGTTCTTAGAGAGCAGTAGAAGTGTCACAAACCACTCCCATAAAACCACAATAAAACAGGACATTTAAATTATTTTTTATTTAAAGTTTAATTATTTCATTTTAAATTTCAAAAAACGACTGAAATTCTTTTTTATGACTTTTTATTTGCCAAGTACTTCAGAATTAGATATACAAAATAAATAGATCAAAATCGTTATGGCCTTTCAATGACTTACCCCTCTTTGTAGGGAGATTTGGTTTTAGTTTAAAAATCAGGTTTTTTTTGGAAAGTTTCTTCTTTTACTTAATTATTCTGTGAAATTAAGGTTTTTTTTTTTACATAAAAGGGGAAACTGAATCACAGTTGAAAGGTTGTTAGGTTCAGAGCTCGGACCTTCTGACTTCTGCACTCGGAGTTTGAGGGGGGATAACTTTGGTCTTCTAAGAAGCCTCGTTTTATTTGGAATTACAAGTGGGGCTTGTGTTGTCTTGCTCTCTGACTGTTCTGTTTTCAACTTATGGCCCATATATTGGAGCTTAGTAATGGACCCTTGATTCTTGGAGATGATAAAATCTTTCTGTGACATGTTTTCTTTTTTCACCTCTGGATCTGATGAGGCTTGCTTTTGCTTCACAAATCTTTTAAATTGGTGCATGTAATTGGCTTTCTCCTTGTTCACTTCTTCTATGAGTCTGCTGGTAGCTTCTCTGTCTCTCTGGCTCTGCCTTCGAGCAAGGTCTTTCTGAAGTATAGCATTCTGAAGTTCACTTTGTAGCCTCTTGTTCTCAGAAACCACTTCTTGACTGTAACAAGTCAAATAGACTTGTTCTTCTTTGTCCTTCAGTTGTGAGACAGGAGCCTCTTGAGCGAGCTTCCTCTCATTTAGAGCTTCCTCAAGATCACCTTTTAATTTACTGTTCTCAGAAGCAAATTTGTGATTTCTCCGAGACAGATGGCGCAGTTTTTCTGAGTTCTCCTGCTGCTGGGAGATGGCAGCCTGATGAGCAAGCTCTTTCTCATGTAAAGCTTCCTCACGTTCATCTTGTAGCCTCTTATTCTCAGAAGCCAGATGGTTATTTTCCAGAGTCAGATTGTCTGATTCTGTTTCCATCTGCTGCCGGGAGATGGTAGCCTCTCTAGCAAGCTCTAGAGCCTCTTCAAGTTTACCTTGTAGCCTCTTGTTCTCAGAAGCCAGATGGTTATTTTCCAGAGTCAGATTGTCTGATTCTGTTTCCATCTGCTGCCGGGAGATGGTATTCTCTCTAGCAAGCTCTAGAGCATCCTCAAGTTCACCTTCAAGCCTCTTGTTCTTACAAGTCAGTTTGAGATTTTTCTGAGTCAGCTGGTCCACTTTATATGTGTCCTTATGCTGCTGGGAGATGGCAGCGTGATGTGCAAGGTCTTTCTCATGAAGAGCTTCCTCACGTTCATCTTGTAGCCTCTTATTCTCAGAAGCCAGATGGTTATTTTCCAGAGTCAGATTGTCTGATTCTGTTTCCATCTGCTGCCGGGAGATGGTAGCCTCTCTAGCAAGCTCTAGAGCCTCTTCAAGTTTACCTTGTAGCCTCTTGTTCTCAGAAGCCAGATGGTTATTTTCCAGAGTCAGATTGTCTGATTCTGTTTCCATCTGCTGCCGGGAGATGGTATTCTCTCTAGCAAGCTCTAGAGCATCCTCAAGTTCACCTTCAAGCCTCTTGTTCTTACAAGTCAGTTTGAGATTTTTCTGAGTCAGCTGGTCCACTTTATATGTGTCCTTATGCTGCTGGGAGATGGCAGCGTGATGTGCAAGGTCTTTCTCATGCAGAGCTTCCTCACGTTCATCTTGTAGCCTCTTATTCTCAGAAGCCAGATGATTATTTTCCAGAGTCAGATTATTAGATTCTGTTTCCATCTGCTGCCGGGAGATGGTAGCCTCTCTAGCAAGCTCTAGAGCCTCTTCAAGTTTACCTTGTAGCCTCTTATTCTCAGAAGCCAGATGATTATTTTCCAGAGTCAGATTGTCTGATTCTGTTTCCATCTGCTGCCGGGAGATGGTAGCCTCTCTAGCAAGCTCTAGAGCCTCTTCAAGTTTACCTTGTAGCCTCTTGTTCTCAGAAGCCAGATGGTTAATTTCCAGAGTCAGATTGTCTGATTCTGTTTCCATCTGCTGCCGGGAGATGGTAGCCTCTCTAGCAAGCTCTAGAGCCTCTTCAAGTTTACTTTGTAGCCTCTTGTTCTCAGAAGCCAGATGGTTATTTTCCAGAGTCAGATTGTCTGATTCTGTTTCCATCTGCTGCCGGGAGATGGTATTCTCTCTAGCAAGCTCTAGAGCATCCTCAAGTTCACCTTCAAGCCTCTTGTTCTTACAAGTCAGTTTGAGATTTTTCTGAGTCAGCTGGTCCACTTTATATGTGTCCTTATGCTGCTGGGAGATGGCAGCGTGATGTGCAAGGTCTTTCTCATGCAGAGCTTCCTCACGTTCATCTTGTAGCCTCTTATTCTCAGAAGCCAGATGATTATTTTCCAGAGTCAGATTATTAGATTCTGTTTCCATCTGCTGCCGGGAGATGGTAGCCTCTCTAGCAAGCTTTAAAGCATCTTCAAGTTTACCTTGTTGCCTCTTGTTCTCAGAAGCCAGATGGTTATTTTCCAGAGTCAGATTGTCTGATTCTGTTTGCATCTGCTGCCGGGAGATGGTAGCCTCTCTAGCAAGCTCTAGAGCCTCTTCAAGTTTACCTTGTAGCCTCTTGTTCTCAGAAGCCAGATGGTGATTTTCCTGAGTCAGCTGGTCAGATTTGTTGTCTTTCAGCTGCATAAAGTTGGTAGCCTCTTCAGCAAGCTTTAGAGCGTCCTCAAGTCCAACTTGCAGCATCTTCTTCTCAGAAGCCAGATGGTTATTTTCCAGAGTCAGATTGTCTGATTCTGTTTGCATCTGCTGCCGGGAGATGGTAGCCTCTCTAGCAAGCTCTAGAGCCTCTTCAAGTTTACCTTGTAGCCTCTTGTTCTCAGAAGCCAGATGGTTATTTTCCTGAGTCAGCTGGTCAGATTTGTTGTCTTTCAGCTGCATAAAGTTGGTAGCCTCTTCAGCAAGCTTTAGAGCGTCCTCAAGTCCAACTTGCAGCATCTTCTTCTCAGAAGTCAGTTGGTGATTTTCCTGAGTCAACTGGTCCAGTTTATCTGTGTTCTCCTGCTGCTGGGAGATGGCAGCCTGATGAGAAAGCTCTTTCTCATGTAGCGTTTCCTCGAGTTCACCTTGTAACCTCTTATTCTGAGAAGCCAGTTGATGATTTTCCTGAGTCAGCTGGTCAGATTTGTTTTCTTTCAGCTGCATAAAGTTGGTAGCCTCTTCAGCAAGCTTTAGAGCGTCCTCAAGTCCAACTTGCAGCATCTTCTTCTCAGAAGTCAGTTGGTGATTTTCTTGAGTCAACTGGTCCAGTTTATCTGTGTCCTTATGCTGCTGGGAGATGACAGCCTGATGAGCAAGGTCTTTATGTAGAGCTTCCTCAAGTTCACCTTGTAGCCTCTTGTTCCCAGAAGCCAGGTGATTATTTTTCAGAGTCAGATTGTGTGATTCTGTTTCCTTCACTGTCATGATGCTGGTAGCTTCTTTAGCCATCTCTAGAGCATCCTCAAGTTCATCCTGTAGCAACTTGTTTTTACAAGTCAGTTTGAAATTGTTCTGAGTCAGCTGGTCCACTTTATATGTGTCCTTATGCTGCTGGGAGATGAGAGCGTGATGAGCAATGTCTTTCTCATGTAGAGCTTCCTCAAGTCCCTTTCGTAGCCTATAATTCTCAGAAACCAGGTGCTTATTTTCCAGAGTCAGATTGTCAGACTCTGTTTCCTTCTGCTTCCGGCAGATGGTGGCCTCTCTACCAAGGTCTAGAGCAACCTCAAGTCCAACTTGTAGCGTCTTCTTCTCAGAAGCCAGTTGGTGATTTTCCTGAGTCAGCTGATCCAGTTTATATGTTTCCTTCTGCTGCCGTGAGATGGTATTCTCTCTAGCAGGCTCTAGAGCATCCTCAAGTTCATTTTGTAGCCTCTCGTTCTCAGAAGTCAGTTGGTAATTTTCCAGAGTCAGACTGTCAGATTCTGTTTCCTTCTGCTGCTGGGAGATGATAGCCTCTTCAGCAAGCTCTAGAGCATCATTAAGATCACCTTGTAGCCTCTTGTTCACAGAAGCCAGTTGGTGATTTTCCTGAGTCAGCTGATCCAGTTTATATGTTTCCTTCTGCTGCCGTGAGATGGTATTCTCTCTAGCAGGCTCTAGAGCATCCTCAAGTTCATTTTGTAGCCTCTCGTTCTCAGAAGTCAGTTGGTAATTTTCCAGAGTCAGACTGTCAGATTCTGTTTCCTTCTGCTGCTGGGAGATGATAGCCTCTTCAGCAAGCTCTAGAGCATCATTAAGATCACCTTGTAGCCTCTTGTTCACAGAAGCCAGTTGGTGATTTTCCAGAGTCAGATGGTCAGATTTATTTATCATCTGCTGCTCGGAGTTGATAGCCTCTTCAGCAAGGTCTACAGCATCATCAATTTTATCTTGTAGCCCCCTGTTCCTAGAAGCCAGATGGAGATTTTCCTGAGTCAGCTGGTCCAGTTTATCAGTGTCCTTATGCTGATAGGAGATGAGAGCCTGACGAGCAAGGTCTTTCTCATGAAGAGCTTCCTCAAGTTCACCTTGTAGTCGCTTATTCTCAGAAGCCAGGTGGTTATAAGCCAGGTGGTTATTTTCAAGAGTCACATCGTCAGATTCTGATTCCTTCTCCTGCCTCGAGATGGTATTCTCTCGAGCAAGCTCTGGAGCATCCTCAAGTTCATCTTGTAGCCTCTTGTCTTCAGAAGCCAGGTGGTTATTTTCAAGAGTCACATTGTCAGATTCTGATTCCTTCTGCTGCCGTGAGATGGTATTCTCTCGAGCAAGCTCTAGAGCATCCTCAAGCTCACCTTGTAGCCTCTTGTTCTCAGAAGCCAATTGGTGATTTTCCAGAGTCAGATCATCAGATTCTCTTTCCTTCACTGTCATGATGCTGGTAGCTTCTTCAGCCATCTCTAGAGCATCCTTAAGTTCATCTTGTAGCAACTTGTTCTTACGAGTCAGTTTAAGAATTTTCTGAGTCAGCTGGTCCACTTTATATGTGTCCTTTTGCTGCTGGGAGATGAGAGCGTGATGTGCAAGGTCTTTCTGATGTAGAGCTTCATCAAGTTCATCTTGCAGCTTATTATTCTCAGAAGCCAGGTTGTTATTTTCCAGAGTCAGATTTTCAGATTCTGTTTTCTTCTGCTTCCGGTAGATGTTAGCCTGTCTAGCAAGCTCTACAGCATCCTCAAGTCCAGCTTGTAGCGTCTTCTTCTCGGAAGTCAGTTGGTGAATCTCCAGAGTCAGCTGGTCCAGTTTATCTGTGTTTGTATTTGTCTCCATTCTTCTTCAGTCTCTCTAGTGTCCTCAAATTCTTTTTACTCCTTAATATCGTCAAGTATATCAATGATCCAACGAGTTGTCGTGGGACATTAAGCCAATATTTTCCATCTTACTTCTTCCTATAGTCAAACAACATCATAGGAGAAGGATCAACATCATAGGAGAAGGATCAACATCATGCTTTGATTCTTAAGTTGTTTGATTCCTTTGAAGTTGACATATTCTACATTATATGACTCTGTGTGTGTGTGCGTGTGTCACATGTAGGATTTTTGTATTAATTATTTGATTGAACTGTTTTTTATTCAGTTTTTGTTGTTGTGACTTTTGGAAAGATGAAAAAAAATCTTGAAATTCAAAATGAATGTGAGTCTTGACTTTGGTGGTAAACAGCAATTATTTATTGAAATGAAATGAAAAATAATAAGTACCAGATCTATTGCATTTTTGTAACATTTTGTTTTCGTAACGGGGAGCGGGGTTGTTCCTCTACTGGTTTTTCTCTTGTGGGATGTAGTCAACACAAATATACAAGGAACATTCAGCTATCACAGATTGCACACCAGATACTGTAATATTGCAGTCTAATATAAGACCACCAAAAGAATCCAAGATTTTTTCCTCCTCCTCTTTCTTCTCCTCTCCACTTGTCATTAATTCTTTTCCATTAAGAATACAAAAGTCCAAGTCAGGAGACGATCTGCAGCTCTGTACATAAACCTGATGCTCAGTCACTCGGGGGTAACTCATCAGACAATGCCTCCAAAAAAAAAGAATCATTTAAAACTTGAAAAATAAAAAAAACAACCAAACAAAAACAATATAATGCCAAGAACATGTACAATGCACTGACACAGAAAGTCAGCTGTGTTAATAGACATGCAACAAGTAACAAAACTTGCTGAGATCGCAATAATCATAAAAAAAATCTAAATCCATTTATATTTGCATAAATACGTTGTTCAGTTTATTTATCCGCTTGTGAAACACACCGCTCTGTTAAAACCACAACATAAAACTGCATTGAATAAAAACTTGTGACTTTTCTTCTGTACATGGGAAGGTGCAAAGAAACTCTTGATTGACAGAAGCCGACTCGGCTGTTTCAGCTAGGTGGCATGATTGCTCGCTAAGTTACAGTGCGTAAAACGGAAAGCGATGTAAAGTGGGATGATAACAAGAGTGCGTGTAGTTAGCAAAATGTCCGGGATCTGTGGGGGGGAATATTAAAGTGTCTTCTTTCGGCTTTTTAACATGTTGGAGACTGAGAAGATGAGTGTGGAAACAAACATAATAAAACGTTCTCTCAAAGAGAAGAGACAAAGAAAAAGAAAACAGCACTTTGAATGCACACGTGTTGCCCAGAGCCACGAACAAAACAACAAACACAAACATGTACGAAGCGAAACGCCAGAAAACAACACGATCAGTCTGTTCGTAAAAAAAACAAACAAACGCACCTTCATTGTGTTTAACTGTCGAGGCAGCAGCAGCAACTTAAACTGTATCGTGTGGTGACAAATTCTAAACTCATACGCAGACGACCGTAACGTTTATGTGACGTGTCTTTATGCGTCAGTTACGTGTTGAACAACAGAAGAAACAGAAAACACCTCTGATATTAACATCTCAGTCTTGTACGAATTTTAATTTGTGTTTGTTTATCCCGCAGTCTCCGGTCCTCCCTCCACCATCCACTTCCGCCAACCAACACTAACTTCCGCTAGACTCTTTCACAGTAAAACGATTAATCGCTCATTCCCTCATTTATTTTTCCAATTAGTTAAAAACATTAATGATCACTGTCAAATTATTTTATTATAAATTAATCTGCCGATTTAGGTTCTTAGAGAGCAGTAGAAGTGTCACAAACCACTCCCATAAAACCACAATAAAACAGGACATTTAAATTATTTTTAATTTAAAGTTTAATTATTTCATTTTAAATTTCAAAAAACGACTGAAATTCTTTTTTATGACTTTTTATTTGCCAAGTACTTCAGAATTAGATATACAAAATAAATAGATCAAAATCGTTATGGCCTTTCAACGACTTACCCCTCTTTGTAGGGAGATTTGGTTTTAGTTTAAAAATCAGGTTTTTTTTGGAAAGTTTCTTCTTTTACTTAATTATTCTGTGAAATTAAGGTTTTTTTTTTACATAAAAGGGGAAACTGAATCACAGTTGAAAGGTTGTTAGGTTCAGAGCTCGGACCTTCTGACTTCTGCACTCGGAGTTTGAGGGGGGATAACTTTGGTCTTCTAAGAAGCCTCGTTTTATTTGGAATTACAAGTGGGGCTTGTGTTGTCTTGCTCTCTGACTGTTCTGTTTTCAACTTATGGCCCATATATTGGAGCTTAGTAATGGACCCTTGATTCTTGGAGATAATAAAATCTTTCTGTGACATGTTTTCTTTTTTCACCTCTGGATCTGATGAGGCTTGCTTTTGCTTCATAAATCTTTTAAATTGGTGCATGTAATTGGCTTTCTCCTTGTTCACTTCTTCTATGAGTCTGCTGGTAGCTTCTCTGTCTCTCTGGCTCTGCCTTCGAGCAAGGTCTTTCTGAAGTATAGCATTCTGAAGTTCACTTTGTAGCCTCTTGTTCTCAGAAACCACTTCTTGACTGTAACAAGTCAAATAGACTTGTTCTTCTTTGTCCTTCAGTTGTGAGACAGGAGCCTCTTGAGCAAGCGTCCTCTCATTTAGAGCTTCCTCAAGATCACCTTTTAATTTACTGTTCTCAGAAGCAAATTTGTGATTTCTCCGAGACAGATGGCGCAGTTTTTCTGAGTTCTCCTGCTGCTGGGAGATGGCAGCCTGATGAGCAAGCTCTTTCTCATGGAGAGCTTCCTCACGTTCATCTTCAAGCCTCTTATTCTCAGAAGCCAGATGGTTATTTTCCAGAGTCAGATTGTCTGATTCTGTTTCCATCTGCTGCCGGGAGATGGTAGCCTCTCTAGCAAGCTCTAGAGCCTCTTCAAGTTTACCTTGTAGCCTCTTGTTCTCAGAAGCCAGATGGTTATTTTCCAGAGTCAGATTGTCTGATTCTGTTTCCATCTGCTGCCGGGAGATGGTATTCTCTCTAGCAAGCTCTAGAGCATCCTCAAGTTCACCTTCAAGCCTCTTGTTCTTACAAGTCAGTTTGAGATTTTTCTGAGTCAGCTGGTCCACTTTATATGTGTCCTTATGCTGCTGGGAGATGGCAGCGTGATGTGCAAGGTCTTTCTCATGAAGAGCTTCCTCACGTTCATCTTGTAGCCTCTTATTCTCAGAAGCCAGATGGTTATTTTCCAGAGTCAGATTGTCTGATTCTGTTTCCATCTGCTGCCGGGAGATGGTAGCCTCTCTAGCAAGCTCTAGAGCCTCTTCAAGTTTACCTTGTAGCCTCTTATTCTCAGAAGCCAGATGGTTATTTTCCAGAGTCAGATTGTCTGATTCTGTTTCCATCTGCTGCCGGGAGATGGTAGCCTCTCTAGCAAGCTCTAGAGCCTCTTCAAGTTTACCTTGTAGCCTCTTGTTCTCAGAAGCCAGATGGTTAATTTCCAGAGTCAGATTGTCTGATTCTGTTTCCATCTGCTGCCGGGAGATGGTAGCCTCTCTAGCAAGCTCTAGAGCCTCTTCAAGTTTACCTTGTAGCCTCTTGTTCTCAGAAGCCAGATGGTTATTTTCCAGAGTCAGATTGTCTGATTCTGTTTCCATCTGCTGCCGGGAGATGGTATTCTCTCTAGCAAGCTCTAGAGCATCCTCAAGTTCACCTTCAAGCCTCTTGTTCTTACAAGTCAGTTTGAGATTTTTCTGAGTCAGCTGGTCCACTTTATATGTGTCCTTATGCTGCTGGGAGATGGCAGCGTGATGTGCAAGGTCTTTCTCATGAAGAGCTTCCTCACGTTCATCTTCAAGCCTCTTATTCTCAGAAGCCAGATGGTTATTTTCCAGAGTCAGATTGTCTGATTCTGTTTCCATCTGCTGCCGGGAGATGGTAGCCTCTCTAGCAAGCTCTAGAGCCTCTTCAAGTTTACCTTGTAGCCTCTTGTTCTCAGAAGCCAGATGGTTATTTTCCAGAGTCAGATTGTCTGATTCTGTTTCCATCTGCTGCCGGGAGATGGTATTCTCTCTAGCAAGCTCTAGAGCATCCTCAAGTTCACCTTCAAGCCTCTTGTTCTTACAAGTCAGTTTGAGATTTTTCTGAGTCAGCTGGTCCACTTTATATGTGTCCTTATGCTGCTGGGAGATGGCAGCGTGATGTGCAAGGTCTTTCTCATGCAGAGCTTCCTCACGTTCATCTTGTAGCCTCTTATTCTCAGAAGCCAGATGATTATTTTCCAGAGTCAGATTGTCTGATTCTGTTTGCATCTGCTGCCGGGAGATGGTAGCCTCTCTAGCAAGCTCTAGAGCCTCTTCAAGTTTACCTTGTAGCCTCTTGTTCTCAGAAGCCAGATGGTTATTTTCCTGAGTCAGCTGGTCAGATTTGTTGTCTTTCAGCTGCATAAAGTTGGTAGCCTCTTCAGCAAGCTTTAGAGCGTCCTCAAGTCCAACTTGCAGCATCTTCTTCTCAGAAGCCAGATGGTTATTTTCCAGAGTCAGATTGTCTGATTCTGTTTGCATCTGCTGCCGGGAGATGGTAGCCTCTCTAGCAAGCTCTAGAGCCTCTTCAAGTTTACCTTGTAGCCTCTTGTTCTCAGAAGCCAGATGGTTATTTTCCTGAGTCAGCTGGTCAGATTTGTTGTCTTTCCGCTGCATAAAGTTGGTAGCCTCTTCAGCAAGCTTTAGAGCGTCCTCAAGTCCAACTTGCAGCATCTTCTTCTCAGAAGTCAGTTGGTGATTTTCCTGAGTCAACTGGTCCAGTTTATCTGTGTTCTCCTGCTGCTGGGAGATGGCAGCCTGATGAGAAAGCTCTTTCTCATGTAGCGTTTCCTCAAGTTCACCTTGTAACCTCTTATTCTGAGAAGCCAGTTGATGATTTTCCTGAGTCAGCTGGTCAGATTTGTTTTCTTTCAGCTGCATAAAGTTGGTAGCCTCTTCAGCAAGCTTTAGAGCATCCTCAAGTCCAACTTGCAGCCTCTTCTTCTCAGAAGTCAGTTGGTGATTTTCTTGAGTCAACTGGTCCAGTTTATCTGTGTCCTTATGCTGCTGGGAGATGACAGCCTGATGAGCAAGGTCTTTATGTAGAGCTTCCTCAAGTTCACCTTGTAGCCTCTTGTTCCCAGAAGCCAGGTGATTATTTTTCAGAGTCAGATTGTGTGATTCTGTTTCCTTCACTGTCATGATGCTGGTAGCTTCTTTAGCCATCTCTAGAGCATCCTCAAGTTCATCCTGTAGCAACTTGTTTTTACAAGTCAGTTTGAAATTGTTCTGAGTCAGCTGGTCCACTTTATATGTGTCCTTATGCTGCTGGGAGATGAGAGCGTGATGAGCAATGTCTTTCTCATGTAGAGCTTCCTCAAGTCCCTTTCGTAGCCTATAATTCTCAGAAACCAGGTGCTTATTTTCCAGAGTCAGATTGTCAGACTCTGTTTCCTTCTGCTTCCGGCAGATGGTGGCCTCTCTACCAAGGTCTAGAGCAACCTCAAGTCCAACTTGTAGCGTCTTCTTCTCAGAAGCCAGTTGGTGATTTTCCTGAGTCAGCTGATCCAGTTTATATGTTTCCTTCTGCTGCCGTGAGATGGTATTCTCTCTAGCAGGCTCTAGAGCATCCTCAAGTTCATTTTGTAGCCTCTCGTTCTCAGAAGTCAGTTGGTAATTTTCCAGAGTCAGACTGTCAGATTCTGTTTCCTTCTGCTGCTGGGAGATGATAGCCTCTTCAGCAAGCTCTAGAGCATCATTAAGATCACCTTGTAGCCTCTTGTTCACAGAAGCCAGTTGGTGATTTTCCAGAGTCAGATGGTCAGATTTATTTATCATCTGCTGCTCGGAGTTGATAGCCTCTTCAGCAAGGTCTACAGCATCATCAATTTTATCTTGTAGCCCCCTGTTCCTTGAAGCCAGATGGAGATTTTCCTGAGTCAGCTGGTCCAGTTTATCAGTGTCCTTATGCTGATAGGAGATGAGAGCCTGACGAGCAAGGTCTTTCTCATGAAGAGCTTCCTCAAGTTCACCTTGTAGTCGCTTATTCTCAGAAGCCAGGTGGTTATAAGCCAGGTGGTTACTTTCAAGAGTCACATCGTCAGATTCTGATTCCTTCTCCTGCCTCGAGATGGTATTCTCTCGAGCAAGCTCTGGAGCATCCTCAAGTTCATCTTGTAGCCTCTTGTTCTCAGAAGCCAATTGGTGATTTTCCAGAGTCAGATCATCAGATTCTCTTTCCTTCACTGTCATGATGCTGGTAGCTTCTTCAGCCATCTCTAGAGCATCCTTAAGTTCATCTTGTAGCAACTTGTTCTTACGAGTCAGTTTAAGAATTTTCTGAGTCAGCTGGTCCACTTTATATGTGTCCTTTTGCTGCTGGGAGATGAGAGCATGATGTGCAAGGTCTTTCTGATGTAGAGCTTCATCAAGTTCATCTTGCAGCTTATTATTCTCAGAAGCCAGGTTGTTATTTTCCAGAGTCAGATTTTCAGATTCTGTTTTCTTCTGCTTCCGGTAGATGTTAGCCTGTCTAGCAAGCTCTACAGCATCCTCAAGTCCAGCTTGTAGCGTCTTCTTCTCGGAAGTCAGTTGGTGAATCTCCAGAGTCAGCTGGTCCAGTTTATCTGTGTTTGTATTTGTCTCCATTCTTCTTCAGTCTCTCTAGTGTCCTCAAATTCTTTTTACTCCTTAATATCGTCAAGTATATCAATGATCCAACGAGTTGTCGTGGGACATTAAGCCAATATTTTCCATCTTACTTCTTCCTATAGTCAAACAACATCATAGGAGAAGGATCAACATCATAGGAGAAGGATCAACATCATGCTTTGATTCTTAAGTTGTTTGATTCCTTTGAAGTTGACATATTCTACATTATATGACTCTGTGTGTGTGTGCGTGTGTCACATGTACGATTTTTGTATTAATTATTTGATTGAACTGTTTTTTATTCAGTTTTTGTTGTTGTGACTTTTGGAAAGATGAAAAAAAATCTTGAAATTCAAAATGAATGTGAGTCTTGACTTTGGTGGTAAACAGCAATTATTTATTGAAATGAAATGAAAAATAATAAGTACCAGATCTATTGCATTTTTGTAACATTTTGTTTTCGTAACGGGGAGCGGGGTTGTTCCTCTACTGGTTTTTCTCTTGTGGGATGTAGTCAACACAAATATACAAGGAACATTCAGCTATCACAGATTGCACACCAGATACTGTAATATTGCAGTCTAATATAAGACCACCAAAAGAATCCAAGATTTTTTCCTCCTCCTCTTTCTTCTCCTCTCCACTTGTCATTAATTCTTTTCCATTAAGAATACAAAAGTCCAAGTCAGGAGACGATCTGCAGCTCTGTACATAAACCTGATGCTCAGTCACTCGGGGGTAACTCCTCAGACAATGCCTCCAAAAAAAAAATCATTTAAAACTTGAAAAATAAAAAAAACAACCAAACAAAAACAATATAATGCCAAGAACATGTACAATGCACTGACACAGAAAGTCAGCTGTGTTAATAGACATGCAACAAGTAACAAAACTTGCTGAGATCGCAATAATCATAAAAAAAATCTAAATCCATTTATATTTGCATAAATACGTTGTTCAGTTTATTTATCCGCTTGTGAAACACACCGCTCTGTTAAAACCACAACATAAAACTGCATTGAATAAAAACTTGTGACTTTTCTTCTGTACATGGGAAGAAGGTGCAAAGAAACTCTTGATTGACAGAAGCCGACTCGGCTGTTTCAGCTAGGTGGCATGATTGCTCGCTAAGTTACAGTACGTAAAACGGAAAGCGATGTAAAGTGGGATGATAACAAGAGTGCGTGTAGTTAGCAAAATGTCCGGGATCTGTGGGGGGGAATATTAAAGTGTCTTCTTTCGGCTTTTTTACATGTTGGAGACTGAGAAGATGAGTGTGGAAACAAACATAATAAAACGTTCTCTCAAAGAGAAGAGACAAAGAAAACAGCACTTTGAATGCACACGTGTTGCCCAGAGCCACGAACAAAACAACACCAACACAAACATGTACGAAGCGAAACGCCAGAAAACAACACGATCAGTCTGTTCGTAAAAAAAACTAACAAACGCACCTTCATTGTGTTTAACTGTCGAGGCAGCAGCAGCAACTTAAACTGTATCGTGTGGTGACAAATTCTAAACTCATACGCAGACGACCGTAATGTTTATGTGACGTGTCTTTATGCGTCAGTTACGTTGAACAACAGAAGAAACAGAAAACACCTCTGATATTAACATCTCAGTCTTGTACGAATTTTAATTTGTGCCAAAAGTGACATTTATTTCCCTGCTGGAATATTCGTGTAGAATGTGGCGCCCCCTTTTGGTCCTGTCAAAAATTACACTGGATCTTTATCTGAAATTACTTGTAACAGGAATTGATGCAAATACAAAAAGATGTTCTTGTCCTTGTTTCATCAGTGCCGAGTGTTAAAAAAAATGATCCACAAAAATCTAGATTTGCTTCATCCTCGTAACCAAATGGATCCATGAAGGAGCAGAAACTCAAATTAGAGTGAAATGAGTCAATGACGTTGATTTCACTGATTTCTCAATTTAAAACTGACTAAATAGCCAAGATGCGAAAAATCTCCAGAATTTCCAGAGATTATTTCTGCATTTGTACCAAAACTGCAACAAAAAGAATAAAAGCGTCAAACAGCAGCTCTGTCCCACTGTCTTTAAATTAATCACATGATGTCACGGCCTTAATGATTATTTCAATTTCTGTTCACACTGAAACACGCCTCTCTGAAAGATGACTGGCTGCTGCTCCTCCAGTTTAACACGGACTGAGGATAAAGTGTACGGAGTGCCGCGTTTCCTGATCTGCTGTAATAATGCCACAGGATCGGAGTCAAGTTCAGCAAAAGACGAGTCTGTGCAGAAATAAAAACTACGATTCATACGGGGAGTCCCTTTTTCTGTGTGTGCATTCAAAAAGCTGCATCAACACTGTACAGTAACTAAACACGGAAAACAAATGTGCAGCAACATTAAATGTGTATTTTCTTTTTTTACCTAATTCATAATTTTTTTTACAGATGACAAAACCCATGTTTTCTTTCTCTGTACACAAAAAGGAGATCTTGAAATAATTGATATGGTTTCTAAAAAATATATAAAATTAAAAAAAAAAAAAAAGAATCTGACGTGATAACGCGTCCAGTCTTTTTAAAAAAGCAGCAACAACAAAGATTCTCAGAAAAAGAAGGAATTCATATAACGGACAGAAAAGATGATTTAAGGATAAAAAAAAAAATCCTCCTAATTCATACATTTAAACAATTTGGCAAAAGAAAGAAAAGACGATCTGATAGTAAATGTGTGTGGTGGCGACGCACACGCACAAAATTAATCACATTTTTTGTAAACAACAACAAAACAAACACGAAATTAAAAAAGAAAAGAAGTAATTTTGCATATTAACTAGACGCACGAGTAAATTCAACCCACTGACATTAATTATTGACATTCATTTCCCTCCCATGTGACTCTGAACGCTGAACTCGCTGTGACGACACCATTGATTTTGTTCTTTTTCTTTTTTCTTTTTTTTAAAAGCCAGGAGTGGTTAGTCACAACGCTATGCTCCAGGCAGTTTCCTTAGTTTTTGCTCTTTTTTCATTGACCTTATTTTTTGTTCTGTTTGTTCCTCTTCCAGTTAAAAAGGCCATGTTAAATATTTACAATATAAACAAGTTTCTTACGTCTCGCGGTGACAGAGGAAGGAGTTTTTCCACGTTTCTTGAACTCAACACAAAGATGGCGGGTGACTGATTCAAGAGTACCGCACTCGAGGGTGGGTTTTTTTTCCTCCAGGGGACGAGACCAGGTGGCAAAGTGGTGATTGAGCTTTCATTTCCTTTGCATCATGTTCTACCTCCTTTTCCCCCCCGCTCTCCTTCGTTGAGTTTTACCGTCGCAAAGATGAAACGACCGACGTTCTTCCTGTTCTAGTCTGTCAGTGTGTTACTGTACAAACCAAAGGGTAAAGGGGGTTAAGAGGGAGAGAGATTCAGATTATCGGGGGGGAGGGGGTGATGAGGAAATAACGACGCAGACGAATGAGTGAAATTCTCCTCAGATCCCCGAGAGGAGGAGTTTTTGGTCAGCGGCAGCTCGAGCTCAGTTTCTGCAGCCGTCCTCGACGCTTCGCTCGTGTTGCAGGTTGTAATAACAGTTCTGACAAACCCGCACCGGCGACGAGATCTTCAGCCTTTTGATCTCTGATTGGAAGCGACTGCACCTGAAAGACACAGAGAGACAAGGTGAACATTTCAAAACGTGGTCGGGGGGGGTGAGCAAGACGTCATGAAGCTGTTGCAAAAAGAGAAGAGATAAAATAACAGGGGACCCGGGACGGAGCCCTGGGAAACACCAGAGGTTGGAAGATGCAGAGGATCATTAATAAATAAAGAAAACAAAGAATTCATACTTAAATAATCAATAATTTCCCTTGGTGCATCATGTTTTGACGTTACTTGTTGTAAGAACTTGACAGAGAAGGTTTTCAGTGATTTTGAAAAAATAAAAAGATGTAACAGAAGTCCGATCACTGAAGGCTGCAGTGATTTTCTTACTTCTGGCAGAAGAGCTGCCCGCAGTTTCTGCAGTGGTGGCGTCGCTCAGTGAGGGAGAAACGAACCGAGCAACCGGAGCAGCTGTCGACCACCTCGTCCTTCACCCAGTGATCCGCTGCCGACCGGCCCGGCTGGTCGCTGACCGACCAGCTGAAGACCCGACCGCGCCCATCGCCCACCAGGATCTTACTGTGGTCCCTGAGGAGACGACGTTAAAAGCAGAGAAAAGCAGGAGGTCAGCGGACGGACTGACGAAGAATTTATTGCGTCCACTGATCAGGAACGATATAAAAACCAGTCAGTTTGCTGCACACGCTCCTCCATCTTTCTTACTTGGAGATAGCGAGGGAGGAGATCTCTGCTGGGTGAGCATTGTCCTTGCGATCAAACGCTGTGTGCATGGTGAGTTTGCTCCGGAACACCAGCTGGCGCTCCCATCTGTAGCCTGCGGACACACCAAAATAAAGCAGCAGCGTTTTAACAATGCAACAAACGCCTCTTCATCAGATTCAGAAAATGTTGCTTTGCCTTAAAAACTTAAAACCACGATATTTGGACACACCTGCCCTGAGCTGGTTGTACGTCCGTGCCTCCATGACAGAGGGCTGGAGCGGCTGAGGCACAGAGCTGTGGCCTGGATGTGTTGGGTGAGGGTGAGGGTGAGGGTGAGGGTGAGGGCCTCTGGTTTGTCCCTCAGAATAGTTGACAAACACGAAGCCGTCCTTCTCGTCGATGCTGAGTGTGTCTGACCAGCGGTGAGAGTCGTCGGAGCCGCTGTCCATCGACCATGACGCTCCCGCCCGGGCTGAGGGACCTAAAAGGTGTTTTATTTGTCAGGAGGTGAGAACGCCACTATGGTTTGACACTCATGTCTCAAGACATTAACATTAACAGGGGGTGGAGTGACAAACCAACTTCACGTACAAAGTTAAATAAACTGACGAACGAAGAGTTAAATCCAGTTTTCAGAATTCAGAAGTTATATTTCAGCATCAGCTCTGTTCGTTCCTGCAGAATTTAAAAGTCCAGCCGTGCTGCAGCTGTGGAAACATTCACAGTGACTGGTAGTGGAGTCGATGTTTACCTCGGGGTCTGTGGACGGCGCTGCCCGGCTGGCTGCCTCCGCCTGTTGAGGGGTTGCGTGGAGCTTTGGGCTCCTGGCTCAGACTGGGTTCATCTCCGTCTGACTCGCTGCTGTCATCGTCACCGTTGTGACTCTCGCCGCCTTCTGTGACGGACAGAAACCTCGTCAGTTATATTTTAGGACACGGTGCCATGTCGCTGATGTGAAAGTCAGATGGACTCACCGATCTTCTCCTCGCCACAGCAGTCAGGCACATCTGGCTCGACTGGCACTGGAGCAGGGGTTTCTGGGACTTGGAGGAACTCCATTCTCCAAAACTGTGAAAAAATAGAAAAGTTTTGAACAGACATAATAAAACCTGTTTATCTGAAGAGCTACAGCAATGAACACATTCTATGGTTACCCTGACGACACCATCGGAGTGTCCCGTGACTATAACGTTCTGTGTGTCCCACTCGTTCATCTCCGACACGCAGCAGCACAGGATTTGCTGGCTGCGTCCGGTGAAGGTGTTGGCGCTGGCGATGGGGCTGCCGTTAATGCTCCACACGTGGATGTATGTTCCTGCACACGACACGATGTCGCCCTGAACAAACACAAATATTATCTTTTCATTATGTTCGTCCTCATTTCACAACGATGCAGAGGACCATGATTTCAGGTTTTTTTTTTTAGCTTCACCCACCGTCAGTTCATTGATACACAGAGCAGAGACGGGTGCCCGGTGTCCCCTGAGCTGCGTGACGAAGGAAAGCTTGTTGAGGTCCCAGATGATGCAGGTTCGATCCCGCGAGCCGCTGACAACAATGTGGTACGCTGACGACGCTGTGAGACACGTCACAGCATCCGTGTGGCCCAGTAACGCCTGGTATATGAAAACAAACAAAGTTCATTCATTCATTGCTGCCTCGTGTATCCTGAACCAGCATGAGGAACAGTGTGTGTGTGTTTGTGTGTGTGTGTGTGTGTGTGTGTGTGTGTGTGTGCGTGTGTGTGTGTGTTTACCTGTTTGAGCACGAGGGACTTGGCCCTCTCCTTGGACGTTCCTGTCTCCCACACACAGATGGCGGTGCTGGTGCCACCGGTGATGACCAGCTTTGGGTTTGGACAGATTGCACAGAGGATCTGACCCCACTCTGACAGACACTCGTACACAACCAGCGCCTGAAACGACACCGGCAGTTAACATCGAACGCTGGCCGACAGGTGCAGAGGTGGGGAAATGGAGACTGGTGGTTTCTTAAAATCTTTTAATCATCTGTATCTCAACAAACTCCACTTTAAACCTGATTCTCATTTTATTCTTCAGGAGGTTTTACTGAAGGAGTGCATGAGTAGTAGTGTAGTGTTACTGAAGCACCAGCAGGGGGAAACAAAGTCTTTAATATCATTTCACTTCGATAACTTCAGCTTCAGTAACGTGTTGAAAAGTAACTGGGTCAGTGACAGAAATCAAATCTCACTGTGTGTGAATACATAACATGAGGTCATGACACATTATGTTTCATCTCCACACGCAGCAGAATGAAACAGGAAGAAAGAAGTCTGACGAGAGGAGCTGGAAGTTTAAATGACCTTGTCAGACTCGTAGTTGGCCAGACGGCAGCTGAGGTCGGCATAGCCCCAGGCGAAGGTCTTGCTCCAGGTGGGCGGAACCAGGACTTTGTTTTGCTCCACAGCGAGGATGCCTTTGTCAGTGCAGACGATCTGTCCCACGGGCTCCTTCAGCTCTGGACAAAGGGAAAACAAAGAATGAGTAATAACCAGTGATAATACGGGTTTATACGAACATGGCTGATAAGAACCAATCAGCTGGTGACGTTTCCCGTCTATACCTCAACATAGCAGAACGCTGCAGTAGAGGACAATGAGGTAAAGAGTGTCGGCCTGTCTGTGGTTCTGTGTGTGTGTTGTAAACAAACGTACCTTTGACAGGCGCTAGAGAAGGTCTGAGATTATCCAGATGGTGGAAGAAGATCTTGTCACTATTGGAGCTTGGTGGAATGCTCGCTATGTCGCCGTTGGCTTTACTGCGTACTCGTTTAGGAGGGTGGGGCTTCTTAAACAGCTGAAACACACACACGTCAACATGCGTGAGTGATTGAAGAGTCGGGTTTGAAGACATCTACTAAAAGGAAAGGGTTAGAAATGTGTCCATCGTTATCCGAAGTCTATGATCCAACCTGTTTGGGGATTTGCCCAAAGTTGTTGATGAAGCCAATGGTGGCCGTCTCTTTGAGCGGGTCGTTGATGTTGTAGATGTCCACCTGACCCTCGTAGAACAGGTGGTGGAAGACGTTGACCGCCTCCACAGCCGGAGGACCCTGCTGCTTGTAGCCAAAAATCAGGTCGATCCATTCGTGGAGGTGGGCCGATACGTAGTCGCACTCCAGCGCCTGAAGGAGGACGAGATGGAGGTTAACCTGTTACTCACTGACACCAAGACCTAAGCTGTGGGTTCGTGTCCTACCTCTCTGTGGACTCTGATGAACTCTCGGGGGTCACCCTTCGCCCAAGGTGGCAGAATGACGTCGCCCAGTTTGGTGCCGTTCTGTTTGGCACCTGGTTCGTCAAACGACAGAGGGCAGAACGTTAAAACTCATGAACTCCAGTATCTCAGTCAGTTTGACTTTGTTATTGTCCTCATACTGACCCAGGTCAAAGTTGTTGGCGTTGAGCATGAATTCTGGCAGATAGAAAAACTCGGGGATGAGCTCCTTTACGTCAGCCATGTTGTGTTTGGAGGCGGAGAGCCAGGCTTCACGCACGCTGTGGAACATCCTGTCAGCCAGGTCAAAATGGCCTCCCTGGTAAACGCACAAACATTGAGTGTTCCATTGCATTTCAGAGCATCATAATACAATGAAAATAAAGGCTTACTACTCTATTCTACTCTATTCTACTCTAGTCCTCCATGTTTAACAACTGAGCAGCTGTGAAAACAGAATTTGCAGTTGTAGAAAGAATTTTGTGAATTTGAAGTCAGATAGAAAAAAGCTTTAGTTGCATTTTTATTTTGGTCACAATACAAATTCTCCCTGCTCTAACTTATGCCTGAAATATCTCAGTAGAAGCTGAATAAAAGTGATTAATGTATCTGAGGAGCATGTTTTCAGCTTATTACAAATTCAATTCCACCCATTCCTAAATTTCTGTAACCACGGTTCACCCGTGAAAACATTCAGATGATGAGCAGAACACTCATCAGCCAATGAAAGTTCAATTCAAACCTGAAGTCTGAGGAAAATCTGTGTGAAAGGCTCCATTCGGACCAGGTACGAGGCCACGATCATGGCTGACGAGTAGTGCGTGCCGTAGTGGTAGGCCGGGGTTTCACCTGCAGCGACGGAAAACAAAACAAACAAACAAAGAGTGAAATTTCTCAAAAAAAACTAATAATATGAAATGAACACTTGGAATAGAAATAACAGCCTATTCATTGTCTCCAGGTGTTAACTCGTCTCTGGCCTCTTACCGTTGGGGTCTTCCCAGTCCTTGTACCTCTTCTTATACTGTGTCAGTCTGTCTTCCGTCTGGGCGCCCATGGGCTTGGCGAGGTTGCGGAAAGTCTTGGGGTTGCTCAGGTCCAGCTCCTGGTTAACATTACCAAAAGTTAGACCGAATGGGAGTTCACGCAAAGTCTTGAAGTTTAGTCGCGCTGCAGCCACGAAACCAGTTACTGGTCGAGAGCGGAGAAAGAACAGCTTCACTCACCTCGGCGTCGTAGTCGGCCAGGATCCAGGGGAAGACAGGATACTGCATCAGGTCGTTGTAGGAGCGTCCTGCCAGCGTGTTCAGATGCATCAGGTACTGGAAGTTACTGATCTCTCCTCGCTGGAAAACAGATCACACACACACACACATCAGTGAGGTTTGTGTTTGGAGGAGCTGATATGACGAATCACAAGTTTGGACTGATGAGTTACCTCCCATCTTTGAGTCACAGACTTCTCGCCGACCAGTGTGCTGAGCAGACCAGATCTGAAAACACCAGAACAGGGAGGTGGTTGAGTTAAAACTTCTTCTTCGTGTGTTAAATGTGGGACTGTTTTCATTAACGTGATCGATTCCTGTCGCATAAAAGTCCTATAGAAGATTTTTGGGGGCCAATACTGATGAAAGGGAGGAAAAAACTTCTGATACCGATAAATCAGACAGTATATATATTTTTAAAAATGAGAAGATTCCGTTAGATGTTCTAATGACAAAGATGTTTAATTGGGGTTTGATATATTACAGTTTACCATCAACTTTATTATAAACAACTATAAAGAAAACACAAATACAAAACTCGATACCTAAATGTCTTTAAATAGCTCAACTCATATTATCAGTAAAATATAAAGGATCTGATCAAAATTCCACAAAGATTTTAAAAACAAAGCAACATAAATGAATATCTAACCTTTCAACGAATCATCTCACAACATTTGAATCTTACCCCTGTTCCACGCTGGTGTTCGGCCTCTGACCTGAAACCGACTCCGAGCTGTCGGCCAGTGAAGGCACCACAGCCAAGAACCTGCAGGAAGTCAGAAGCAAAATTGTGTCTCTCACATCTTTGAAGAGATCGCTCACAGTGATTAGCGGCTGCCGATCAAACACCAAACACATTTGTCTTTTATTTTTTTAAACTACTCTTCTCTTCTGTACCTTTGGTAAACTTTGTTGCGGACCCCTTTCTGGAAAGCTAACAGGTAGTTCCTCCCGTCCGCTGAAAACACTTCCACGGCCATGGGCTGAAAGAGGAAGAAGACACACCAGTCACACATTCGCATTTCAAGAGCTGATGCTGGTGTTTGTGTGTGCGTGTGTGTGTGTGTGTGTGTGTGTGTGTGTGTGTGTGTGTGTGTGTTCTGACCTGCAGAAGGTAGCGTCTCTTGTGCACCTCCTTGATGTCCTCGTAGGCGAAGATGCTGCAGGTTCTCTTTAACTGGCTCTGGCCTTGTCTGGCTCCTCTGGGGATGATGGCCTCATGCAAACTGGAAAGAACATTTTTTTTTTAAAATAACATTTCTATTCAGAGTTTGCTGCCCCTGTTTATTAAACATTTAAAAAATAACAATACTCTAAATAAGATGCGTGTGGAATATTCCTCATCAACTACTTCATCACCCATCTGCCATTTAAAGCCGATACTTTGCTTAATTTCTCCAGCACCTGAGAGGAACATGATAAAATCTATGAACCATCTGTTGGTGACAGGTTTTTTTTTTTTTTTTTTTTTAAAGAAAAATCACAAAAAAAAAAACAAGTCAAAGCTTTTCTGTCTGCATCACAACACATGCTCCCTCAGCAGCATTACATCATCCTGGCAGCAGGAGCTCCCACTGCAGCGTCCAGAGGAATGAAGTCATCGTTCAAAAGTACAGTGACTGTGTCATCTGTGAGCTGCAGCTTCAGGATTCATGACTCAGCTCGGGTGTTTAGTCTCAACGCTCCTCGAACACAAACACACAGACTCAGAGGTGTGGACCTACTTTGTCGGCAGCGTGTCAATGTCCCTGATCTCCCTGGACACGGTCATGGTGTAGCCGTCGATGACGTAGAAGTGCTCCTTTCCGAACAGCAGCAGACCCTCGCTGGTGTCCAGACCCTGAACTCTGGCACAGCGATACATGTGCTGAATCTGGAACAACGGATGTGACAAACAACCGAGGGTTCATTTGCTGAAACAATTTTATGGATCAAATTCTGCAACAGTACTTTCTGCCTAACTCGGTGACTTCTGTTAAAACAGCTCCAGTGGATCTGCTCAGTTTCCATCAGACGTTACAGCAAGTTATCAAATCACCTCCCAAACTATGCTCGGGTCTCTCTTACAAAAATAAATGTCGAATCCCAATTTTTTCAGCCTATAGAAGCTGCGATAGGAAACGTTATGAAAATCCTTTTCTTTTAATTCATCTGCCGGTGCGTCCCTTCTCTGACCTTCTCTCCTTCCTCCAGGAGGCGCAGCAGTGATGTGTTGTCGGTCCTCTGCTCCTCCTCTGGGCCTCCTGACTCCAACAGCTGCTCCTGAAGCTGCTCCTGACTGTCCTCGTCCGCTCCGTCCGCCGTGGACCGAGACCTCTTCAGAGGGGCCTTCACCAGACCTGGAGAGCAGAGACAGAGAAGACGGAGCTTTTAGTTTGAACTCAGACACCAACCGGTGACTCTCGGCCTCCTGCACTTCACAGGGACGATGTGAAAACAACGATCTAATGATGTGAGAGTTTTAAACGCTACATGAACCTCTCTGCTGCTGCCTCCGTACCTTTGACCCTCGCGATGGTGTCCTCTCCGTGCTCGGGCTCGTGCTGCGTGGTCTCTCCCTCGGTGCTGTGCTCCACAGAGTGCTGGTACATGCCGGGGTTTCCAGACAGCAGACGCACGTAGTACTCTTTGCTGTCGTAGCTGATGGCTCGCCGGTAACGCAGAGGCTTCTGGAGGGGCGGAGAGAGAACGAGAAGGAGGTGAGTCTGACTCCAGGTTGGGTAAAAGGTAATTAGTGGCTCCTATTATGAATTCTATGACCTCTTCTTCCTCTGCATGGAAATTAAATTCAACATCAGATCTGTCATCGGTCAGTTTATCATCTTTAGGTTTAATCTGTTGTGTAAATTATGACCTTAAATAAAGTCAAGAGACAGCAGAGAAGAAAACCTTGAGACGACTGCAGAGCCACACTTGATGTCTCATTAATGTTTTGGAGAATACTTCATTCTCAAACAGGGATTTACTGTATGTGCAAACACATGCAAAGTCAAAACCTCTGGCATTAAAAGTCACAGCAAAATATACGAGAAGCATCAGCGGTGCTAATGTCCCGACATGCAAATCATTCATTTCACTGAACACAACAACACAAACATTCTCTTTTGCTGGATTTTCCAGCAGACACTCGTTACGGTGGCAGATGTTTCCAGTCCTCAGCAGATCACTGAAGCTGTCGAATCAGTGATGTCACACTCTTTATTTTGTTTTCGTCGTTATTAAGTATTAAACACGCCGTCATGCAGTCACAGCAGACGTCACCAGGGGCTAAAATGTCTTGTGCACTTCAGACCTGGCCTCGCTCGGGGTCCCCAGCCAGAGCTGAGGGTACAAGAGGAACCAGAGGAGGGGAGGAGCGCTGGAGGAGGTAAAGAGAGGGAGGAGGTTTGTGAGGCCGTTACGATGCTGTATTGATACTGTTGGATCCTTCAGGCTGCACAGTTACTGCTAACACCCGGTAGAAAAGGTCAATGAAGCTTAGAGGAGAATTCAGAAGTGTTTTTCTCAAGTGTTTCATTCGGGTTTTTTATGGAACTGGGACCTTTTCTGCCGTTGTGGCCTTGAGCAAGGCAGGGAAGCCAAAAGCTGTAGAGGGCAAATGTCAACTGATGGCATTTTATTGGGAACGAAAATCCCTCGACAACCCCGTGAGCACGTTAGAATTATAAATCATCATCAGGCCTGTGGGACGGTTTGATTCCACTTAAACTTTCCTTTATTTGTTCTGACATCAAGAGATTCTTAAAACTTTAGAAATTAATAATTGGAGTATCCACGCGTTCCCCATTTTGCGGCACTGATATAAACACGAATCAAAGTGATGCATCTCTCTGTGTCCTCCTGACCGAATAAATGATTGTGCAGCGAGTGTAGAGAGACACCCGTGGGCAAACAGACGGGAGGGATTATCCGTCCAGCAAACAAAGCTAAATGTGTCCCGGTGGTGCCAGGAAAAAAAACCCTGAGCCACCGGCTGCTGGTGTCACTTCCTCACATGACAGCGATGAGCTCTGTTAGAGCCATTCTTACAAGTTCACTGCTGCGGACACAGTTCTCGACATGATGGATTTGAAATATTTCTTTTGAAGGATGTACATAAATGTACATTAATGTCCTTCATTCATTAAAATGCTGCTGGTCCCATTTTAGTTTGAAAACTCTGGATCTGCATTTCAGTCCGGACGAGCAGAAACGTCCAAGAAAAGAAATTCCTCCTCTGACTTTTCACCATTGTTGTTCCTGGTTTGTAGAATTTGAGAGATTTTTTTAGTTTTAAAATCAAAACAAAACAGTGCGGAGTCATTCTGATGACCTCACTGTCGTACTGTTCGACGTTAACTACCCGTTTGAAGCTGAGTACCTGCGCAGAGTTGGTGTTTGTCTCCGTCTCAGGGATGTATGGGTAATGGATGTAGAACATGTCGTTGCGGACCATCTTCTTCCTCATCCTGCAGGGCCCCTCCGTCATCTCCAGCACGAACTTGTCCAGGTGGGAGCCGATGGGGGGCCCCCAGAGGCCGCGCTCACGCAGCAGCTCGTACTCGATGGACGCCCACTCCTCGGTCACGTACTTGAGAGTGTTCTGCTGCCGCTGGGGGAGAGAGAGAGGGAAGGATGAAGTGAGAGGGGTCAGTCAATCTCTCCTGACCGCGCCGCACCAACTTTCATTCAGAGAAAGTGAAACCATTTAAACCCGAGGCCACATTTTCACGTTTCTACCTTGAAGACGTTTGTGTGATTTAGAGCCAGACGAGTCGTAAATGTGGTTAAATCTGTTTTATTCTATCCACTGAGTGATGATGCACATGCGTTACCTCTTGATATTCTTTGTACTGCATGGCCACCAGGTCTCGAACAACAGCAATGTGTGTGAACATCCACTGGAATGTCTCCTGTTGGTCAGACACAGCAGGATTTTAATAACACAACGATGACTGACACATCGTTCAGGGACGTTTGTGTTTCCACGCTCGTGCAGCGAGTGTTTGAGTGTCAGCGTGTGTTCGGTACCTGTGCAGAGAGGCTGTTCTTGTTCAGGCTGTTCTCCTTCTTGTTGCGGCGGACGCCCGTCAGCTTGGAGAGACCGAAGCCGCTGCTGACTCTGGACAGTTTGGACTGGGTCGCCGGTGCCACCGCTTCACCGCGGCTGATGCACTTCTTCTCATGGACTGCAACAGTGAGACGGGAGAAACTAATGAGTCACATTTAGTGATTTTCAATTGTCACCTTACAACCAGAAGGTTCTGGGCTTCAACTCTGGCTTCATTCCACAAGACGGGCAGCTCATGTGGGCGATGGACGTTTGTAAGAAGTTTTCCTGTATCTGTGAACGCCCTGAACTCTATCTGGTCTGTGGAATTCTTCCTTGAGGCTTTTGTAACTTTTAGGAAATTTAACTTCTGGTTGTCTGACAAAGTGAAGAGTCAAAACTTTTGAACAATTACCTGATTGACCAGCCTGCTTACACAAGCAAAACACACGATCTGATTAAGTGAGCAACGGAAAGAAAGCAGGTCAGCAATAAAAGGCTCCTAATGGCAGTGCTCCAGATGAAAGCATTCGACAAACAACAAGAGGCATTTCTAAAAAAAAAGGATTTCGTTATATAATGATCAGACGTTAACACTCGGAGGGAATAAAGGGCGTGACAGATTCAAACCGTTGAGCTACTTTACGGCAGGTCTACGTGGTTTTATCTTGGTGTGTGGGTATTTTTCCAGCATCCCTTACCCAGGTGGTTCTGCCAGCTCTTCAGGGCCGGCTCCTCCAGGGCGGGACGTGCCGTGACGATGTCCACGTGGCCTCGGTCGTTACAGGGCAGAGACACCTTGAAGATGTCCTCCAGCATCTGACGCTTGCTGTGCATCAGCTCGGTCCACACGCGGTTCACAGCCTTCAACAGCAGCTGCCGCCCTGCGCAGACACGACCATGGTTGATTTTCACACTATCATAACCTCATAGTGTCATTTCATGGCAGTTATCAGATTCAATCCCGTAGATTTTTTTTAATGAGACATTTGTAAAACTCATTTTTAATGTGTGAACGGCTTCACGTCAAATGGGGTTTGTTTAAAAAGTCTAATTCATTTGAACGCAGCTCATTAAACCTGAGAAAGCATCAAAATATCAAGATCAAGAAATAAATTCACTGTCAGTTGTTTGGATTTGGATTTAAGGAATTTCTATTTTCCTCCTGAGGAGAAAAACACCATCAACACACACATGCAAACAGTCGGTGGGTTAAACAGGTTCACACGGCTCTCCCAGCTCTCCCTCACCCTCGCTGACGTCCTGGCTGTGTGTGGCATCAGCCTCGTTTTCTGTGGGCATCATGACATGCCAGGTCGTCATTCTGGCCTCCGCCTCCAGACCGAAGCCCTCCACGCTGCTGCAGACAAACACACAGCGGCTCAGTACCAACCCTCAGACCTAAGACGAGGACTGGGGGGGGGGGTTTGATTGTTTTGCTCCTCTGAAAGTCGTGCAGCAGGTTGTTATTGTTTTCCCAGCGTGGTGAGAACAGTCTCTCCTCACCCGCTGCCGTTCTGGACGAACAATCAGTAGATTCTGGCAGGACACTCGCTCGCAAAGAAGACAGAGGACACGACGCAGTCGAAGAGACTCAGTGGATGAGTTTTAGTGATAATCTCAAATAAACCTCACGTCAGGGACAACAGAACCACAAACATGCACTTAAAATAAAAACATGTGATATCATTTGTAATTTAAATTTAAATTTGTGTTTTTACCACATTACATTAATGTTTACATTTGTATTAATAGAGTTTCTGAATCACGCCTTCTTTACAGAACCAAATTTACCACTTAGACAGATTTTTATTTGACATAAAGAAGTGGAAGTGTTTTCAGAATCATCTGTTTTAACTTTTATACTGTTACGACTCAGATTAACTTGCAGTAAAAACTGCATTAAGAAGCCACGTTTAACAATTTACAAGGTTTCACATGTAGAGAATTTCTAGTTCTTGGATTTCTCCCGATGAAAATACTTAATCCGACATTCATGCATCTGTGAACATCCAGGTTAAAATGTTTTTAATTCGATATCATTAACAATTCCCTTTGATTAGGTCACTGATATAATCATAGTGGCCTCATGTAGATGAATGAGTAGTAGAATCTGAATAGTTAAGTTAGTTTTCAGACAGATTCTGACATCACATGCTGTATTTTCTCTTTTCAAAGTCACAGGACCAAAACAGCCTTTTTACAACCCTCCCACACAGACTGTTGCAGGAGGTTCAGCTCAGGCAGCAGGTCTCATGTCTCCTTACCTCCCACTGTGCAGGCAGATGAAGCAGTGAGCCAGACACGCCACGAAGTCCTGGTCGTGGTTGCCCGGCCCGAGCACCAGGTTGCGGTTGACGGTCAGGACCCGCAGGGCGTCCAGCAGGGCCACCTGCTGAGCGACCGTCTTGTGGGGACGGCAGAGCTGGTAGAGCACCGTCCGGTTCAGACAGTGGTAGATGGTGTCGAGGGACAGGCCCTGCGAACGCCTCTTAGACTGGAGGAGTAAAACACAGGGGAGGTCAGAGGGAGAGAGAAGTTCAGCCGAGGAAAGGAGATTGTGGTTGTAGCCGTTGCTTTGCTGTGTTGAACAAAGCCGCTGTGGAAATACTGGAAGATTTATCTGAGCAACCGGAGCTGAACTGGGTTAAGTTGTTCGTGAATGTAGCTTTGTTATTCTAGTGTTGCTGTTTTGTCTGAACAGAGAAGTGCTTTAAGACTTTAAGTGGAGAGACACTGTTATGAATTACTTATGTGAGTATTGAGCTAATATGCTACATATCCTCTATTTTATATTCTGCTCACAGACTCGCTGCTGCACTGGTGCCTGACACCGAGAGGATGCTTGTGTG
Source organism: Paralichthys olivaceus (assembly GCF_024713975.1). Lineage (NCBI taxonomy): Eukaryota > Metazoa > Chordata > Actinopteri > Pleuronectiformes > Paralichthyidae > Paralichthys > Paralichthys olivaceus. The sequence goes on along the minus strand of NC_091096.1, from coordinate 1,941,755 downwards.
TGTGTGTGTGTGTGTGTGTGTGTGTGTGTGTGTGTGTGTGTGTGTGTGTGTGTGTGTATTAAAACAGCTGATGACACACCTGCGTATATTGTAATTACTACTGTGTGCCTCGGCATTGAGTCGACGGCCTTCTGAATCACTACACACCATTTCGAAGACACAAAGGCACATTATGTTTTGAAAAATCTGTTTCGGAGGCTAATCCTCTAATCTTCTTACTCGCACAGCAGAGTGTGTCGAAGGCCTTGGGGGGGGGGGGGGGGGGGGGGCAAAGTCCGCACATGAACTTAACTCAGAAAATAAAGTCTGCACTCGACTACTGTAAAGTTAAAACAGAAAAGCTCAATTATTTATCCTTTTTATCATGTGTGCATCCTGGAAAAGTCTTTTTTCACTCAGTAAAATCTCTTTTTGATCTTTAATTGCAGCGCCACCATCAGGCCAATTGATTCCAAATCACTCCAGACGTTTGAATGCAGATACAGATGACGGACATCACCAGGGGAGAAATACTCGTCCTCGTCCACACACACATTCAGTCACAGCAGCTGCACTCAGGCTCTAAATGGAAGAAAACAGCTGGATCTAATTCTTGCGCCTTCACTGGCTAACATGAGCAAATGAATGAGGCCTGATGGATGCGGCTGATCTAATTTAATCCTGAGTGGGTTCCTCAGACGCATTAACTGGAAGAAGAATCACAGAAGGAGCGTTTTCATTCCTGCGAGCGGCGGCGGCAGCGCACAGGCGGCGTCTGTCTGCCTCAGGCCGACCAGCCTCACAGACTGAGCGGCTCACAAGAAGCACCTCCTGAATCCTGGTGCATTTTGTCTGAGTGTCAACTATAATTTGACTCTGGCACAGAACCACAGATCATCTTAAAGTCAGATCTACTGTAAAGTAAGTCACACTGGTGCCTAAGAGAAACTCAGGAAACTCTAATTCGCAGGACGGCGGTTTGTTCCGTGGTTTTGGACTGTACCTGTCCGATGAGCTGCACGATGAAGTCCACCACCAGCTTGGAGTCCTTGTTGAACATGCCCTGCCACAGCTTGTCCACCACCCGCTGAGTGAAGTAGAAGACGTTGTTGACCAGGATCTGGTAGCTTCCGCTGCTGCTGAGCGGCAGAGAGGCATCTTCGCCTGGAGGGAGACGGGCGGCAAGAGAGAAGGTCAAACTCCTTAAAAGCAAAAAGGGGGCTGCTGACAAAGTTTACACCAACAATTCATCACTTATTTATTGGTTGTTAAAAACCTCTCAGTGTTTTTAACCGATCGACAGTTGAAGCTGTGTCTGTATTCGAAGGACAAAAACATGTCGCCTTTGTCTAATGATTCTTGGAGAAATAAACCACAGCATGAAGCCTCGTAAAAATGCTGAAGGTGCTCGCAGTTCTATCTGCGTCAGACTGTGTTTTGCTGAGTCATGATGCAACCATTAGAGCTTCTCTCAGAGCCAAATGAGGAATCGGTGCAAGCTGTCCTGCAGCAAATTCATCCAGGCCATTTTCTGTCCTATCATCAGTTAAACTATAACCGGCCGAACCCAAGTCCATTTTGTTTTCACTCTATGAGATCATCTAAGGGAAGAAGCCATTGAAAATCTGGGATTGATAAAAAAAATTTAGGTTTATGTTCATTTTAATGTGTGTGGGAAAGAAAGTCCAGTTTGTCTGGTAGAGACTGTGTTGCATGAGACACATGAGACACGTGAGACTTTGCTCTGACCTAACAGGACGTCGGCGGCCAGCAGATGCTCCATGACACCGTCCAAGATGTTCGACTGAAACTCCTTCTGCTGAGTTCTGGTGGAGCGCTCCGGAGAGGCCTGGTGAACGGAAAAAGTCAAATCACACATTTACACATCCAGTATTATTATTATTATTATTATTATTGTTTGGTCCCTTTCCCTGCTGCAGAGGACAGTTAACTCAAATCTCAAACTCTGCGAACACATTTCTCTTTAGTTCTGGTCAGTTTGTGGTTTGGTGACTCCGCCATCACCCCCTCACCTCCAGCAGAAGGTCGATGATGGGCGTCTGCTTGCTGGCCGGCGTCATGCACAGATTGTCCATGATCAGGACCCTCATGAAGTCGAAGACATATTTTTTGGCCGGGTGGTTGGTCAGGGACGTCTTGGAGCCCACGTTGCAGTATTCAGACTGGCTGCGGTTCATACCAGAGTCACCGGCGAAGGCCTTGAACTCCTCGATGGGAGAACCCGCTTCATCGTCCAAATCGGTGACCTGGGATGGATGGAGGGATGGAGAGAATAAAAGCAATAAAAATATAAATCTAGATGTGTCTTTATTCCCAGTTCTACAAAGCAAACTCTTTTCTCTGGATATGTAAGTTAGTGTGAGAGCATTTTGCAGAAGCACCAAAATATCTTTCAGTTCTGGGAAAAACTGCAGCGTTCTTCAATTTGTTCTTGAAAGTGCAGCAGTGGAGATTGAAAAGAAATTCCAAAGGGGTGATAACTTCAGCTTTTTAAAGCCCCTTAAGAGAAAGTCAATATGTCTGAGGCGAGTTGTTGGAGATGGTGATCAATACGTGTGATTACTTTCACTGGTGATGAGATTTTTTGCCTTTAAACTCAAAGTTAGGCCCATTATCTCAGTCTGGGGATAAAGACTTCTCATGCATTGTAAATTAAGGATTTGACACAAGAGATTTGTGTAGAAAATAAATTATTCCTTTGTGGTCACAGGTTGTCGATTTCTTTCTGGCCTGAATGGATTCAGAGTAAGTAAAAAGGTTCAGACTCACCATCTCAGAGTAGGGCCTGATGTTGAAGGGGAAGACGGAGGCTGCCAGGGCGCAGAGGAACTCAGCGCCGTGCCACATCTGTGCCAGGTCGGGCACGTTGTGGTAAAGATACCTGAAGAACTGCATGAGAGTGACGGGGTACTCCCTGAGCCAGGAGCCTTCCTCCTCTGACTGCCACGGCTGGAGATGAGAGACGCAAGAAACCAAATCAAGAGCCAACTTTAAACAAACACTCAAACTTCCCGTGCTAAAGCAGCTGAAGTGTTTGTTCGTAGTTCAAATCTCAGGCCGAGCAAAAAAAATAGATAAGTGGAACTCCCTCAGCAGCAGACTCTGCCACTATCGAGCGACTGCAGGAGCTGCCGTGAAGCTTCTCAGCAGCGAGCGCTGAGCGTCAGAGTGTGTGGATGAGGATGAGGACGACGTGTGTGCCAAATCAGTTCTGTTGGATTGCTGAAGCTTAAAAAGGCCCCTTCAGAGAATCCAGGGATGATCCAGCACTTGTTACGAAGCACATAAAACGGATGAGCACGAGAAACCTCACACGTTGGTGTTCTCCAAGATATAAACGTCCTGTGTGGGAGGGTTCAGAAATGATTTGTTGGATCTAATTAGCAAACTAAGCACTCAGAAGGTTTATGCTGAAAGAATTGTGACCTGAAGGAATGAATGAGTGAATCTCTGAGTGTACGGCGGCTTAACATTGTGAGATAATATTGTCATGTTGGTTTGAAAACTTTGGTTCCTACCAGGTTGAGCATGCTGCGGAGCATGGCCAGCAGCAGGAAGGCGGCCTCGGTGCACACGCTGTGGATGGAGCCCACCACTGACGCACTGGAGGCTGGGATGCCAAAGATGAACGTCCAGATGGAGTCCAGGTCGAACTGAGAGGACAAACACACAAACTGGGGTAATACACAGTCATGAAAACACGGTGTTTAATACTGGGAATTCTTTTTAATTGACACATGTTCTTTGCAAATCAATTCTTAGTTACTAGGGTAAAAAAGAAGGAAGAAGGTCGGGTGTACTAACATGTACCTGCAGGCTGTCCGGCAGCTCGGTGATGGGCTGCTGGAGGAAGAGAGCCATCAGCAGGAAGTAGAGCTCGGGCACGTTGGTGTGTTTGGGCAGCAGCGTCTGCATCACAGGGAATCCTGGGAAGTGGCAGGCGTCACGGTTGATCTCTCGCAGCGTGGAGCGTCCGCCGGCGCTGCGACCCACGTTGAAACCTAAAGAAGGCGGTGAGATAAATGAATGTCAGGAGAACAGCTACGGTGTTTGAAGATGAGGTTTTCTGCAGACGCCTTCTGGCTAAAGCACCTACGGGCGGCTCTGGATACAGCTGGGGTACCTGGTTTTTGGTTTAACCAGGCAGGACGTGGTTAAAGTAATAACCCGGGACGGTAATCTGAGCTAATCAGACGGGAGGAGTGTCGGAAACTGAGCACTAACAAAATAACTGAAAGGCATAAAGATCAGGATTTGGTTGAGCAAGAAGACAAACTCCAAATAACACCAGTGGTGGGACAAAGTACATTTAACTACTGCACTTTTACAATACATTGCCTTACATGTTCACTTTTGATTGATATTTTTTAAATATTATATATTAAGTATTTAATCAACCAGGTGACAGTAGATCCTCCCTCCATGAGAGAAAAACTGAAAGAATGGAATGGAAGAGGCCAAACTCAGCCATCATGACTTAGTGGGGAACAGGCTACACTCTGCAAGTACTTTTACTTTTAATTTAGAAGTAAGTATACTTACATCTTAGGTACATTTTTACTTGAGCACATTTATTTGTACTTTTATTGAAGTAAATGTGTGAATACTGAAATACTTAACCACTGAATGAGATGAAGGGTTTTATACTCGTAGCATATTTGAACAAGCTTCAGCCACGAACGCTCTGTTGTGTCGTCACTAAGGGTTTCTCTAAGTTAAGGTCAATGGTTCTCTGGAGGTTGATGAGCTGATACTGGTTCAGTTGTTTGTCAAGAAGAAAAATTAATTCAGTAGAAGAATCGCGACAATGATTTTTTATCCATATGGTTGAATTTTGTAGAATTAGAGCATAAAAATGTCTGATAAGCAAAAATAAAAAATCGTTAGGAAGCAAAAGTTTTTTTTTTTTTGCTAAACTTAATGATTTTTCTTTCAACGTTAAAAAGACAGAAAACCATTGAGCTCAGGAGGGACTATGACAGCAGCAGCAGCAGGAAGGGATAAAAAAAGAAAACACGAACCCTTGGCCGTGCGGCGCACAAACTGCGCAGCTTTCTGTTTACTGAACGAGGGCCAACTCCGGTGGAAAGCGTTGGCAGAGTGAGGAGAGGCGTCTGCTGAGCCATGTTACAACATAAAGGTGTTTACACAACTTCACTGCATCCTTCTGACCTCCTCCCTCACGGGAGAGGGGAAGTCAATGCAGACGCTTAAAGAATTGAACTGTTTAGAATATTTAACAAGCGTTGTTAAATGTTAACTTGGGCACACGTCCTGCTAAGACAAACGTGTGCGATAACTGTGGCGATCCCGAAGACGCCGCGGGGCTCGTGCACTCACCGAGCACTGTGCCGATCTTATTGGTCAGGACGGAGTCGGTGTGGTCGAGCCAGCCGCCCCCACTGAGGCCCTCTTTGAAGCGGTTGAGGATGGACTGGTTGGAGAGCAGCACCACCAGGATCCACAGAGCTGCCGTCACCGTGCTCGAGTGAAGGTGTTCCTCCATGAACATCAGGAGCCAATCGAAGCCCATCGTCCGCACCAGCTCCTCACACGCCCTGCAGGGGGAGACAGAGAGCAGGAAGGGGGTGAACAGACGGGCCAGCAGCCACTGGCACTTCTTAAAATACCGATTTTTAATATTTATATGAATAAATAAATTCAACACCATTCTGTTATAACGTGCTGCGGATTTTGCCAAATGAAAAATGTTGACATGAGGTTGACCCACCGCTGGTTTGTGAGCTGCCCGTTTAAAGTTCGTCAATTTGTCCTTCGCCATCTTGGTTTTTAGAAACCACAAATATTTGGAGGAGGGGTGGGTGGAGCCTGAATGATTGACGCCCCCAATGCGTACAGTGCTTTATCGTCTATTTGACTCTATGATTTAAAAAAATGTTGGTAAGGAACTTGTCGAGTCAGAATTAGAATAACGTCCGTCCATATCTTTATCCTCTACAGATCCAGGAAACTCGCCGCTAGACTTTGACATGAATTTTAATATTCTGTTGAAATGACTCCCCCAGGGAGTCTTGGTTTTTGGGGGGACAATACTTTCAGGTTAAAGTCTTACTGGGCGTTGACGGTGCATTTCTCTTTGGTGGTGAAGAGCAGTCTGAGCAGGTTGTCCAACAGTCGGTTTCTCAGCAGAATGAGGTTTGCTGACAGCAGGCCGCCAAAATCATCGTCGTTACCTGGAGACACAAGGAGAATCACAGACTGAGTGAAGATTTGTTTCAACGAGCAAACATCAGATTCAAGTTGAGTTTTTTCAACCACATATAAACACGAGTCAGATTTGCCCTGAAACGTTTTAGATGGGATTTAACAAACATCTGCTGAACAAGCCGCATTTGAAAACACGGAGAAGATTCATCGTTACCTCCATCGATCTTCTCCTCGTTATTGATTTCCATGACGACAAACTTCTCACACACCGCAAACGTGGGAAGAGTCGAGGAGATGAACTGGCCGAACCTGTGAGTTGAAGAAGAGACGACGAGCACTCGTTTAATATTTGTGTTTTTGAAGTGACCTAGAACATGGCTACTACACGGACGTGTGTGTGTGTGTGTGTGTGCTCACCGCAGCAGGTCATATGGGTTGGGGAAGCCCTGCAGCAACAGACTGAGCACGTTGCTGATGGCGGCGACGGTGGGCTGCGACAGGGACGTGTCTCTCAGGGTCAACAGCAGCCTCGGGATCAGCTGAAACTCCCGCAGCAGTTTGGCATTTTTAGCCGCCTCGCTGCTCGATACACACGGCGAGCGGTACACACGGTTAGATTAGACACAGAAATACAGAGTAACGTGAAGAAATATTAAAACCACTTATGGTACTCGCCTGGATTCTGTCAGCAGTTCAATGAAATGCTCGAACAGAGACAGATGGAGCTCGTAGGGAGCGTGGAGCCAGACCTGTGGAGCAGACGAAGCAGACTGAGGCTGGATCCACAAAACTGGGTTTTTTGTTTTAAAACACTGTTCTGCTCTGGGCTTTAAATTTCACTTTTCTGAAACACATTCCCTTCATGAAGGAAGGAGCGGCTGGAATTCTGGCACAGAGTGACCGAGTTTCTTGAAGAATACAGTAAAAAAACATTTTCTCTTTGGTTTACAGCCCGTCGTCATGTAGGTAATGGAATGAACTGGTACGATGGTTCAACATTCCCAGAATCCCTCACCTCGAAGTCACAGAGCAGGTCCTGGAAGGCGGTGGAGTTGGGAATGATGGAGGTTTCGTGGCCGCTGTCGACTGTTCCCACCAGAGAGAAGGTGAGGTGGAGGATGTGGCTGTTGAGGAGCGAGCGCTTCTTCTTCAGCAGCATGGCGAGCAGCTGCAGAGCAAGGACACGGTTTATTTTTTTTTTTATAACCAAACTGATTTGTTTAGAAAATCTCCACAGAAAAAACTTTTCACGCAGAGAAACATCTGACCTGGTATCCTTGGATGCGCTCCATCTCCTTACTGGCCAACGGGTTGCTCTTTACAACACACACCAAAGCTTTGACCGCCGCATACAGCCCCTCCACATCTGACGCCATGGCTACCAGGCCTAAGATGGCTGCCGCCCCACCCACATACTGTAGGTTGGTGGCCACGGGCTTGGGCACGAAGGCACGGACACCTGGTGGGTAATGATATGGAGAAGTGTGTTCACGTTCTATGAAGCTTTAAAGAAAGTGCAGAATTACGCATTGAAGACAAAAACTAAATTATTCCGTCAGGGCTCGAAGATGAAATGGTGGTTTGTGTGTTCTGTGATGTGATGCTGGTCTATTGCACCTCGTCACCGCGGCGTCGTTTACCTAAATATCCAATGACAGCGGCTCCAATGGTCCGGGCCGGCCCGTTGAGGTGGCCGGCGGCGTTGTGGATCAGCTTCACCGGAGTGGCGTTTTCATGAGAGGACACAGTGAGCTAGAAACAGACAGAGGGAGGGAGGGGTGAGGGGTCGGCATGAAAATCCAAAACCTCGTTCCTCTTTATGAAACTGTTTTTTCAGGGGAATCAGATTTGAATGTTGAAGCTGCAGTCTGAAATTTCTAAAAGGCTTTTATTTAACCGCTTTAAATGAAATATGAGATTAATGAGGAGCTTTATTCACTAATTATAACATGTTTGCCAATTTAGCAGGTAAAATAAACTGCACTATCAACTACCTAAATACGGCACTTATTTTAAATCTTAAAAACGTGAGGCTACTGACTGCTGCTATATTAAACCTCTCTCTTCCTGCTCCACGACAGCTGCCTGCTGGAAGAGAAAAGCCGCCTCTGCACTTCTTTGCTTTTGCTTCCCGTGAGTCGCCAGAGCAAAGCAGGCTGGGAAGTGCCAGGTGAGGGAGAGAGATAAGGACGGAGGAGGGACCTCGATTGAAGACCAACCACACTTTTGGTGGGATAGGATAATGGGAGGGTGTGTTATTAAATGTGAATGGTCATCCAGGCAAGTAGAGAGCAGATCTAATGTTGAAGAGGGAGTTTGATCTGAACACACCAGTGCACAAACGTGTGTGTGTGTGTGTGTGTGCACTTACATTTAAAAATAGAAAGGGAGCAATAGAAACTTCCTCAGAGTCTTTTTAATGCGTATTAATTATTTAAGATATGAATCTTTCCGCTCTGAAAACTTTGCAATTTCTGTTAAAGTTGCTCAGTGAAAACATCGTCGCTCTCTGAACCGAGGCACAGAGATGTTTGTTTTCCTCCGTCAGTGACATCAGACAGACGTGATGAAAGATAAGAGAGTGAGCTCAACACTGCGGCCGCTGACGCTCCGCTCAGTCTGACTCCAGCCTTTCCCCCACAGGAAACTCTCTCAGTCACTTAAGGTTCAAACAGAGCAGGTGATCTCGGTGTCAAATGATTTGGGTGAACAGAGAAAATAAAAAAGAAAAGATAGAGAGTTTGAGAATTTAAGAATGAACTCACTTGTCAAGGAAACGTTTGGAAGCCTGTATAAAATATATAAATTTACATTCTGCATTTCAAAGACTGGTTTTCCATTTTTAAAGCCAGTTTCTTCTTTTTATAAATCACATTGTTTTGTTTGTAGAAATGTTCTGGTGGGAATTCCAAACTCCAGCCTACATGTCGCTTTCGGTTCATTCATCTCAGTCTCATGTTTTCAGTCTCTATGCTTTTTTTGGATAAAAACCCCAAAGTTGCGTTTTGTCTAAAGCTGAACACGCGCTCTCTGTCGTTATCGTGCTCTTATACACAATTGCAGCATAGTCACAAATCAATTCCCTGAACTCAGCGTCTTGTTTCCTCATTGTGTCTGCACGAAAGTCAAAACCACAGTGAAAGTCAAAAAGAAAGAGGAAGAGAGAGAGAGAGACTGTAGCTTGTGGCTTTTTTTCTGCCAAGGAGCGAAACCAAAGTGCCCACATCTTTCAAGTCATCTGTGGGTCAGTGTATGCCAGCGTCACTCCTGTTAGCATTGTTAGCAGACAAACTCCCACTTCTTACCTCCTTAACAACTAGATCGGAGAGTGACTTGAGAATCAGACCGAACGGCGTCAACACAGAAATCGTGAGCTTCTCTTTTCCATCGCAGAAGATTTTTCTTGAACAGTGTGAAATGGATCTGAACATTTTAAAGTGTGTGCTCAGCTGAATTCTTCACACGGAAACCTAAATAAAACTCACGGCGCTCACATGGGGACATTAAGAGCGGTGGTGCGTCTGACCTGTTTGGCGATGGCTTTGCTGTCCAGTTTGTTGTAGACTTTCCTGATCTTGGCCACAGTTAGCGTGGACACCGAGAGAGCGTAGAGACTAAAGGACACTTTCTCCTCCGGTACCAACGCCACCGGAGAGGCGGGGGCCACCTCTGTCTTCGAGTCTTTACCTGGAACGATTAAAAAAAGAGAGATGGAAGATGAGAGAAGAGCGACACATGATTTATCTTGACGCCACACTAAACAGTGAAGTCAGCGAGACCACTCACAGGGCAGGTAGACCGCCTGAAAGCTGCCCACGTAGTTGGGTCCCAGTTCGTAAATGGCAGCGACGCTGGTGGCAGGCAGGACCTCCTCCAGAAAGTGGCTGGGCCCCAGACGCCACACCAGGCTGGAGAGCTGGCGCTGGGCCGGCGGCGTCCCCACATACCCGTACACTGTGCTCAGCACAGGGGGGTTGGTGGAGCCCGAGCCGCCCGGTGCACTGTGGACGTAGTGAAGCTGGAGGAGAGAGAGAGGTCAATGATCCAGGTGAATGTTTTCTCGCTTTCAGCCACAGAATCTGAATTATCCCAGAACAGGGAGCTGAGTTATTCCAGTTGAAATTCTGGATTTATTAGAAGAATAAATAGAAACAAGTAAAAGAAACATGTTTAACTGTGCTTAAAAACTGAAAAAACTAAACAATCAGAGCAACACTGGTGCATGCACAGACGTCTGAGATACACGAGAGCGGCTTGTTGTTTCCTGTATCTTGACCTCAGCAGGAAATGAAGCTGTAGTTATCAGCGACACGGAGAGGAAGCTGAGACTTGTGGTCTGCCGTGCTGTTTCCTTGCTCCGCTCTGTGTGATCTCAGGGGAATCTGAAGTCGCTCAACCACAAACCACATCACTGCGGCGCGGCTCGGCTGCTGGTTAAAACCGAGATTACAGATTGTTTTTGTGAGTCTTTGTCGAAAGAGCGAGTCCATCAAGAGAAGGCTGCGCAGCTACTGCAAAACACAGCTACTGCAAAACACAGCTACTGCAACAGACCACGTACTCGCCTACTAATGCAACGATCAGTAATTTATCACCACCCTATCCACAGATTTTAAAAACAAGTGCAATCAGTACATGGTGAGGGAATTACACAACCACCCACTGTAAGATATTCTATATGGAAGCCATCTTTAGAAATAGATTAAAGTAGATGTTAGACTATGATACAGCAACAGTGAGGTATCTACTCTACATCCTCCCACATGAATAAATGAATCAATCATTTAAATCATTCATCAGACAAAAAAAAAAAATCACATTTCCTGTTCCAGCTCCTGAAATATAAGGGTCTTGTTTCTTTTCTGCTTTTAATAATACTGAACTGAAGATCTTTGGTGTAAATATTACAGGGCGTATGAAATCCATCACTTTACCTTGACAGTGTTGATGAGCTGGCCGTCGATGTACAGCGTGGCCATGCTGTTCTTCAGCATGCCTTTGCTCATGACCAGCACCAGGTGGTGCCACTGGCCCTCAGCGATCAACTCGCCGCAGCGGAAGCGAGCGCAGCAGGGCAGGATCTCATAGAAGGCGGCTTCTTCACTCGACTCATCCGCTGCTTGATGGAGGACGGAGACAGAAGTGAAAATATTAACTTGAGGTGACCAACGACGGTTAAATATGATAATAACTCTACATGTTCAACTGCAAAAGCAGGTTCAACAATTGACCATATGCCAACTGTGTATGTGAGATTTACACGAAACATTTGAAAGGCTCAGATATTAAGTGTGAATGTGAACGTCACTCGCTGCAGCTCACACCTGTTGTTTACCCAGACTGTCATTCATGTGCTGTTGATTCTCAGTTATTACTTCTGTCTGAAAACCACACGATGCAACAAACAGAGCCGGTGAAGTGTTACTGCTTCTTACAGTAGGTCTGCAGCAGCTCCTCCTTGGTGGAGACGGTGAGCGAACGGTCCTTGGCGGACAGCACCACGGCCAGACAGACGTAGTGCTGCTCGGAGGAGGTGGCCCGGCGCACGACTGTCAGCAGCCGCACCGGGTGGGCGTGAGGCGCCACGCTGAAGCGCTCCACGCAGAACCAGGTGGAGTAGCTCAGGCCTGACGGGGGAGGGAACAAGCGCTCTCCTGAAGGATGAAGGAAGAGACGAGAGGAGGTAAGATTTTACTTCACGTTTGAAATGACCTGTTTGCTGACGGAATTTTTGGAAAGAAATATCGATCTGTGTAAGACAAGTGTAAAAACGCTTTTAAGACACTGGTGCTTACACCTAACTGCATTTCCATCAATCGCTGACGTGATGTTGTCATTCATTTATTGAGCGCTGCAGATATTGTTATTTATGGACACACTGAACGTTGACTCTTGTTTCGATGAACCGCCTGAACCCACTTGATGTGTGTGATGTACATTTTATTCATGCGTTCATTTTGTCTGATATCGTCATTTTCAATTTGCCTGATCGTTATTTAGGATCCTGATGATTATGTTTGCTTTGCTCTGAGCTCTGTCGTGTCGTCTTATATCACCTCAGCTCCCATTTTATTTTTTTTGCAGTCATTCCTTATTCCTCTGGCATGTTGCAGCAGGTGTAGAACAAAAAGATCTAAACTCATCCTCCAGGGCAGAATTATCAAAAAGTGATGAAACTGTGGAGCCACATCAAAAGAAGCGACACAGCTTTAAACTGACACCAGTGTTGAATGAATGAGCCTCAGACTCACCGTGCCTCAGGATATGACCGTCACTCAACGGGTGACGTGACTGGACCAAAACTAAAATGATCCTGAAAACCATAATTCAGTGAGCGCTGGCACCGCTCCACCTTTTCTGAGCCAGAAGAGCGAGCAGACACAACAACGAGATAAACGCAAGCTCCCCGAGACCGTGACATCATCTGTTGTTGGTGGAGCTGACTGAATATACGAATACAAACGCTGCCACCTGACATCTGGAGCCAGAGTCTGCACCGCGATCAGGGGATGGGGCTAGTTTGGGCCAGTTCCCATTCACTGACGTGGAGGAGGTGGGGTTCGAAACCTATACTGCAGCCGGCCACCAGGTGGCAATCGAGACTCTTTGGCTTCACTTTTGAACTCTTCTCAGTGCCAGATTTGTTTATGTCATCTTAACACAGACTGAGGAGCCGACTACAGACTGAGGAGCAGACTGAGGAGCCGACTACAGACTGAGGAGCAGACTACAGACTGAGGAGCAGACTACAGACTGAGGAGCAGACTACAGACTGAGGAGCCGACTACAGACTGAGGAGCAGACTGAGGAGCCGACTACAGACTGAGGAGCAGACTACAGACTGAGGAGCAGACTGAGGAGCAGACTACAGACTGAGGAGCAGACTGAGGAGCAGACTACAGACTGAGGAGCCGACTACAGACTGAGGAGCCGACTACAGACTGAGGAGCAGACTACAGACTGAGGAGCAGACTGAGGAGTAGACTACAGACTGAGGAGTAGACTACAGGCCGAGGAGCCGACTACAGACTGAGGAGCAGACTGAGGAGCAAACTAAAGACTGAGGAGCCGACTACAGACTGAGGAGCCGACTACAGACTGAGGAGCAGACTACAGACTGAGGAGCAGACTGAGGAGCCGACTACAGACTGAGGAGTAGACTACAGACTGAGGAGCCGACTACAGACTGAGGAGCCGACTACAGACTGAGGAGTATACTACAGACTGAGGAGTAGACTACAGACTGAGGAGCAAACTAAAGACTGAGGAGCCGACTACAGACTGAGGAGCCGACTACAGACTGAGGAGCAGACTACAGACTGAGGAGCAGACTGAGGAGCCGACTACAGACTGAGGAGTAGACTACAGACTGAGGAGCCGACTACAGACTGAGGAGCCGACTACAGACTGAGGAGCAGACTACAGACTGAGGAGCAGACTGAGGAACCGACTACAGACTGAGGAGTAGACTACAGACTGAGGAGCCGACTACAGACTGAGGAGACGTCGATTACAGAAGAAGATCATTTGAGGCGCTGCAGTGAATCTGCTGCGAGAACAAAGACGTGTGGATCTCAACTGGTTTGTCGGTCGACGATAACACCAACAACAGTCCTGAGTGGACTGAAGAGATGTTGATGAACGAGCCTCTACACGATCCACGTCCATTTATTCATGTCCTCTGGATGTGGGACATGTTTGAGTGAGAGGGATGGAAGGAGGAGGGGGTTGAGATAAATGAGGCAGGGGGGGAAGTAGAGAAAGTGACAAAGAGAATAGACAGATTCAGGGCAAGAAAAAGAAGGAGGAAGCGAGGGGAAGAAGGAAAAAGGGGGGCGGGGATCGGAGGATGAGATAAGCGAGGAAAAGGATGTAGAAAAAGGGAAAATTGTGAGTGACAGGGAGAAATGAGGGAGGCAAAAAGAGCGAGGCCTATAAATAGTGTCGGATGACTGGATGGAAAAGACAAGAGGAGGACGGCGTGGGGTGGAAGAGAAGCAGGAGGAGCTGGGATGAATAGGTAAACAGATGGAGGAACGATGGAGAGTAGACAAGAGGAATTGAGAGGAGGAGAGGAGAGAAGAAGAGAGGAGAGGAGTCTTGCTGTGCTTTATAAATACTAAATGAGGACTGAGACTAGAAGATCAACCATAACGTCATATATTCATTTTAACTCCGTCTTCAGGTCTAAAGATTCAGATTCTCTGAAGCTTTTTAATGAAGCATCAAACCGGTTTGTTTGGTTTTTAACACACACTTTCACCAGCCGACAGTAAAGCAGCGGCAGCAGGAGAAGGTTGAACTGCAGATACGAATCTGTGAAACACTCCGATCAGAGAAACTGGTGGCGTGTAGCTGTCGTTTTTTTCTTTTTCTTTTTTTGTTTCCCACCCCTGCATTCACAAATGATGAACATCAGAAGATCTGCGCTCTTTGTGCATGAGATGGAGAAATCCTGAGAGGTTGAGGAAAAAAAAAGTGCAAAATGAAAAGAAAGAGTAGGAAGGAGCAGAAGATGATGCACAAACACAAACAGTGCGTAACAAGCGACCATAATGATGTGTGGTGTGCGTCTGCGGTTTAAAATATGTAGGTGATCAAAGAGGGAGAGTGTTTCATGTGTTTTCATGTGTGTGTGTGTGTTTCAGTGCACAGGTCACATGATCACAAAGCTGCAGTGGGAACAAATAAGTTCTGATTATTTCACTGCTCTGGCATTTAAAAAAAATAGTTTTCTATCTTAATCATCTGAGACAGAAATGATGGAGCACGTTAACACCTCAACGGTGAATAACACATTAGCGGTGAACTCGGTCAACGCAATAAATCTCCATGAAGTTTTGTTGCATGACCCAGGGAAGAACTTTTGTTGGTTCAAATACTTTGAGTCGCGATCGGTTGAGCAGGTGAATCAGCGGGAGCTCGATACCACGATCACCAATGCACAGACTCCAGAACATGAAAAGCAAACGTGGAATCATCGGTATCTGGGATATTTTTCGCTTCATTTCTGTACGACGGCAGGAAGTGAAACGAATCCTCCATCTTTATTTACAGTCTGCGATTTAACCAGTTATCAAGAACACGATGAAAAGCCCTCAGGAGGTCTGAGCTGCGTTTACCTGTGCCCATCCCGCTCAGCACTGCTCCGTCGCTGACACCGGAGGTGTTGGTGTTATTGGTGGGACCGTTGTGCGGCGCCAGACTGGGCAGAAACAGGCACCTGTGTGGGACAACAGAGGGACAGATTAACAGCTGTTATCTGGGGAAACAGTTGTAAACATGTTGTCAGCAGAGAGACGAGGCTACCGTCCCACAGCTTTACTGCAGGTTTGCTGAATACCCGCGTGTCTCCGTCCCTGAGACAAACTATTAGAAATCCTCCAAACCTTCATACAACAGACTGGTAATTCGAGCACTTTGAGACACAGCAGCTTTGTTATAATATGGAAATTTCAACGGCCAAATACTTGAGAATTAATTATGCATGAGAGGAGGAGGAGGAGGAGGGTGGGATGAAAACACACTTTCAGGCGGGTTTTTTAAGGAGGAGTTCACACGCACTCAGTCAACTTCTGGAACTTTAGCTTAACTTCCTGCCGACGCAGTTGACAGATAGCAGCAAAAACACAGGGCGGAGATATCAGCTATGGAAATGCTTTAAATCTCCGATGAGCCGCTTGTTCGACAAACCTTTAAGAGTGACGTCTGTACGCATCGTCATCCTGTGCGTCCTCCACAAAATCACAGAGAATTTGAGTTGGCGTGTTGGCGTTGCGCTCTGCTGACTCACCGCCCCTCGGTGAATGTGCTATTTTCGCCTCTCTAATCATCCTGAACCAGGAGGTAGGATGTTTTTCTTTGTTGAGAGAGACACCGTGGTGAATACAACCACAAACCTGTTGACCGAGCCGCACTAGAAGCCGGCCTTGAGGACAGCAGAAAGCCTGAATTATAAAATCATAAATTCAGCCCTGCAATATTAATACTGCAGTCAATATGATAAAGTAATTGCTTGCTGCATCCATGCTTATATTCCAGTTACTAAAAAGATCTTTTTATGAGCCCTATGAATTATGCATTTAGACAAAACGCTGCTTAGCCCGCGACGACCAGATTAGTTTTGCTCTAACGTAGCGTCCTCTATTTGATTTTCCACCTGGACGGGAAGGTGAGGGGTCAGGGTTAGCGGCAGGACAGCGTCTCTGAAGCTGGCAGGGATTCAATGACTTCATTCAAGGACACTTGTCAAGGGCAGACGCTCCGGTCCTCTGTTTAACAGCCTGTCTTCTTAATAAGAGAACCCCCCCCCACTACATGTACGCTGTCTCTCTTTTTTTTATTTCACCTCATTAGTCGCCACCGTGATGAGATAAAAAAGGATTTCACCAGCGTGCCATACTAATTTTTTCTTTTCCCAGTGAAATCTTCTTCTTCACGAAAAAAAAAACAAACCGGGAGGTGGTGGTCTCTTCTCCTCCTCCCCCTCCACCCACACTATGTTCTGAGACCCTTGTGAAACGGTTGGCTGCGTGAGTGTGCACTTGTGTGTCTGCGTGTGTGTCTGCGTGTCGTGCGTGATAGAAAGTGGGAATGTGTATGTGAGGGAAGAGAGAGCTGTTGTGTGCGTGTGTGATTCCTAACAGCAGCAGGGGCATCAATTTTTCATGCGGACAGATGGGAGGGGAAGGAGGGGGAGTTTCTGTGTGTGTGTGTGTGTGTGTGTGTGTGTGTGTGTGTGTGTGTGTGTGTGTGTCTCCTCCACTGTTTACGCTGAGCAGAAAGTGGGCCAGTTCCTCGTAGCCAGTGCCGCTGTGCTGTGTTTTTAGGAGAAACTCTATGTTCTATTCTGAAGCAGCGACAGCAATGATTGAAGAGGCTCGTTATTAGAACAGGACTGATTTACAAATTGGACACGTTCACATATATATTGGTATCAGCGTTAATGCCCACATGAGTTGACATTTTCCAGAATAAACAATGCAGAACATATATGAGTATTTATGATTATACATTTTGTTCTGTAATGCTGGTGTCAGACGCAGGATTCCGCCTGAAGAGGTAGTAAGATTTTAATTCATCCAGCACCAGAAGAGCAGCGTATTTACTGAAGGTCTATAAATAAATTTATAACTCATCTCTTCAGCGGCACAAAACAAACAGATTCCAAATCAAACTATTTACCAATTCAATGCTGGTCGGGTAATCACAGGAAATAACCTTCGACTTTCTGCAGCGACAGAAGACATCGCCAATGACCTTTTTCCTTACGCCCTTATGAATATTAATGAACCGTGAAACAAGTCATAGCCTTAAGTCTCTTTCAACAGTTCTGTGTAAGCCTAACGTGCGTGTGCTCGACACACGTGTGTTCCTAAAAGTGTTTGGGAGACTCGCCAGGGTCACATCACACACACGCCATAATAATTTCCGCTGACCCAAACATTCACTGTGCAGCGAACATACAACAGAGAGAGCGCGGGGTGCAGCCGAGCCTGTCAGCAGCGGCGCCCCGCAAAGAACGTCAAAGGCCGATCGCACGACATAAAAGGCGGAAAATAAGCCTATTTGTATGCGCGGCTCCACAACTGGAGGTGAATCGCAGTCTCCTGTTGTGACAGTTGAAGGTGCAGCTGCTGCGTGGTTAAAAAAAAAAACAACAACCTGTTTATCACCTTGAGTTGTGAGTCACTGGTGAGAAAAACATCCTTTGTCGTTTTACTTTTCCTCAAGTAAACGGACACACGAGCAAGAACAACATGACTCATCTGACAACCAGCAGCCGACTGTGTGATTTAAGGTTTTCAGCTGTTTGCGATAGAGTAGCTCTTCCGTGGCGTCGGACCATACGAGCCGTCCTTCACAGCTCAAGCTGTTCATCGGCTGTCCTTCCTTGGATCACAGGTTCTGACCACGGCTTACTGGGAACATCTCATTTGAGCCGCTGTGTCTGACCGGAGTCGTCTGGCCATCACAGTTCGACCCGCTACATCTCTACAGCCCAACTCATCAACTGTTGGAACTGACTGAGAAAATAAATGCTGTTCACTTCACCTGTCTGTGGTTTTGAGGTTGCGGTTGATTTCTAACAATAGTTCTAACAACAATTGATGAAATGAAAAGGGAAAAAATGTTTGTCACATAAAATAATAAACTATTCTGGTCTAGTTTAACGGCACAGTTGTCTGGAATGGATCAGTGGGTCTCGATAAAATCCCTGTAAATAATCTGCGAGATGTGTTTTCTCATGAACTGGTGGAGACCAAACCAGAGCTAAAAACATGGGTGGACGGAGTTCGTCGGAGATATGAATAGAACAGTGTTCGTAAGAGTCGCAGGGTCACTGACGCCGACATGAAAGATAATATATTGGAGTCATTTGACTTCTTGTGGCCCAAAGAAAATAAACTAATGCCCCTTTAAAGTTATAAAAGCATTAGAAATCTCTACAGTGTGATATTTTTTGAATACTTAGTGATTGAGTGATCGTAGGAGAGTTCCACGAACAGATGGACAAACATCATGTGTGTCAGGTTGGTAACGGATAAGCTGACTGACCCAAAGCCCTCCAACGAAGCATCAAACTCCACGAACGCAGGCGTGACGGCCGATCCGTGAAGGCGGATGTCGTGGGGTGTTGTCATGGAGACCAGGCACTTGACTCGGGTGAGCGGCACAGTGCTGCCCTCGGCGGAGCGCACCAGGCTGCGGCTGATGCGGTATTGTCCGTTATCCTCTGCCAGGGTGGCGAAGACGCTGTCGGGGCCGAAGCCCTCCATGGACATGGTCATACTGTCTGTGAAATCAGAGGAGGGTAGGTTAGGTTAGGTGTCATGACCGTCATGTTTATCTTTTCTTCGTTTTATTTTCCCACAGACAAAAAGGCAAGAAGATAATTTTGGGGAGTGTTTCGGACTTTAAATCATACGAGGACGACTACGCTGCAGATCGCTGTTTTAGAACTTCTGATGTTTTTAAACCTGTTTAGCATTTATTACCTTCCACATCGAAGTTTGGTTTTTCACCCTCGTCCATTTGTTTGTTGGAAGGTTTAAATACAGTCGTTGTTCTTTGGCCCCAGAGGCGTTTGAATGGTTTAAGGTTCAATATGTCACCTTCCACTGAGATCACGTGAAGAGTCAGCAGATGTGACCAAGTCCAATTAGACCGCAACAAGAACTATAGCCTCCATCGATGGCAGCTAATAAACCACAGTAGATTACCTTCTCACAGACAGAGAAAGATAGCTCTGTGTGTTGTAACAGTGGGTGCTTGTGGGGAGCAGTAATTAGTAGGGACTTAATATCCATCCTCAGCTAGGAAGAGACACAATAAACAATTAACACACGCTGAGAAAGCCGGTAAAATAACAAACATGAGCAGCTGCTAATAGAAAACAAACCATTAGCATGAGATGCCGGGAAGTCTTTATTTATACAGAGCATTTAAACATCAACTGGATTCTAATCAGAGGCCAAGGAGATTACTTTACTACAAGCCGACAAGCAGCTCATGCTCTTTCCAGCTTGGATGTTGGATTCATCCGAGGATAAATTCTACAGGGATGTTCGACCGTTTGTTCGCACAGGAAGTGTTGAGAAATATTATATTTATATTCAGGTCGATCATTTTAATATGTTTTATGACTGTAAAAGGTTTTCATGCTCTGATGTTCAGAAAACACGTCACGTTCCTCAGACTGTCCATTGCTGCAGCTCCTCTTTTCAGCCTCTGTCTGAAACACTGTCTTTAAGGCCCTCCTCCTGCTCTGATTGGTCGGCGGGCCAACTCTGCTTTGCTCTGGCGTTACCAGACTTTGTCAGGTGACAGACTAGCCGGTTACAGAGGGTCCATCGGATTTCCAGTAAGCTAAAATATTTGGCAACATTTCAGTATTTTTTTACTTCGCAGAACTTTTACATTCACACAAAACCTTTATAACAAACTGGAGCAGAGCAACATATTTCTCCTTGAAGCTCAGCTGCTCCACCGACTTTCTCATCTCAGCCTTTTTTGAAAACCTATAGAATTGCCCTTATTCCCACCACCGAGCCGGTGCCAGTGACTTCCACCAGCTATTACATTTTTACAGGAAGCTCATCCTCTGCAATCACAACCTATTCACCGGAGGATTCGTCCCGATGAGCAATGAGAGAGTGAGCAAAAAAAAGAAAAGAAAAAAGAGCAATTTCTGGAAGATTGACGACCTTTTCATCAAAGCTTTTACTACGGAGTGAAACTTTGTCCCGGGAGGACGCTGGTATCACGTCGGTGGATGGGAATGGCTCCCAAATGACAGCGCCGTTATCACGCTTGTAGACTACGCTAGCTCTTTCATTTCCAGGTATTAAAAATGATCTTTCACTGAATGTTAGCTCTTTCATTGATTTTTATAAATCCTACATTGCAAACTAGTAAATGTATAGAGGGGTTGTAAGTAAATTTTAATGCTGAAAATTTTATCTTCAGGAATTGATCTAAGTATTCTAATTTATCATTTGTATGACGTCAAGATTGTGATCATTTCATGTCATAAAGGCAAAAACATTGTTTATATAAGCTGAACTAAGAAACAAGTTGTTTTTATGTGTCTTGTTGTTATGGTAGAAACGTTGCCCTTCAGTGCTGCTCGACAAACCAACGATACAGAGACACGGCCGCAGGCAGCGAAGGAACCTCAGTCAATCCTGTGTTGTTAGGTCTGATGATGAATACGAGGAAACCACAGAGGCCTTTACTCTGAGACCCCTGGCACATTAACCATCACGTGATCAAAACTAGGGTGAGAGCTGCTGTTTTCTTACTTCTCATCTCTGCGTCGTAGCTGAGAGAGCTCGGCTTGTGGACCCGGTACTGCTTCAGCAGCTTCTTGTCCCAGGCTCCGCAGTTCAGAGGGTTTCCGAGACGTAAGAACTCCCTGGAGAGGAGAGAGACCGGGATGAATAAAAATATTCTCACAAAGAAAAAACTAACTAAAGAACAGATTCAATGCTTCAGGAATACAACGTTCCTGCTTCTGATTAAGTACCAAGTATAGTTCAGCATATAAGTTAAATACCTTTCTGAACACCAAACATTTACATGACTCAGCTGTTCAACGCAGTTCCTTCACACTTGATGCACCCGTCACTTAAATCTGTTGCACATTACAGCGACCAGGCGCTCATGCTACTGCCACAGATTGATTCAGTGAGAAACATTGAAAAGCAAACCCGGCAGTTAATTTAGAGTATTTACGCATTTTATCTATAGAAACCTTTCATGATAATCATAGACATTTAAAAGGTAAAAATAAAATCAAAGGTATTTATGAACATGATGCGTCTGTTTTACGACAGTTTTCATAAACTGCTGCTCAGTTAAAAGCCTCCATCTCTGCCAGGTTTACTCATCGTATTCCCAGAGGAGCCACCGATCATAAACACGTCCTATATGTTCCCATGAAACTGTGAAGCACTCCAGATAAGAGCATCCATCGAACTGTGTTTTCAGGGTGTTCACTCAGTTTGCAGGTTGACTTCTACACCTCAGCAGCTGTGGTTAACAGCGTGTTTGAGTCTGTTTTCAAAGTCAGTGATGAGGTTGACTGGCACGTTAAGCGACATGAATAACAAGAGTCCCAGTGGTGGTTGTCAGAACGCTGAGTGAGCGACACGAGAACAACACCAAAGACACAGAGGGGCTCTGGAGCTTCGCTGCCGGCTGACGCAGGCAGAGCAGAAACAAACCGAGAGAAGAAAGAAAAAAAAGAATTATGAGTGGAAAGTGACAGAAGACGGCTGACAGATAAGAGAGAGAGGAAAGGAGGAGAGGAAAGGAGGAGAGGAGAGGAGGATTGAGAGCAGATTGACAGCTCCAGATACGATTACCTCCAGCACAATAACGAGGGGAGAGAATATCAGTCGGGGAGGTTTCATTAACATATGAAAAGAACCAACAATGCGCATGTCAAGTAAGTTCCCCTCCACGTTCCTCAGCCCTAAAGTCCCATCTCACTTAACTAGTCAGGTGGGAAATGAGAATCCCCCAGTTTGTCTGTACGTATCCATCCTTCACACGCTGAGGCCCATCACTGCAGATTACCCTCCCCACGTCATTTTTCAATCACTGGAGGGAAACCGTCAAAATCCTGGGTAGTATCACTGGAGGAGTGTGGCTTTTATTCTGCTCAGGGCGTCACATACAAACTGTGTTTACAACAAGCTAAGCGAGAAAAGGTATTTACACAAAGCTGAAACGAAATCTACCCGTTATTCACTAGGAGTTACACAAAATAAACACAAAGCCACCACCACCACCACAACCTGCTGTATTAAAACAACTGTGAGTTCATCTGATCAATTCAGGCAATTAAAAAAAAAAAAATCATTACACAAGCTGATTTAACAACAAACACAAACACCAACGCAAAACCTTTAAACCTAGAGTCTCACTTCCACACCTCAGAGTCAGAACGTGCTTTGCAAAGGGAAGTCTTAAACTTTGGGGTACATCTTGAGGTGACTCGTGGCTAAGACGGACTGACGTTGGGTTATTCCTTCAGGGTGAAGTAGCCGCTCACGTAATATCATCAAAATACCAAAAGTCAGGTCCAGTACCTGAGCGCCATCGGCTGCAGGGCCTGCGAGGCCAGCCTCTCAAACATCCTCTGCAGCGGCGGGTGCAGTGGGTGGTCTTCGTCGCCCAGGGCCTGACTGCAGCGCTGCAGCAGCCGCTGGTGGAGGCAGGCTTCACACAGCACCTGCTGGTTCCTCTCGCTGTTCACCAGGAGCTGGAGGATGTTGGCCACTGCCAGCTGCAGGTCCAGAGCATGCTGGAGGAGAGGAGGAGGAGGAGGAGGAGGAGGAGGAGGAGGAGGAGGAGGAGGGAATAAAACATACAAGGTCAGAGATGATTCCAATGTAAGTCTGTCATTTGAAAAAGACTAGTATCCATCAGCTGAAATTCTTTACATTAACTTTTGATATAACTACTGGTACAACTACTATTTCCTTGTATAAGAGGAGTCCTTGGGTAATGCACTGACGTTGAAATTACATAATCAAATACTTATCCTGTCACGTAACTCGTGTTTTCAGCATTTTCTTTGGTTTTGACTTCACCATTTAAAAACCACCCGACAAAAAAAAGGTTCTTTCCTGCCCTGCACATGACCCGTTCACCCGCTCTGACAGGAAGTACATTTCCTTCTTGTGTCCTCACCTCTGGTTGGCTGTCGGAGGAGACGGAGGGCAGCAGGTCCAGTATGGCCAGGACGGCCCCCGGGTGGATGACCACCATGTCAGACGAAGACGAGGAGGATGCGGGGTGGGAGGGGTTAGTGAGGTGGAGTTTCAGGTCTGTGAGGGCTTTGACCGGGGCGGGGGGGCCTGACGTACCGTAGTAACCTTGTCTGAGAGAACAGGGAAACGTATACCAGGTCAAAAATGTAGTTTAGTTCAGCTCAGGCAGACCAAGTGATTCACACAACCTTGATTTCTGCTTCACAGAAAACAAAATCCACCGACACATATGGAAGAGATGAGGTAAAAGGTGAAATCAAATCTGAAAACTTTAGCGCTTTTAGCCGAAGATCAAAACTTCAGATTTGCATCATCCACTTCTCTACACAGAGAAGCTGATCTGAATCTGTGATGCTATCTTAATATTTTTCTGGAGCTGTATGTTTATTAAGACAAGAAAATGAAGTCATCGTCGTGTCAGTTTAATCTGAGGTGGAACATCAGCCCCCGCGACGAGCCACGTGAAGTGACACTTCAGTCGGACATAAGTTTGTTTCGTCTCTGGAGTCTAGAAAATATGTAAATATGGCTCATAGAAAGGAAGTGGGTGTTAAATATTTATCATTACAGCCAAAGTGTCTCCAAGACCTTTCATAGCTCAGTGGAAATATTCTTATAATGAGAAACAAAATATTCCCTCACTGAAGCAACGCAAGAACTGCCTCAAACACTTTGACACCAACTTCATTTCACCACGACTCAGCGCTTTTCACACTTCAGGGATCAAGGTGTCAGTCGGCTGCTGTTTCGTCTAAAGCGCAGAGACCGCGTCGAGTGAAAACAGCGAAGAGCAGAAGATCTGCTCGGGCCTGCAGTCGGGCAATTAGACCAAAGAGGCGTGTCGCTGCGATGCAAATTACAGAGTGGCAAATCCCCCCTCAGGAGAGATGTCATGGTGGAAAAGGCTGAAGTCAGCATGAAGCGCTGGAAGGGCTGGATGTGGGTTGTTCATGTTCACAGTAGCTGGCAGATGCATTAATTGTTTGAAGGGCTCATGGGCTCTAGTGGGCGTGTCAACGGAAGGTGAGGAAAATGGAGAGGAAGGGATGAGGGTGACAAAAGTGGCAGAGCGCTGTAGCTACCTCTTCCTGGCGAGTGCTGGCGTACCCCACGGGGAGGGCAGCGAGGTCTCGTGAGTCAGGCAGGGGGGCACCTGCTCCGCACGACTGCATGGCGCGCACACACACACACACACACACACACACACAAACCCACAGAAAGACAAGCATGCACACCCAGATGTGTGAGGCCATACGTAAACACACACACCCACACATGCAGCCGTGCAGATGGACCAGACCGAGGATGAACAGCCAGACAGTGCCAGAGGTTAGAGGAAGAAAAAAGAGAAAGGGAAAAGATTAAGAGAAGCTGTTAGTGGAGAGCTGACAGAGGAAACAGGATCAGAGGTACAGCTGGAGCACGGCACCAGCCAGAGCTGCACATGTGCCTGAGCGTGCGGTGCAGTGACGACGACCTCGTTCTGCAAGACACTGATTTCGGTCGTGACCTCCCGGTGATGAAAACACACAGAGGAAAAGAAACACAGAAACAAAAACAGTCTCAACACAACTTGAATTTAATCCCAGAAAATAATTGTTTGAAACGCTTATTTCATTAGATCAGCCTCCGCTCTCGCTTTACCTGAATGTTTAATTATTATATTATACACGAGTGAAACTAATACTCAAAAAATCAGGTGAACACATTCAGATCTGGGGAACAGCAGAGATTTCTCCCTCGCCTCAGCAATTCTGCTGAAGTCGAAACAGTTTTTTAGGTCACTTGAAAATACTAATTCCCCTTCGGCTCAATAAATTAGATCCTGAACTTTGAATTTAAAAAAGAAATGTTTACAGAGGCTTGTTTCGTGATTCAAACTAGGTCGGGAGGGAGTTGACCGCCTCTCACAGGAGAAAGAAAAGTTTGGGGGTTTTGTTAAACACTCCAGCGTGTCAGAGGATTGTAGGGTCGTTGAAATGTTCTCCAACATGTGGATACAACCTGCTGAAGACTGCTTCACTTCTACATGAAGACCCCGCTGAACTCCAGGCACATCTTCTTTAAGTAACGACAAACTGTTCACTTATTTAACTGCCTACAATGAATAAATAACTTGTCCACCATGATGCTTCTACCTTATTCATTCATTAGCTGAATGGCCTGAACAGACGCGAAGAGACGGCCGCCTCCGTTTAACCCTTCAGGCCTGATTTACGGTGCGATACGCACACAGCGGCACATTCATGTACATGTGCTGGTTGGAGACGGAAAGATACTGAGAGAGACGGCAGCTATGTGCATGTTTAACCCTACATTCTGTAAGAATCTATGTAAAACCTTGATTACTTGTGTGTCAAGAGGAATTTTATACCAACTCAAATCATTATTAAAGCGTCATTGCGATTAAGCGCAGCTTCTGTAAACCACTGACCTGTCGAAAGAGTCGGTGGCCATCTTGTACAGGTAGATGAAGAGCTTGCTGCAGTGTTTGAGCGTAGGACAGACGCTGTCCCCCGCGCAGCCTCCGGGGGCAGCCTCATCCTCCAGCAGCCTCTGGAAAGGCTGAGCGTTCGAGGGGAACACGGTCGTGGCACCGAGCTTCTTCGTTTCCGAGAAACAGCCGAGCAGCCTGATGAGAGGAGGACACAGTCGTTAAAAAACATGGCGACGGTTTGCGATTCAGACAAATCAGAAGAAGAGCTCAGGTGTTACAGGAAGTGTGTGGGCGGGCCTCACCTCACAGCATCCGCCAGCTTCTCAAACTGGATCTCTGTGCGGAAGAAGTGCGAGTTGGCGGGCTCGTAGCGCATGGCGGCGGTGAGCGTGCAGATGACTGTGTGCAGGAGCTCAAACACCTGGTTCTGGTTGACGCGCTCCCAGCCGTGTCGCGGCGGCTGGCACAGGGAGCGCTCCATCGCCACCAGCAGTGAGGTGACGTAGACGAAGCCGCCCACTTTGCGGAACACCGTCCGGGTGCGGTGACTCTCACGCAACACTGCCAGCAAAGCCTTGAAGAGGAGACATGAGGAGAGGCAGGTGAAGTTTCCTCAAGTTCTACAAACATAAATAATGAGGTGTTTAAAAAGACAAAAACACATTTACTGAGAGGAAATCAAGTGTTTTGGTTTATTTTCCCCAGAGAACATGATTTATAATAAATGTCTGCGTTTTTTGTTAGTTTTCACGTTGTTTGGTTTCCGTCACCTCATTCAGTCAAAGTTCTGTTCATCAACTCTCTCGTTCTCCTGCAGTGCAGACATATCTACGAGCCCCTCAGGGTTTCTCTGGTTTGCCGCTTTTTCTTTTCCCCTCTTCCACAGTTTTCTAACTTTTACGACTCACAATTTGCAAGTAACCTGAATGGAAACATCAAACCCACATATGAGTTTGGGGACCTAAACACAGCATGAGAGGGAGCCATGACTTCAGTTATCATTACGACATCACATCAGCAAACGGAGTCACTCGAGTTAAGCTTCCTTCAGCGGAGGGTGAGTGAGGGGAAGAACAAGAGAGAAGTAAAAACAGAGACTCGTTACAACACCGAGGCGCCGGTTTCCTGCTGCATGACAATAGAGTCAGCGTTTTTTCATTTAAATCAATCACAGGATGTTGAAAAAAATCCTCTCTCTGTCCACCAGGCTGGGAAGTTACCACCCGGCTGTGTGATGACGTGCTGGTAGGTGTTAACTCTACCAGCACATCATCACACAGCCGAGGATTAGATGCAACGTATCTGGATTAGACAGGGTTAAATGTGCACTTTCACAAGGCTAATCGGCTTAATTTTAAGATCTATTTGTGTGTTACTGTCGGCAACATAAACCCCAGATGAAGAGCGAGGAAAAAGCGATTTTACCCCTCTAACTGAATTTGATACAAGTTCTTTGTAGTCTTGGGGGTTTTTTTTTCAGGGTGATAATTAAAATCTCTGATTAGTGAAACAGGAGCAAAATGCTGACGGGTTAATCCAGCACGAACCTTCAGAAGGCGTGAGAACTGCTTCATGTGAAGGAGTTTGAGATTTGAAAATGCAATTATGTTTTAGGAAATCAGCCGCCATCCTTTCATCCTGTCTGTGTGTGTTCGGCGTGTGTGTGTGTGTGTGTGTGTGTGTGTGTGTGTGAACCTAACTCTCTGTGTCCCTGGTTTAAAGCAATTACTATATGCAGGGCTTTAAATGTACATCGATTTTAAAATTACAGAATTATTTCTGTGTTGAGAAAACGTCTGTGCTGACGTCCACGTGCCAAACTTACACAAGTGTTATTAGAGCTTTAAGACGATATAAGAACCGTTCCTCTGTGACCTCAGAGTCCTGCTGGTTTCTTATGTGACCAACTTTCATTAAGATCTGTGACAGTGCAGCCTCAAGGTCTGACGGGTTACAGTTAGGGTTTGGTTATGTTTGTCGATGACTGTCACAACTGTGCAAACAGGTGTAGTGTGGTTACCCTCAAAATGTCTGTCTTCAGCTGCAGTTCACTGGACGGTGCAGAGTGCATGAGGCCCAGCAGTGTTCCCATGTCGTCGTCGCCGCTGGGCGACAGCACGAGCTGCTGGATGATGAGCAGGGCGTGTTCCCGGCACTGGCGGTACTTCACGATGTTGTGAACGCAGCGGGCTCCACCGAATTCTCTGAAAAGAGCTTGAAGGCAAATAGGACCAGACAGACAGGAGGCATGAAGTGAATTTAAATTTAAATTTATGATGGTGAAAAAGACAAAAGCGGATATTTGAGAGTATATACTCACAGAACCCATTAAACACACTGGACTGAATACAAGACGTGTTCTCAGGAGACATGATAAGAGATGATCAGCAGATAAAGTTGGAGAAGTGCCCCCATTGCTATTTTTGTATTTCCTTGTTCATTAACGTTGTTATGTTGCATAGTTTGAATAGATAAACAGTTAAAAGCAAGGACAGGCAACAAATCCTCACATTAACTTTTCTGTTGCTTTTCTTGGCAATTTACCATCAAACCAAACCGACCATGTGATGCAGGAGTCACTTTTCTTTTGCTGTATCTCTGGTTCTTCTTTCTAAAACATTAGAAGTGTTGTGTTAAGGCTAAAGTTCACTACAGACACTGTCCACTGAGCTAAAACTTCCCAGAGACACTTTTCATACCCACAGACAGTTTTAGTGCCTCATCCTCAGAAGACAGATTTGCAGTGGAGTGTTACAAAGATTAAATATCGCCTGCTCCACTGAATGTTCAGACTGATAAAGCTTTTACTATCAGGATTCTCTAGCGGTGAAACATCCAGGAGAGTAGAGTCACATCTTCTTCTGAAACTCTATGGACTCAGCTGTTTATTTGTAAAATAAAAATGATATAATGTTTTTACTTTATCTCCAATTTCATTCTGGGAGGTGGACGCTTCTTTTAGACCTTGACAAGGTTTATATTATTCTTTGTGAAGGTCTGAAGTTGGTTTCATCATCTGTAATAAATATGATGATTGAAAAACATTAATTTAAAGCTTATCTGAGAAAGCTGACATTCAGAGAACCCGCTCACAGAAAGCTCTCTGTGCCTCTGACTCCAGACATTTGTCGTTGTGTTCCGGTAATTTTGGTGACGCGTTGAATTTTCTTTCTACAAGGGGAAACTCATTTCTAGTCTCTCCAGATAAGACCGCCAGCGGAGAGCCTCGGGCGTAAAATGTAAATGTAATCAACATGTCAGGGTGGAGTGCTCTACAAACAACACACAACACAACACACACACACACACAGAGAGAGAGAGAGATCGGCACACTCTGACGGAGGCCACCGGTCATCATCAAGGTCGAAGACAGCTCTGAGCTGTCAGTGTGCAGGTGGTTGGTTATCTTTGTGACTCATCACGTTTCTGACCCCCGCACACACACACACACACGCACACACATCTTCCCATAACCATCACAACTAAATGCCACAAACCAAACTCTTACACCAAATTCAAACCTGAAGCTTAAAATCCAATCCTCACAGCCTCATGTCTTAGAACTCAAAGAGACAACAAAACAAGCTGAGGAGATACAATGGGATCTCATGTTGTAACTTTCAGTTGCCCTTTAGCTTTGTAGCTTAGCATTTAAGAACTGTCTTAACAAAGAACTGTCCCACCTGTGTGTGTGTGTGTGTGTGTGTGTGTGTGTGTGTGTGTGTGTGTGTGTGTGTGTGTGTGTGTGTGTGTGTGTGTGCGTGTGTGCGTGTGTGTGCGTGTGTGTGTGTTTACCTGCATTAGTGCTGGTGGTGTTGGAGCCCTGCAGCAGCACAGTCAGAGTCTCCATCACCAGCCAGGCCAGCTGCTTCTGCTCTTCCGCCACCGTGTTGTTTTTACAGTCGGCTACAGATGGAGGGGAAACAAAGGGAGGGAGGCGAGGCCGACATCAGACGGCATCATGACTCCATTAGAGACACACAGTGATTGTGTGGAAGTGCGTATAAGGGAATGCCCTGAGAATCTGGAAAATCTTAACGCAGTAAAACTGAATTTAATTTTCTAGCAACTGCGTCTAATGGGTTCGTAATATGGTTGTGATTCAGATCAGCTCAGTGCATTTCAGGTCAGACCTCAAGGTTTTAAACATGGTCCTGCTTCTTCTCATGGTAAATGACTGTACGCTGCTTTGATACGCATTTATCAAATCAGTCAGTTGCTCAGTTCGGTGGAGCTGCCAGTGACAAACGTCAGAGTGAGCTCCTCTGAGGATCATCTGCTTCTTCATAAGTGAAAGATAAACTCCAGACACCTGCTAAACAAAAGCCTAGCGCCTCACCTTGGTCGTTGTTGTGTGGCTGCTGCTGCGTGGCCGGGTCTTTGAGCAAGGCAGCGTACTTGTGCAGCAGGTTGACCAGCACCTCCAGCAGGCCGACCTCCCGCAGCACGTCGCTGAACACCGGGTCGTGCCTGGCCAGCTTCAGCAGAGTCCGCACGGCCGTGATGCTGCAGGCGTGCGACGTGCTCGATTTGAGCAGCACGCTCACGCTGAACAGCTCCTTGCATGGCACATAGTTGAGGCTGAAGACGACAAACTCCAGAAGCTCAAAGTACTTGGCCTGGGCGTCGGGGAGCTTGGCCACGCGCTCTGCAAACTGCGACAGGGTGTGCTGCGACTCCAGGATAAAGTAGTTTGCCGGCTCTGCTGAGTAGATGTTTCCGATGGCGTCCAGTAGCATGTCGGCCAGGCGGCTCGTTTTGGCTCGCAGGAAGGCGTTCTGGAGCACCGCGAAGGCCTGGATATTTCGTACTGTGTGGCCTGAAAGAAAAGAATACCGAGAGTTACAGAGATGATTTAGGTTTTGGTATATGGCTCTAATTTAGGACGGAAAGATGGATGTCTTCCACAAACTGCACTCATCAGGTAACCTCCATTTTGCGGTAGAGTAGCTCACATAGATCCACGAGCTGCGACTCACACACGTGGGAACGCGTTCGAGAAAAGCAACGGAGTAATGTGTCATCACACACGAAAAACACCCACAACCGTTGAGAGAATGTGGCGGCCTAATTAGGCGAATAAGCGGACCCCTCACACCGTGATGGCTTCTGGTAATGACTTTGCACGCAGCTGGAGTTGTCATTAGGGGTGTCCGTGTGTGTGTGTGTGTGTGTGTGTGTTTGTGTGTTTGTGTGCATATGTTAAAACACGCAGCAGAGCTAAATGTGTTAGTGTCGGACCGTCTCTGTGTCCGAGGTTATAAAACTGACAGTTTCTGTGTTTTTCGTCTTGGCAGAGAGCAGAAAAAAAAGTTATAACAAAATAAAAAAAAGCCCACACAACGATAACAAGTGTTAAAATCTGTCACACAGAAATATATTTCATCGTGTGTGTCTTTTACTGAGGATTTGAAAAATTTCAAATGTTTCTTTTTAGATTTTTGGCGTCGTGTTTTGTGTGTATTCTGTGTATATTTGTGAGTAACACTACAAGAGGAGATGTTCTCAGGCAGTTAGAAGTCAACGTGCAGCTCAGGACAAATTCTGGAAACCACTAAAGCATCTCTGGAAAGAGCCCATTTGTATGCAAGAGGCTTCGGGCATCCGTCTCCGGCAGTGTGACAGGCGGCAGAGTTGCCATGGTGTCAGTCAACAGGTTAAGCTTGCTGGGATCAGCCAAGCATCAAAGTCATTTCAGGGATTAAGTTCGGCTGAGAGATGCGGCAGCTGGGGAATACAAGACTTTTTTAACATGTCATTCTTTTCTTGTCTCAGGGATTTTAGGCAAACTGGGCTGGTGGTAGTCTGGAAGTTTAGTAAAAGGCTCTGTGATCAGGAAATCACTGGGATGTAATTCTGGATAGAGGAGGGACGGAGCATCTTCATTACTGTGACATCAGAGCGTTATATTTTCACCCCAGTATTTTTCTTTGTCAGCAGGATTATGCAAAAAAAAAACATGGGTCAAGAGAGAATCCATTTAATTTGAATCCGGATCCGGGGGCGGCTCAAGGAACCTTTTGTAGCATTGTGAGATAGAGCGAGACCAATTCAAACAGCGGAGGGGAAAAACAGCCAACTGGCTAACTAGCTGACTGGCTAGGTTTTTCCTTCATCATACGTTGTTTGTCCCGGACGTTAAAGCAGAGAGGGACAAAGCGACGGGTGAAGCACGTATGATTTAATCAACCAAAACTAAACGTCCTATTTCCTTGAGATTTCTCAGGGTTCGAACATATTTCACAAGCTAGCTTCTGTTAATACCATCAACTCACCTTTCCCAGAAGACTGTGGGAGAACGAAGCCCGGCAGCAGGAAGGGGGCTCCAGTTGTCAGACCAGCAGGTTTGAGCTCCGTCACTCCGTATGTAGTCAGACAGGTGACCAGGTTGACCAGGTCCTTCAGTGCATCTTTCGACTCGTCTTCCTTGGCCTGTTCCAGTCTGAGCGTGAGGTCGGAGAGGAAGGCGTAACCCTGGCACATTCGGAAATCGTCCAGCAGTGTCTGTGACACGTCACTGGAGTCTTTAAGGAAGCAGGAGAGGCCGGCAAACATCTCCACGATCTCCAGCGGGGAGAGGTCATCGGACTGCTGCATGTTCTGAACACACGTGGCGAGGCATTCCTTCTCTGTGGGCGGAGCGGTTGAGGAGCGCAACGGTTAGAGGTACAGAAAAAGGAGGAGGAGTCTAGAGCCAATGTCTGTGCGCAGACATCCTACATGTACCGTTTGTTTGTATTTACCGTGTATGTATTTGACCACGTTGACGCTGAGGCCGTGTCTGGAGATGGTGGTGAGCACCTCCCCAGCGCTCCTCCGCCAGGGCAGGTTGTGTGGGGGGCACCAGGAGGTGATGGCACTGAAGAGGAGCTGGAGGTCGTCCTTCTGGGCCAGCTCCTCTGCCGGGGACACAAAGGTGCAGAGCTTCACCAGGATCTGCAAGAGTGGAAAAGGACGGTTAACTGATTTCTGCTGAGAACAAAAGAGAGAAGCCCCAGTTTGTTGAATACGTCTCTCAGGGTTCGTGTCATGTTACCTGGACAAAGACTTTCTGAAGTAGCACCCTTCGATCAGCGAGGGGCAGCTCCGGCTGGCCCTGCACCGGGGTCTTTTCCTGGGTGGAAGGCGGCGGCGGTGGTGGCGGCGGAGGCTGCGGGGTCGGGCCCACCGTGGCCTCAACCATGTGGGGCAGGTCAAAGAACAGGTAGAGGCATTTGACGAGCGTGGAGGGGACTGACATGGTCGTCATGCAGTCCACCGTTTTCTGATGAGGGAGGAGAGAAAAAAAAAAGGGATTCGTGTGAAATTGATTTCACAAAAGAGTCAGGACCATGTTGAGATCCATTCGTTAGACGTTTTAAAGCTTGAATTTAATTTCTGCAGCAGCGTTCTGCGTCGTGAAAATCGATACATGACAATGACCCAGGCGGCGTTAACGTGAAGAAACGAGCGCTGCAGACGAGCTCATCTGATTTCTGCAGCTCTAATAAAGATGAAAATGTGTTTTTGTTTTCAGTGTGACTTTGCTAAATGGGTATATTTACTGTCACGTTATGATTCATGGTTTTGTCTCTCTGAGGGGAAACAGGCCTTGTGTGTGTGTGTATTTATTGTGTGTCTTCCCACAACTCTACTGCGTGTGTGTATTTATGAGTGTGTGTCGTCTGTCTTGATGGCAGGGAAAAGGGCTGTAGAAAGAGATGGGGTCTGTGCTCACTGAGGCGAATGATTCAGATAATCAAACGCTGCCTCCCACAATCACACACACACACACACACACACAGACAGACACGCACACACACACACACACGCACACACACACACACACACACACACACACACACACACACACACACACACACACACACACACACAGTGGTCGGTCAGAATGACCCTACCATTTATTCCAGGACTGTCTGTCCCAGAGAGCGAGAGGCTGGACTCATAACGGAGCACAATAGGTGCTCACTCAAATTCCCTGAGCTGATCGATGGAGAGATGGGAGTGGGGGAGGGGGAGGGAGAGAAAAAGGAGAGAGCGACGCTGACAGTGGATGTAGGTGGAAGGTGTTTGTAGTTGACAGTGAATCAGTTTCATGAAAATCTGGAGCAGCACTTGTGAGTCTACGATGTGAAGTGTGTGCCTGTGTTTGTTTACAGGCTGTGACATATCGGCACCGCTGCAGCTTTAAGGTCAAGGTTACTGCTGAACCGTCAATCAGGAAGAAAACCAGAGAGGCAAAGACGTTTTATTGGACGTGTGTGTGTGTGTGTGTGTGTGTGTGTGTGTGTGTGTGTGTGTGTGTGTGTGTGTGTGTGTGTGTGTGTGTGTGTGTCAGAGGAGTGCACTGGGAATGCAGAGCGTGAAGGGCGTCGTATAAAAAAAAGAGCAGGAGGCAGCGTGGATGTAAGAAGCAGAGCTACAAACGAAAATATTGCTTTTTTCATTATCTGAGGAAGAGGAAGAGGAAGAGCAGGAAGTGAGTGAGAAAAAAGAAAAAAAGAGAGGAAAGACGAGCACTAATGAGAGGGAGGTGACGTCAGGTTTATGGGAGGCCGGCTGCCAGGAGAGTCCTTTGTTTTACCGTCTGAGACACGAGAGGAAAGGAATACAAATCCATTAAACCCAGTCACTCCCCATCAAACACACTACACACACACACAACACACACACACACACAACACACGCACACTCACACACGAGCAACAATGGTGTTTGTTCGGTGGGTTATTCTTCTTCTTTCATGCTGCAGTATAACAACACTGTTGTTGCTCTCTCACAGTGACAGAGGAGCAGGTCGGACAGTGGACACAAATGAGAATGGATGAATGGACGTTTTCTTATTTCAACTGCGAATTAAAAAGAAAACACGCCAGCAGCTCGGAGGACAGGTCAACGACTGGCGGTTCAAACACTCGGGTTCTGACGATTGAAGATGACCTGTAATTATGTGACAGAGGGTTAATCACCGTCCACACGACTACAGAGGTTTCAAGCACCTCGGACAGGTGATGTTTGGAAACAATGGAGCTTCGACAGACTCGTGGTTGGTCGAGCGCTTTTCTCAGAGCGACCTCGATACTGGGACCCCATCCACCGGTGGCTACGACACAGAGTCTGGCTCCGAATGACGTCAGGGGTGCAAGATGGCAGCTTTCTAAGATATTTGGCTTTATTTCAGGATAGTGGGAGGAAGTGGAGTCGTGTGATCCATCTGTATCTACAGCTTTTGTCTGTGTACAAACCTATGCGGTAGTATTTTTGCAATGTTGTGTACACAGCGAGCAGAGGCACTTTAATTTTCCCACTTGAGGCATTTATCCTTTAATTTCTCTGCTTTAGTCGACACAAAAAAAAAACCCACTAAAACAAACTGAATAGAATATTTATTTTCACTCATCTACATGAAGCGTGCGAGTGAGTTTTGTCAGTAACAGAATGGAGAGAGGTTTTTTTAAAAACATGTCTGCCGAAGGAGTGAAAAAACAACAACAAAGACACATTTCTGAAGTGCAGCAGACCAGGAGAGAAAGGCGGCCGGCCGGCCAGGCAGCCAGCGACGCTCCCCTCAAGACCCCCAGAGGAATGCAGGCCCAAAACCTCAAAAGAAATCTGCTGGCCGCCGCTTGAAAGCACAGACAGAGAGGAAGCTGAGACTCTGAATTATGCAGAGTGGTGTTGCGTTGTGAAGAAGAAGCTTCACACACAAACCCAAATGTTGACTCGATCTCGTTTTCAAAAGGTGACAATGGTGCAATTCGTGCGACACGGAAGCATGAGAAGAAAACAAATATCAAGTATGTGCCTGTTTCGTGGTTCTTACAGAGGAGGACGCTATTTTCTGCCCAATAGATACAGAACACTGCTTTATACAAGATGTTCCCCCAATTTCATATTACATCTACGTTCACATGTGTGAGAGCAACACACAGAGACTCACAGGACGACAGCCACACGTGAAGAAGAAAACAACACCGTGATGCAAACACTGGCATCGCTTGTAAAAACCAACCTGTCCGGATGAAGCCAACAGGTTGATTGTGGTCAGAAGCATCCAGCCGCGACTCGCCTCCTCACTCTGGTTCACCTCCAGGAACTGGACTATGGCTCGACTGGCTGCCTCTGGAGGAGCGAACACACATGAACAATGATCAGATCTGCTGCAGTTGGGGTTCTTGAGTTTGTATTTTTTGAAAACCCACTTCTGCAGGAGGAAAATATAATTTTATATTAACGCAGATTGTAGTTTTACAATGGAATGTTAAGAAGAAAACAATCCCCATGATTCCTCCTGGTATTGGAACATCTCTATGGATGGGGGCAGCGGTGTTGCATATTGTATTAGATATATGATGTTTCTTTTAGGTGGAGAAATAAACGTGCTTGGGAAAATGTTATTTTGATGATGACAGAGCAAAGTAATCTGAGAGCATGAGTCAACCCCTGAGTCAGTCCACAGAGGCGTGGTGACCAGCTGGAGGAGCGAGCGTTCGGACTGTGCTGACGCAAAATCAGTTGCCCGAAAACTACGAGCCACATGGCTGGAGAAGAGGGAGACGGAGAGCGGTGATACAGAAGGAAAAATTAGAGACAGAGAGCTGGACATTTACTAACACACACATTTCTACGGAAAAAGAATCTCCTGACGTGAACTTTTACTTTTAAACGATTTGATTCAATACATTTTAATCTACTGCAAGACAAGCCAGACACTGTTTCTAATAAACGAGAGGAAGTCCCTTCTGTTGCTCATATGATCACACACAGCATCGAATACTTTATACGTTATACAATTACTTCTTACAGCTGCAGAACAATCTGAGCATCAGAACATAAAGTGACGATCCAGAGGGAGTAATACATCTATTACTTTACAAACCAAGCCACACAAGTAGATACATCGATGTTTTCGAGAGCTTCCCATGACATCTTCACCGCTGTGAATCTACGTGGCCTCCGGCTCACCTGTTGATTTATTGGAGGCTCTTCGTCTGATCTCCGTCACCATGAGACGTGAGACCTGGGTGGTGAACTGCAGCAGGTCGGAGAACTTCTCCGTCATGCTGCTGGGTGGAGCATTTCCAAAGACCTGGAGGAAACATGGAAGAACCCATTACATTCTGATGCAGGTTCAGGACTTTCATTGAATTTAAGGGACTGTTGGGCCTTGGAAGAGATATGAGATCAGACATCATAAAGTTCTCTCTTCTCCTCTCGTGTGGGAGCAGAATGCATGATGGTACACATTGCTCGGTTACTGACAACCTCTATCCCTTGATAACGAGGGCATTCAAAAAGAAGGGATTTTTTCTCATTTAAAGATTATTTATTTAATTCCTTCAAGACTAAAATTGCAGCAGGAATCATCAGAGTGCAGGTGGACTGACTAACATCTCTGGGTTGTTCCTGCTATGTTCTAGTTTCACGACCACAGCGGACACAGTGCAGCCTGAGCCTCCTCGTAGTGAATTTATTTATCCGGAAAAATCCAACATTAAAGCAGGGCCGGAGCCCAGTGTCCTGCTGCAGCGGGGAGTACTCGACTTTTGAGTTCTGACATGAATTATGCCACCAGTGAGTGAACCACAGCCAGCGCGGGGTAATTAGCTGACAAGTCAAGAGACCCTTGGTGAGGCACTCCAGTTTGATGAGGACACTCGACGGGGGCTGCCCGCAGCATCGGCTGCAGAACAGAGAGGCGTACTCTCCATCACAGTAAAAGAAACAAAGACTAAATATAACAAGTCCTGCCGTCTCTGCTCTGTTGACTCAAACACACAAAAAGTTTATGTTGCTTCTACAGAGAATTTGTTATTGACCAAAAATAACAAATTGTGAGGATTGATTGTGAGATTATGATATTATGAATGGTATTAATCAATATTAAAACTATATTGTATTTATAGTCCAATAACTGTTTAACTAGTTCCTGTTTAAAGTCTTGCAATAAAAACTACTTGGTTTTCTTTGTTCCTTGCTTCAAATGTATTCAAAGGATTATTAAAACCTAACTTTGTGTAGTACTACATAACAGGTATTTGTCTTTTCAGATGTTTCTTGACCCTGTTCAGACCTGTGTTCACATCCGTCCTCAGTGACCTGATGACAACTGGTCAGGGCCACAATGAAGGACCACATACTGACGTTCTCCAACATGCTACAGTTTACCATCCTGGTTTGATTGTGGTCACTGCCACAAAACTTTCAAACATTGTAAAACTATTTGTCTGTCTCTCCTCCTCACACCGAGAGACACAAAAACACACTGAGTCACTCCGGACTAAACATAATTTTGTCTTTGCCATCAGAAATGATGTGAATGTGTATTTAAATATGGAGCAGAGAAGGGAGACGACATCACATTTTGAAGCGCTGCCCACTTGTGATCGTATCCCTCAGGACGGATGTTGATACCAGGTCTGAACGGGGCCTGTGTTGCCGCCTGTGGCTCAGTTAAGATGTTTGATTAAACTCGGTGTTGACACTGTGAGGGAGTTCACCGCCTTTACGTGACTTCACTCTCCGACGCACCTGTCGACCAGGTGTGCATGAGACAAGGTCCCCTTTGTCAAACAGTCTTTCAGGATCTGCACTTTGAGACCAGGCTGATCACAGTGGAGCTCAAGTGTCAGTGCTGGAGTTGATGATGATTCCATATATTGTAGTTTGGACATTTTCATTGTAGAGAATTTATGTGAGCCAAAGCTTGAATGAATCAAACCTACAGAAGTCGACCGGCGTAATTCCTTAAGATTTAGCTGCAGGAATCTGTCAGGGCAAAATAAATCCCAGGTGACATGACATTCATTGAGTTCACATCAATCCATCCATAGTATAAATCCATGATGTTGGAGTCGCCACGT
The DNA here is from genome assembly GCF_024713975.1 of Paralichthys olivaceus. Taxonomy (NCBI): domain Eukaryota; kingdom Metazoa; phylum Chordata; class Actinopteri; order Pleuronectiformes; family Paralichthyidae; genus Paralichthys; species Paralichthys olivaceus. The sequence goes on along the minus strand of NC_091096.1, from coordinate 1,903,005 downwards.
TCAGACCTGGTATAAACGTCCTTCCAGAGAGATACGCTCACACGTGGACAGCGTTAAGTACATGTGTTCACATCCGGTATGAAAATGTGAGCGTGACTAATGTGACCACTTGTGATTGGATCTCACCGCTCTGTATGCAAATAAACACGAACATCACTTGTGTTTGCATAGACCGAATGATATTGTTTTTACCAAGGCTGAGTTCACGCGTGTGTCCGATGTCTGTGTGTGTTTTGTGCGTACGTGCATACGTGTCTGAGTGAGCAAGAGAGAGAGGAGTCAGGTGGGGCTGAGTGAATTTCATGCAGATCTGTTATAAAGAAAGATTTTGACCAGTTTAAGGAAAGTATTAATCATTACGTGTGGATCAGTGTCGACATTGTGGTCGTGGCTACAAACAAATCAACAAATGGTCACTGTGGTGGGGCGGAGGAAGTCAGCTGAGTAGGCGGAGATTCACACAGATTAAAGATGGTGGCCACATGCGTCCCAGACCACCTGCGTACTGTAGTCAGGTCCACTTGAACTCTAGCTTCACACATCCCCACGACCAGAAATGGATTCTTTCTTTCTCAATCTGTCAGCTGTTAAATTAATTAATCTCCGTAATTGTAATGGCGATGATCGACATTCATCAGCCTGTGATTGGACCACCTCCGGCCCTCCTTCAGCCCCCTGGTGTGACCTACCCTGTTAAAAACAGGAAGCATCATGTAGAGCTTCTCCTCCTGCTCCTTCTGGGTCATGTGGCGAGGAGGGTGGCACAGTTCGGAGAACAGGCGCCGCAGGTGCATCAGGCCCAGCGCATTGTCCTGGGGGCTGCACTCCTCCTGCCTCGGCCGACCCATGATCCTCTTCACCATGTTCATCTTGAGCGGCTTTGTCAGGGCAAAGGCAGCCCTGTGGAGGAGAGAGCGGGCGTTAATTACATGTATCACAGCAGTTCAATACATCCTGTGGGGATGAGAATCAAATCTAGACACTGTTTCTAACCAACTGCACCATGTCCACAGCATCAAGGGTCAAAAACTGTAAACTACAGTGGGAGGAATATCTGAATGTGAATTTTACTTTATCGGTTTGAGATTTTGGAGGCACAGGCCCAACTGACAGGTTGGTAGTTCGATGCAAAAAAATAAGTTAAATAAGCGAGTTAGCGTTAAATTAAGTTAAAGGTTAATTAAATAAGGAACATGAAACAAGTGGCACTTTGGAATCAGTACTGAAAGTCAGCTATAATTTCAAATACTGAGCTTCAGTATTTCAAAAAGTATGAGATAAAATAAATGTTTGTATTAAAGGAGTCTTGATGTCTTATTGGCTTCCTGATAAAAACACGTGTTTGTTCAGAACACATTTTGTTTTTGTTTGGCCAACAGACTCTGAACCATAGCAATTAGATATCTGTCTTCCGTTAAATAATTGTTTTTTTATTATCGGCTGTAATCACCACACATCCTGTTCTCTCCAGACTATCTTTAAGATGGTTGCTAGGAGACATCACCGAGCTGCAGAGCCTACACACAACACAGATAAACATCCAGTGATAAAAACTGGATGAAAGCACTGGAACTGTTGCTCATCGATCTCAACATAGGCCTCGCGTCTCAACAACTGCACTGACACAGAGTAACGTGCTCGAGGGTTCACGGATGCTGGTGACCGTGAAAAAGCGTTTGACCACGTGATAATCCCATGAGCCCGTAGGGATGTGGGCCATGATGAGAAAAATGTTGCTATAGCCGTTAGTAATACATCTTTCCTTGTATTCCTGCCTTTCTTGATTTACTCGTGTGTTTGGTTACACCTCATTGTTCTGACGGTGGCTTTCTCTTCCACACATGTTGGATATTGAACTGCAAAACATGTTGTACTTGAAAAACAGCTCAAAGGCATGGACTTGCCACAACACCTTGTGGAGTTTGGTATTTTGATAAGCAACAGAAATTGGGAGATCAGGTGAAGCCAGAATTAGAGCCCGCCTACACTGCACCCAGTTCATAGTGCCAGCTGTCAATCACACTGTGTCGGTAGGTAAAAACATAAAATGAACATCACGCTGTTCTGAATAAGACTAGAAATTGAGGCCATAAACTTAAATTATGGTTGTTTTTTAATTTTTGTAACCAGTGGAAATGCTCTCTGTCCATTTTAATATAAGTCTTGCAAAAACTATTCTATGTGAATATCTGGTTTATAGATAACTGCCCTGGCTGATATAACGTCCCTGGTCACCTAGCGGACCTGAGGTGAACCACAGCTAAAAAGCACTGACAGTTCACTTTCAGTCCTCTGAGGAAGTCGGCCGGCTCCACGGATGATGACGAGACATGACAGTTTACTGTGTAGTCCGTCTTTCCTGAGGGGAGGAAGTTCAGTCCTCGCAGAGAATTACGCTCACTTTAGACACTGACGAAACAGTTCCTGTAACAATGAGGTTTGGGCAAGAAGCTCGAGACCGTAGAGGACAGACGTAAGATGGAAAAGGTTACTTACAAAATTCATAATCGTGAAAGGCTGTTGGTAAAAATAAATGGCTCTCATTAAATGAAATAAAGGGAATTGGCTAATGACATATTTGTCAGATGTTAGACAGATCATGCTTTGAGAAGACGATGTGAATAATGTTTTAACCATGGCATCAGTAATTGGCCTATTTCTCCAAATGTTTAGCTTCATTTCTGGATAGTGGGAGGAAGTTGAGACATATATCATTCATCTGTATCTACGTATCCCTGTGTGAGATATGATGCTGTTGTATTTGGTACCGGACACAGATCACTGCAGAACCGAACTGCAGTGAAGGGAAAGAGCCTCTGTTCCACACATTCCCAAACACCTGCCAGTAAAACCATGTTTTCCAGCAGCACGATGCTTCACTTCCTCTGTGACAGCTCAGAAGTAGCTACTGAGAATTCAGAGAGCATTTTTCATTCCCTCTCCACAGCCACTTATGTGAAGTCTAAACAAATCTGGATTCAAACCAGCCCCCCCTCAGGGTGAGCGCCCCTCTGAGGGGGGCTCATTCACTCTTGGCCAACTTCTCCATCTGTTGGCTGTATATAAAATGTGATTCTGTTGTTGTGATATCACAATTATTGTCCCTTTGGGGATATTAGTATTTCTAAAGTCCTTAGACTTGACTCTGAGCCAAAAATAAAAGATTTGGATTTGGCACTGGTGATTTTCTCTTTGTGTACCTGTGTCATACTCGTTTTTTTATAGAATTCTTTGGTGGAAATAATCATTGCCAATCAATCCACACGTTAATTAAAGAGATTTTCAAATTTGCTCACTCGACTGATGTGAAATATTCATTACCACCAAGAAGAATGATGATAATTGTGGGACTCTAAGGATCCCTGACATGTTTTATGTCCCCCCCCCCCCCCCTTTGAAAAGGTTGTTAGACCAGACCTACGACAAAAAATATAAAAAGGAAGGTGAAAATGCCCTAAGAGCTAAATGGAACAATTATTAGATTTTCCCTGAGGTTAACCTTTATTGAAAGCTTTCTTCTTCAAGTTCTGCTTTTCCCAGGCGGGCACCTCGACACATTTACTTTCTCCTCGCGCCTCTACTTCCTGTAAGGACTGTCGTGAAAGACTGATAGAATGTGAAGAGCATGGCAGAGACAGGCGACTACAAAGAAGCTTCCAAGTGTTTTTCTGACTCACAGGAACGTGGCATCTGTGGCACAAATGAAATCACTGTGAAGCGAAGGCTTTAATAACTCCTTCTTGCCCACAGAGAACGGCTGCCCTCTGCATGAACTCACACTCAAACTGCAATTCTAGTCAACATCCGCCATTTAGTACACTTTAATCTGAAGTGCCTGATGCTGCCCGTGAGTGCGTACAGACGGTTATAGCATGAGCAGTGTCATGGGATTAAACCTCTTCACGTGGTTAGTACTTGGTTTCACAGAAAAAGCAGCCAATCGCCCCTTTTCATAAAATTAAAGGTACAGTATGTAGAGTTTAGTGACATCTAGTGGTGAAGTGTCATGTTGCAGCTGAACACCCCTCACATCACGCTCTCCTTCCAAACATGAAGAAGAACCTGTGGCAGCTTCAGTTGTCATAAAAACTCAAAAGTGTTTAGTTTGTCCAGTCTGGACTAATGTAAAAAACATGGCGGCCTCCGTAGAGAGGGTCCCCTCCATGTAAATATAAAGTATTTAAATATAAAAGGTCTTTTCTGGGGTAAAGAAAACTACAACTCATACAATTTAGTGAAAACATCATGAGGATTATTCTACATTAAATTTCTGCCATTAGTTCCCTTTCACCTGAATCTTACACACTGGACCTTTAAAGAATAAGTAATAAATAGTGAAGGTTTCTGTCCTAAATATCAGTCGACTGGAAATGTGTTGGAAGACAAAAAACAAAAAAGAGAGAAATCAAGGAAAGTGAAAGATGCTGCACTAATCATGCTTTGAGTTACATAATTAGTTTTGCCACATCAGTGCCTCGAGCCACTCTGCTCAGTTTGAAAGCAAATTTCATTAGAAAATAAAGAACTGTGGGTAGGATTTAGGTTGAGACTCATTTTAAACGCATGATTGAGATCAAGAGAGACAAAAGAATCAGGCTCTGACATTTACAATACAGCCTGTGTTGGCAGCGATAGAATCCACAATTCTATCGCTCTCACTAACCACCATGCAGTTCTGTCTGTCTAAGATAAGGCATTAGTGAAAACCCTTCAGTATACATCCACACAAAACAACTAAATTATCACCCTGCCTGCTGCTGGGACTGATGGAGTTTGATGAAAAATTAGATTTTTGTTTTTCAGTGACAGGTCTTCAGATTCACCAATTGTAAACCGAAGCAGTCGTGTTTGCTGTATTGTTAATTGTTCGCTGACTGACAATCATCACAATGTGGATCCCAACATCATGATCCGCCTTGTTCTGCTGCCAGTGATGGAGTGTACGGTAAAAACCTGCACAGATGGTAGAACTGGAGAACGTTGAATTCCTATGAGCTGTGTTCAGAGGTGATGAAATCTGTGACATTAGGCAAGAATAGAAAAAACCCATCGGACACAAAGCGTTTACAGCAGTCTGACCATTGTCTTTCTCACAGGGATGACTTTGACATACATTATTTAAAATGTTGGCCATGTTTAATATGGACCTCTGACTCTGTAACCCTATACACTCTGTAGAGCTCCAGCCATCGCTGCCATACAAGAGTTTATAATACCTCCTCAGAGTATTTATACTTCCTGGTGGCAGACGAGACACAACAAGTGATGACAGGCTGGCTGAACCTGGAGATGGTTCTTAGCTAAGCTCTGAACGAGAAACATTTCTGCTGCATTGGAGAGAAAACATTATGACAATAACTACGTAGCATCAGCAACTAATAGCTGCTTGGATTTCCATCTTTCCTGCAAAACATAATCCAAGAAACTGGAGTTCTGAGATACAGGAGATACATTCTGCTAATATTCAGGTTATTCACCTTAACTTGTGCCATTAGAGGAAAAGATTAACATTCTCTTTCTCAGACTGTCCATTGCTGCTGCTCCTCTTTTCCGGCTCTGTCTGAAACACTTGGTTTTACATCCTGCGTCTTTAAGGCCCCCCTCCCAACAACCGCTCACAGGGTGTGTGTGTGTGTGTGTGTGTGTGTGTGTGTGTGTGTGTGTGTGTGTGTGTGTGTGTGTGTGTGTGTGTCGTAAACTGATCAACAGGGTTTCCACCCAGACACAGTTGGGCTCAGAAACAGTGTCTTGTTATCGTGAACATGTTTCCTGCTCTTGCACGTCACAAACTGAGTCAGCAATTTGTTGCAGTTACGGGACATTTGACAAAAAAAAAATGTTTTTCTGTAAATGTTGCAGAAAACGTCCATTTCAACAATTGCATTAACATGGACAAATGTTATATCCTTAACGTGTCTTATCATTTCATGTTTATGGAAGAAAGAGTTGCTTCACATTTTTGCAAGTCATGTCAGATAATCTCAACCCTGCTGCAGCCTAATCAACTTCCACTGCCAACACCCTTCGCCTTTCTGCGCCGACTCGTGTATTATATTTGGTCCTTGCTTCTCATTTAATAATCCACGATACCCACATGACAGTCGTAAATAAAACAAATTGAATCCTCCCGGTAGAGGAACAGACGTAGCAGGGCCAAGGCTTTGAGAGAGAGCCACAGATCTACTGCACATTTGGTGAAGCCAGCACATCACAGCAGTGGGGTTATGAAGTGATCAGCGTCACCAGCAAGGCCGGTCCTCAGCTGCTGGCTGGAGTGGAAACTCTGAGTCACAGACAAACATGTTGAAAAGCTGTCAGTCGAGGACAAAATCTTGCAGTATGTCAAAAATTGGGAATCCAAAAGCAGAAGTGGTGGTGGTCGGCCCGGTAGGCGGTTTAAAAATATCCAGCTCACTGGGCCAGTTTTCTGAGGTTCCTGTTTAGAGCTGCAAGTTCAACATGAAACAGGAGGAAATGGGGAAAACAGCAGACGCTTCTTCTGCGACTTGGACTTGTTTGCAGGGTTTGGAAAAGTCCCAGTGAGTGACGGCTACTGAGACCCAGAGAAATGTTTAATCTGAAAGTATTCAGGTGTGGTTACGAGGCGACTTGCATGGAATCAACATAAGATGTCATCTTGTGGGATGGATGGATTTTTTTTTTTTTTTTTTCATTGGGTTTGTTCTGCAGGACTATGCAAAAACTACTGAATGAATTTTTACGGAACTTGGTGGATGAAACCAGAACAAGAAAGAATCATCTATTTTTTTAATCACTTTAACATTTAGAGACATTCCACATTTTCTTAAATTTCTCAGACAATAATTAATGGATCTTGATTAAAAATCGATATGAATGAGTGTGTTCAACTGGTGAAAATATGGATTTAGCCCATTTACATGTGGTTTCATAAAGGGACTGTCGGGCCTTGGTGGATGTATCCTGTGTTCAACTAGTCTGGTGAGGACAATAATCTTATAACCAACTAAAATGTTAATAAATTCAAATATGATCCTCATATAATGATCCTATGAGATCAAGCTGAAACAGTCCCACCTGTTTTTTTGTTCTGTGATGTATCCTTGACGCGGATCAAACCCTGCATTTATCTCTGAACGCTGCTGTTGACACTGCTGACGGAGCCACTGAAGCAAACAAGAGCACCGAGAGAATGGCAGAGTCGGAGCGCAGCAGGGCCGGGACCACAAACTGGGGCAAACACATGTCATACGACTCAGCATAAGGCTGAACTGGAAAATCAACAAAAGGGGGAGGCAGCGATCCACGGACAAATGTAGAATTACAACTCACTCCACCTACTTGGTAAGCAGCGAGCGTCACAATACCACAGAAACTAGTCCCGAGACACCTCACTTTGAGTTCTGTTTGTACATTCCTGTCAACACTCCTCTGTTAAGTGCAGTCAAAACTAAAAATATGAGACGTGGAAATTAAATTTGGGTGCATAAATTACTGCCTTGATGGAGCGTCACTTAATTGATAGCTCAGGGAGGAGTAATAGCTTTACCTAAAAGCTGCTTTATGTTTTTGATTGACTGCCTGAAGCTTCGTGGCGACTCTCACTTATCCACTCTTCTGTGGACACTTTGCTCTAAATAGTACATTAAGTATTTAACGTAGTCCTCTGACAGGTATGACAACAAAACATGAGACATCGAAACAATACCAGAGGGATCGCGTTTGATGACATCGTGAGGCAGAGTGGGATCATGGGAACTGTCGTCTACACCTCCATTCACTGCTGATGAAAATCTACCAGATGTGACTCAGGCACAAATCATGTTCATGATTTATGTGAAGCAGCAAATGAGAGTGATCAAAACTAACAAGGAAAACTGGATTTGAATATTGTTGGAAACATTTTTTAAAGTGTAAGTGCACAAGTCAACAAAATAACAACAGCTGAAGAATTGTTTTGCATTTGATGATTATTATTTCTCCTGAAGTTTCCTGCATTTAGAAGAAAGCTGACATATTAAATTATATGTTGATTTTTCATCATGTGTTTGTCTCCAATTTAATCTCATCCATTTTTAACATCAGATCTGGAAACATATCCAGGAAAAGGATGAGGCCCACGCCTTTGGCAACAGAGCACTTATACTCGCTTCAGACATATGAAGCCTTATCTGTTGATCCAGAAATGTGTGGAGCGAAAAATAAATGCACCTGAAAAAAGGAGACGGTTGAGAAGAACTGGGATATATGAGCCCAGTCACTTTGGATTTCCAGCAAAGCTTTGGCAGGATGTGATTATCTCCAGCACAGCCACTGAGCAGCTTTGGCTGCGACAGAAGATTTTATGTCCTAATAAAACCAAACAAGTTAAACTGCTCATGTCTCTACTTTGATGTGAATATGAATGCACAGCAGTTGACCTGCAGGCACACAGCTTGGTGCATACTCTGCAGGTTGACTGCAGAACAATTGAACAAGATGATACCAACTTAAAGCTCGTGATTCTTATGAAAGTACAAAATATAACCACGACTAATGTCATTCGAAGGGAAAACAGCATCAAAACCATGTCTTGTCTTGGCTGAGGCAAAGAAAGTAAGTTGGTGGTATCAGAGGAATGTTGACTCCTGTGCAGTGGGGGAACTGAGCCTGCTTTCCTGGCCCTCCAGTCTTTTTCAAAGCATTCTCTTTAAGCGCACGCCAGCTTCAATGAATGTCTCACAGAGTTAGCACCAGCTCCTGGGAGATGAAGGCAGCCGATGCCCTGGAAAAGCCCGACTCTTCAAAGGCTTGTGCGGTTCTTTCTCAGGAGAAAGTGATGTAATCACAAAAATGTCTCCTGCATGACAGTTTATGACGGTGGGTGGAAGCCGAAGTCAACGGAGAAGACAAAAAAAATGGGTTGACAGGAGTGAGACAATAACATAGCAAATCAAAATGCAAATTAGAGGAAAGTAAAAGTCTGTGCAGGACGGGGGGGGGGGGGGGACATTCCCACCGACCGCCAGCCAAATGTTTTGATTGCGGGTGTGACTGGTGTCCACTGTGACACATAGCCCGAGGTTTTGTTACTGTGCCTCTCTACGATAGCCGACTGAAGACAATTCAAAATATCTGTCATTTCAGAAAACAAAGAGCCGCTTCTATTTACTGAAGCATGTTTTCATTTGACAGCTAATGTCTGACCTGTGTAACACGAGCCAGGAAATGATCTCATGTCAAACAAGTCTGGAGGTTGACAACCCTCCTCCCTGGATGTCATCACGGCAGACCATTACCACCAGTTCAATTCTACCTGAGTCAGTTCATGTTGAGGCGCAGCTACAATTCTGACCAATGTGGATTTGTTTCCTCGAGATCACAGAGGAAACTAATGAGTGTATTTTTCTACTCACAGTACAGATGTTCATAGAGTAATGTTCCAGCCAAGCAAATATTTTTTTCAGCAATGTGTCAGGACCGCAGAACGGTAACCATAACAACAAGTGGCTTTCATACCAAATATCTGCCTGTCAACAAGCAGAGAAAATATTAGGAGCAAATTTGTAATTTAACTCACAAAGATAATTGTCATATGGATATGACACACTTGACTTAAATATTAATATCAAGCATTTCCATACATTTGCCCCTTTACACCCCCCCAATCACAATTAACCATCACAGTCTGGCCATCAGGAGCACTGGCAGTATTGGTGGCCCAGTGCACCATAACATTTTAACCATCCTCGGCAGGCAGAGCTCTACACAACCCCGACCTCCTCTACGTACCTGTAGTTTGAGGTGTCACGTGACAGTGTGGGCCAGAGCACTGGGCAAACTAAGTGAGCAGGAGCACAGTGCCTTGTAAAACGGTTTACCTCTGTTACCACTTGATGTTTCAACCTGAAAATCAGGGAGAAGATATTTGTGGGACTATATTCTATGTTCCAGTCACTCTTGACACCGAGGTATTTTTGTTCATGAACACACACGGCTGCTCAGTCGCTCTGCAGCATTTTGCAAACAGCCTAAATGTTGAACGCTGATACGAGTCTGGCGGTGACACAGAGAGACGATACATCAGCAATAACAGTAAACATGCTGCATTCACAGAGGTTAGCGTTGCCAGTTAACAGTTAACAAACCCCTGGTCGCCGTGGAGACAAGCTCAGCACCCAGCTCTTCATTTTCCCTACCTGCTGTTCTCTCTGCGCTCCGCCAGCATCTCAACTCCTCAGCAGCAGAAAAAATATTCCACTGTAAACCAAGACGACTCCTCTACATCAAAAAAACAAAAAACCAGAACGTTTGTCTTACGAGCAACAACGGTTTGCGATACCTTCCCCTCACGGCGGTCAGAGAAGAGGACAGGCTAAGCTCGGAGGCATGGCTTGTCTTCTTTGGCAGTGCCAGGGGCTTTGTTTGCCAGCCAGTGTACTGTGTGTGTCTGTGTGTGTGTGTGTGTGTGTGTGTGTGTGTGTGTCTGTGTGTGTGTCTGTGTGTGTGTGTGGCCTGCCGGGACTGGCACAGCTGATCCCCCCCTGACACCGGGTGTACAACGCTTTGGAGGAAGAGGACGGGAGGTGGAGTGGCTATGGCCATCTCTCACCGAGAGGAACGTACCATTCGGCCCAGAAACAGGAGGGGACATGCACAACCCTCAGTAGAAGGCACCATTAAAAATTCATCTCGGTCATTACGTGCATCCAGGCTCACTGAGTTCACATTAACTTTGCATCATTATTACATGAAGGGTTTTCTGCTGCACATACAGAGAATGGACAAAGTTTCCTCTAAAGCATTTTGTGTCTTAAACAAAAGCAGGAAAAGATGGATATGTTCAATTGTGGTTGATAATTTAAAGAAGTTAAACTACTTCTGCAGGTATCTTGATCTGTCACTGGAGTTATTATTTTAAGAACCCTCTGCTGGAGACTGTTGGAACATTCTGGTTCACTAAGACGATATTGAAGTGTGGTTTCCAGCAGGGATACACTGGGCCATATGGAAATGAGGCCAGCAGGGAAAGCAGATCATCCACCTCACTGAATGAAGCCAGCTATAAAATCTCCTTCTCAACACACCACCAGCAGCAAGGTCGACGATACACAGCAAAGAGAAAAGATCTGCTTAACTGCAACCAGAGACCTGTTGTGTTAAATATGCCTGAAGGGTTCTCAGTGACTTGTATAACCACAACATTCAGATGGGATTTGAGCTCTTCTCTGCCTAAACCTGCACTTACACTGCCGACTTACAGGATATTATTAAATGTGTATCACACTTTATGTTTCCATTCAGTCCGGAGATAAACTAACAACAGAATCCAATGCATAAATAACAGCTAAACCAAAATAAACCACACGTGTGATCACAAAGATTTCAAGGAGATGTAAAAGATCTGCAAAGTTAAAAAGCACACAAGTCCACAGTAATGCCTGTTGCACGCTAGAGGGATAACCACATGGTGATGACTTTGTTGAAATGGTTTCATCTGTCAGCATGTCTACGGTCTCCCATGTTTTTTAAATTAGTCATGATTAAGCAGTCTGAGGTAGGTTGTTGCAAAACAACAAAAGCGAGCAGTGATTGGTTGAAGCCTTTATTTGTTGTGTAAAAGCTCGTATGAAAGTAATTATGACAAAAACAACAGTTTGGAACAACAAACACTCTCCAGTGTGTGAAGACTTAATGTTGTCTATAGCTCATATTGTTGTTATCTAAAAATACAGAATTTGTCCACTAACGACAATAATGCATGACTTATAATTTGAAATTAATGAACATTAAAACCTTTTTGTATGTGTATCTTTGTATGTGCATGTGCAGTAAGTTACAAACATTAACTACACACACATTGTATGCACATGCTTAAGTATGTGTGTACTGACAGTGATTTCAGTGCTCTGCTGGCTCTGGTGACGTGCAGGCCGTCCCCCCGGGGGCTAATTAAGAATGATCCTCTCCTGGTTTATGCCTGAACGCTGCTTCTTCTCAACGAAGACGACAACTCGTAAAACTACAACTTACAGTAAATGTCTGACACAAACACACACACACACAACAAAGGTTGTATTTCTCTTTGGATACACTCCACATGGCCTGACAAAGTTCACTCGGTGTTCTGAGTGGGAAATTAGCACCGACCTTGTGCTGCATTTTCCACAGGATTTTTAATGTAGCTATCCAGCAACACCTGATCAATATCAAGGGCCTGCTCCCATCACACACACAGTCAAATGCACAGATAATAAAAATGCAATCCCTGATAATCTTTGGGGGTTTTGTGTATATTAGTATTTGCTGCACAAAGCGTTGGTCTCATGAGAACATCTTTATTTATATTCCTAATTAGGCTTCACACACACCAACAGTCTTCATATCATCACGGTACCTACAATGAACCATTTTTGTTCTGAATATTTCTCTACAATCCAAGAAAATCCCCTACTACTAATACTTCAAGAAGCCTGACTGAAAATAAGCTTTTTTTTAAGACTTCGCTTTGGAATGATTCGTAACGAATCAACTAGTCATGACACATTGATGCCTAATTATAACATTAGTAGCTGCACACAGAACACATGAGGTAAAGCTGTGTATTAAACTAACATGTGATGTGTTAACACTAAAGTACCAGCAATTTTGCTTTTACTGAAACTGATTTATCACTGAAAAATGGAAATGTTAAATCACAGTGGTCATAAAAAGCAGAGGTGCTAAATATGTAAACAAGGCGGCGATTGCTGATGTTCGTGGGACGCAAGGGACTCAAACCACGCAGCTCACGATACTGTGTATTTATCTCAACACGCACCTGTGGGAATAACTCCCCACGAGAGGAACACAAACTAATAACAAAGAAATATCCAGTCGTAGATGTGGGGGGTGGTGAAGGTTGTATGTATTGTATATATGTTCCAAAACCTTATGTTGCAGAATGAGAACTTTAATGTGAAATGATTGCTTCTCTTAAGACGTCTGAGTCAACCAAATGGACGAGGACATTGTTCATGTCCAACTTAAGAGCCACCAAATCAGTCCAACGTGTCCAACTACACGTGACTTAGTTTCACACTCAGTTAATTTACTGGACATTTTCCGGAGCTTGCCTATCTGGGTCAACATGAACAACATGTCACAAGATTTATTTAATTCTAAAGCTTGTTGAGAGAATTAAAAATGGCAGCATTCCTGTTATTGTGACTTAGTTCCAAGCAAAATACTTAAAACTAGGCAAGTTTGAAACATAAGGGGAACTACACACAAGATTAAAAGGCTTCCGGTTTCTTTTTTATCATTGACTCATCTGTTTATTTTTAAAAATGACACATTTTCTTCCCCAAAACTTATCACTCAGATCCCTTCTTTTATTCAGCCATGAATTCAGAACTAAACAACGTTTATTGTAATTATTTAATATTTCTTAATTGTTAAATTAACTTTATTACAATTTCAGTGACACTTGTGATCCTTCGTACTATTTTGCTGTCATACCCTAAAATTGAATTACGTTAATTAGCTGACTTTCATCGAGAAGCACTTCTGTAGCGATTCGTTTATTGACTAGAATAAACACTGTTGAGTTCTGAGAACACACGAGGCCCTGTATGCAGAAATAAACTCACTTTGGTCGCATGTTAGAGAGGAAGTTGCAGCCTACATATCTGTCCACCGCTACTTTACCTAATTAGGTTTTCATATTTGATTAGGACATTCAAAAGATCATCAGTTACTTCCAACGGGGTCTAATGGCATAAACAGATTTACTGTAGCTACATTCAGTGGTTTAACAGTATTTAACCGGTGGCGCTCGTTCATCAGTCACTGTGTTTCTTCTCAGCCGTGGTGTTGACACGTCTAAGTGTTATTTAATATGACCAAATAAACTGAAAGGAAGCGACTGCAGCAACTTCGCACAACAGCTTCAGTGTGTTCAGTTCAGGTCGGACAAACCGGCTGCTCCTCAGCCAAGAGGCTGGGTACAAAAGATGAGGCCGTGCATGACGCATGTGGTGAAATGAATTTATGATGACAAACATCTTTCAGGACTTTACCATTAGGTCAATAAAAAATATATATGAAACATATTTTTCCTTACATGGAAATGCTCAGATAAACCACACAAGGTTAATAAAGCATGGCAACCATCGCTGGGTCATTATAATTGTGTCTACACTGCAAGAAATGTGACTTAATGAACCTGACTTTGCAGAATGGCTGAGGAATCTTATTTCATTTTATTTCAATGTGGTTGTTTTGTTCCTGCTCCATTTTCTTTTTTCATTTTCACTGTAGTTTTTTTTAATATTATGATTAATGTTGTTATTGTTAACATTAATCGTTAATTTTATTAATTTTATTAGCTTGTTTTTACACTGTTTGTGTGACGGGAGAATATAACTCACACACGTCCCTTTCTGTTCATGAGGAGATAGATTATTGCAGAGTCATGTCACAGTCAGGTCTAACTTTGTTGGAAAGAAATGACAGAAAACATTATGTTGTTTCCATGTGGGTCAGACGTCCACTGTTCCGGGTCTGTACTCGTGATGTAACAATGGGTGCACATGATGATTTTAGCAGGTGAATCAGACAACCAGGGTAAATAATTGAGTTGCATGTAACATCTGATGCGCTGCTAAGTGTGACTGAACAGGATGTGCCGGGGTGAATTATTAAGAGAATCAGGTAGGCAGTTGGAAGATTAAGACGTTAAACCACAGCTGTTGCAACAACAGAGCTTCTCAAACTCAATTACGTATTAAACATTAAACATCCGAATCATTATTTGTCAGCACACGTGTCACAAGCAAGAAGACGTGTTCACCAACTAGGGCTGGGTGCTTAAACAATAATTATCGCAATTCAATTTTAGGAGCTCAGGAGCTAAACTCTGTCTTTAGAAAGACTGAGATGATATTTTGAGGTTCATCTCTGGCAGGTGCCCTTTAACGATTCCAGATTCACAGCTAAAGACTCGGTGGGGGGGGGCAGAGTTGAAGACACAAGAGCTCCGAGGGTCTCGAACACCCTGCCAGAGGAGATACAACAGTCTGAGTCAGAAGCTTCCTTTCAAACCTTCCTGTGCCACATTCCCTGATTTCACCTAATTCCAGTTTTTGATCTTGTGATGGGTGGTCACGCTTAAAATGTGCACACGGCATCTATTGCACTTCTGTCCGTCCTCGAGACACGTGACTCCCTCTGAGGACTCTGCATTTTATTTCTTCCCTGTTGATAGAGGTTTATCTGAGGTGGTTGTTCTCTCGCTGAGGGTTTAAGAACAGATGATGTTGCACTTTGTTAAGATCTACGGGACAAACTGGGATTTGTGAATATGGGTCACACAAATAAAATGTACTGTTATCTCAATATTCTTGCTGTAATGATCATGTTTTCATTCTGCAGATACTGACTCACGTCCTTATCCCCCTGGATAACAAATATATACATATATATATGTATGTATTTGTAATACTACATGCTGGTACACAGGATCTCGATCTGTACCTGCAGGAGCTGGACCCATTTAAATCACGTGATCTAGATGCGTGTGTCACAGCTGCGCCAAGTAAACACCGCAAGAGCGTGACACAACTTTGTACCGACACAACCCGCATCACGGTCCCGTTTTCAGCCGCAGGTCCCCCCCGAGGCGGGCGGCCACGGTGCCGGTGCCGGGGCTCCGGCCTGAGGTCGCACCGAGGCCGATGTAAATGTGCCAAATCACTGCGGCTGCATCATAAACAAACCTGGCGCCGGCAGCTCCCGCAGGCAGAGCCCGTCACACCGCTCGATGCTCGGCCGCCCGGCCGGGCTCACGCCCCGGGCTGCAGCCGTGCACGTCCTCGGGTGTTTTCCACGGGGTCGGTGGTGGGTTCGATCCCCGCAGGAAGCCAAAGACACAAGCTGCCCCCCCCCCCCCCCCCCCCCCCGCGGGACCACAGCCGTTAGCTTGCCACTGCTAGCTAGCGACCAGCTGATCGCACTGTAGCGTCTGAACTGTCAGGCGACACGGAGACGTCCGGTCAACACGCTGCGGATGAACAACACAGATAATAATGATAATAATGATATTAAATCAGAGGCGACCCGGACATGCTAACACGAGCTCGCTGTGGTTGTGAAGCGGCGTTAGCTTAGCCGAGATGCACATTCCAGTGTACGCTAACAACCCCCCGTGCTAGGCGGCTAGCAGCGCGGAGCTAGCTCCGGGGACCTCTGCGTGTCTCTCCGTGAATCCGCCTCAACACTCACCAGCGAGCGGCGTTTGCGGCGGGTTTCCTCGGTGTGGACGCGGCCGATGAGCTCCGGTGTGCGAATCAAAGTCGGTGCGGGGCCGTCCGTGTACATCCATAGGTTCAGGAGCGATGCTTTAATCCGAGAGTGGCCGCTGCTCCCTCTGCTTCCTCCCGCCGCCGGTGGCCATTTTTCCTCAACATCCAGGTCTGCGGAGCTCGTCCCAGCGCCTCCGAGGAGAGAGTGGCCGGACTGACGGCATCCTGCTCCCGCTGCGAGGCAGACCACACCCGCGAGGTGAAGCTGACATCTGCTGGAGCCGCGGAGGAAAACACTCAGGAATAAATAATAATACAGGAGAACACGAGTTAATGTTGTTTAAAAAGAAAACGAGCTTTTATCGAGCTTTATAAAAAGTGATGCAGAATTATCTTTAATGATTTTTACTTTTAAAGGTACAAAAGAAAAGTATACACAAACCAATATTTGAATATAGAGAAATTAAGAGAAGCTTACAAAAGTATGTTTATGTGGAGATTAGGATAGAAATTTATATATTCAAGGAAATATATACATCCATACAAATAATATTTAATCACACAAGAAATAAAGGTGCAAAAAGAAATAAATATCACAAAGATAAGTACAGAGAAGACTGTGAATATATTTAACCTCTATAGAAATATGATAGGATAATATATGCATATATATATATATATATTATATACAAATGAGGTATTTAGTCATAGACATATATACATGGAACGCTACAAAATATGCATATGGATAAATGTGCACATGTAAGGATATAAAAGTACAGAAGATTCAAGTTATAAAATGAAATATATACATATTTATATACAGATTAGGTAAGAGAATATTACACAAATGTACAAATACAGTAAATTCAAAATGTAAAAAAAGTGTAGAAATTTAAACAAACAAAGGAAATACATAGTTCTATACAAATTGTGTATTTATGTGAAAATAGCAGCAGTGACTGAAGAACGTTTGACATGCTGCACAATTCAACTGAACATTAAATATTGTGCTGACATGATCATTATTATTGTGTTCTCATGATCATGATCAGTATTATTGTGTCCTCATGATCATGAACATTATGATTGTGTTGACATTTTCATGATCATTATTATTGTGTTCTCATGATTATTATGATTGTGTTCTCATGATCATGATCATTATTATTGTGTTGACATTTTCATGATCATTATTATTGTGTTCTCATGATTATTATGATTGTGTTCTCATGATCATGATCATTATTATTGTGTTCTCATGATCATTATTGTGTTCTCATGATCATGATCCTTATTATTGTGTTGACATTTTCATGATCATTATTATTGTGTTCTCATGATCATTATTGTGTTCTCATGATCATGATCCTTATTATTGTGTTGACATGATCATGATCATTATTATTGTGTTCTCATGATCATTATCATTATTATTGTGTTCTCATGATCATGATCAGTATTATTGTGTTCTCATGATCATTATTATTGTGTTGACATGATCATTATTATTGTGTTCTCATGATCATGATCAGTATTATTGTGTTCTCATGATCATTATTATTGTGTTCTCATGATCATTATCATTATTATTGTGTTCTCATGATCATGATCAGTATTATTGTGTTCTCATGATCATGATCAGTATTATTGTGTTCTCATGATCATGATCAGTATTATTGTGTTCTCATGATCATGATCATTATTATTGTGTTCTCATGATCAGTATGATTGTGTTGCTGTGAGCAGCTGAAGGACTTCACCTCCTGTCTGGCTCCACTGGGCGTCGCTCTCTGTCCCCTCAGGCACACAGCTCTAAATCTCAGTTGTAATACAAAGTATAAAACACAAGGTGACAGCAGTTCTCATCTGATCGTCAAAACTTCAGGCCTCGATCAAAGTTCAAACCACAAGTGAGAGCTGGTTTAATGTGTCGACCACAAACACTGTCACCTCAGTGAAAGTCACACCGGAGTAAAGTTCATTCATCTTCAAAATAAAACTGTTTCTGGCTGCAGAATCTGAAAGTGACTCTTTGATTGTAAATAATAAAGTGAACAGGAACATTCTGGAAACGGTGACTCTCGTCAGTTAGATTTTTTATTACCTTCTCGGCTCTGAAGCCTTCAATTAGAACCGGAATCTATTGTGTGACGTGTGGGTTTGGTTTTGGAAAGTTCCCTCAAGAGGGCAATACCTTTATTTCTCAATACTCACAATAAAAGTATACTTATGTTTATGTGGAAATTAGGATAGAAATCTAGATATATACAAGGAAATACTGTATATACATCCATACAAATGTAATCACACAAAAATGAAGGTGCAAAAAAGAAATAAGTATCAGAAAGATAAGTACAGAGAAGACTGTGCGAATATATATAACCTCTAGAAATATAAAAAAGTAAAATATGATAGGATAAATATTTAAAGGGATTAAAGATATATATGCATATATATATTATATACAAATGAGGTATTTAGTCATAGACATATATATATGGAACACTACAAAATATGCATATGGATAAATGTGCACATGTAAGGATATAAAAGTACAGACGTTTCAAGTTATAAAATGAAATATATACATATTTATATACAGATTAGGAACATTCTGGAAACAGTGACTCTCGTCAGTTAGATTTGTTATTACCTTCTCGGCTCTGAAGCCTTTAATTAGAACCGGAATCCATTGTGTTGGGTTTGGCTTTGGAAAGTTCCCTCAAGAGGACAATACCTTTATTTCTCAATACTCACGTGATGTCGGACCTGAAAATCTACCTTTAAATGGCGGTTGGGGATAAAGATCATGTTGCTCAGTCCAAGTTTCCCCCTGGATGAAAAGCTGCCGTTAGACAGAAAGAAAGGAATAACGTGTCTTCACTGTCAGACAGTCCCAGTGGCTTCAAGAATCATATTTTAACCATTTAATTTAACAGTCTCACGGTTATTGATGAGATTATTAAACTTTTACAGCAGGAGCTGATCGATCAATAAGGATTGGATCAAAATTGTCGAATGACACATGCAGTTGGACGATTGTGTAAAAATTCGTATTTTATTTTAATCTTATTTTTGAAATATGATAAACTATTATGTTATATGTTTCATTATAAATCCAGTTTGATGATTTGTGTGTTCATATATAATATATTGTAAAGGTGTTGGGGGTTAAGAAAATGCACCATGAAAGAATATGTATGTATTATTATTACTATTATTATTAGCAATAATAATATTGGTGTGATTTAAATGTGTCACAGTGTGAATTGTAAAATGAAAAAGGAGTTTTATTGCATCAGTAAAGAAGTGAGAGCTCAACAGCATTAATGGAAGTGGACGGAGTTTGAGGATTTATAGATTCACCTCCACGTCCCTGTCCCTGTCCCTGTCCCTGTCCCTGTCCCTCCACCAGGCAGGTCAAGTTCATGTCCAACGTGTTTGACAAAAACCAAACTGGCTGCAAACATCCATCCATCATCTTTTCCTTTAAGTGTTAGAATCATTCATTCAGAGTCTCTAATCAACGTAACCCCACGTCTTCATGTCTTCATGTCCCACTCAAACACGGGGAGAACATGCAACACATGCACACGGAGTATTGGTTCGAGTCCCGACGTAGAAAGGCCTTGTTGCTGTGAGGCGACAGTGCTAACCACTGCACCACTGTGCCACCCTGATGTCCAAAGAGTGCTGTGCAGGAAAACCTCAAATGTTAATAGAAGTTGTAAAACACATGCAATTGGCACAATAAAAAACTGACCATCTTATTTTCTGGACTGGGCCCAAACCCTGAAGGAGCTGCAGCTAAAAACTGACAGTGTTTGGCTCGTGGAAATTTCCAGCCGAAGTGAACTCTGCTCCAGTAAACTGCACTACATCTCTGAGCACCAAAATTCCTTAGTACAAGCCTGGACAGGAGCTTTACTGTAAAAGCGGAGCATAGATAAAAAAATGAAATAACGAAACTTACGGCCTCGCATGCACACTTCCCTGTGCACACTCTGCAGCCTTTACTCATTGCGTCTTTAATATGTAAGCTGGTGTTTTTACGTCAGCCTGCAGAAAACAATGATGTGGGTTCACTGCTCCAGTGTTTAGTTCCTCTAGAGTTGTAACTCACTGAGTCAGGAATAAGAGGAAACATTTCCAAAGAATAAGAGAGTTTCAGACAATATTCTTTAGAAAAAACGCAAAGAAAAACCACAATACACCAAGATAGAGGAAATAAAAAAAAGCACATTTTGCACATATAATCTATCATATTAACTTTTTTTATCTAATCTGAATAAAATGAAAGATTCACAGTCGCGGAAAAGGACCAGATATGATCTCATCTGTCAGATCTTCAGTTAATCCTGCATGCTGTTTGGTTTTCATGTCACCGTGACACAGTTTGTTGTGTCTCCCAGTGTAATCTAAAAATTCCTGAAAGGAACATTTCATCAGGATGAAAGACATGTGCCTCGACCCGATCCGACAAACAGGGAACTGTTGAAAAGTGAGTGAAATATTGGTGTTGAACAAAGCAGCAGCAGACGGACGGGTGAAGAAGATGAACTGAATGTTATTAAAGCAAAGGCACTGACTTATGTTACTGCTCCAACAGTCCGAACCCCCACGGCCAAAATAAACCTTATGGTATTTCTAACAGCCTCAGGGCTTTGACCCCTTCTCTGCCCAGTAGCATGGATTTCCTCATGTCTCCTTTTTTTCTTTTTTACAGATGTTTTATGTTAAATCTTAACACGTGACGTCCACTCTGCCTTCCTGGAAATTATGTAGTTCTGCAGATGTGTTTAAACTCCAAACCAAGAATGTTTTCATATTCAGACGTGTTGTCTCTGCGGTTTTTTGTCAATGAGAACTCTTGCACAACAAATTTCCCTTTTTATGACACAATAAAGATAATAAAGATAATCTATAACACTGATTTAAGTTTTATAAACTTCCTTGGAAACTCTTCTCCCTGAAATAAAATCGTCTGTGCCAGCATCTGATTAAGAACATGGACTTTCTTACAGCTGCAGGTAAATGTCATTTTACATCAGGATGTAGCATCTAGGAAAAATACAAACTATTTGGGTCACATTGTAAAAGAAAGTGATTTTTTTCTTTGAAATATCAGTTCTTATTTTCTCTTAACTGCAGCTTCCCCTAGAACACAATGCATACTATGTTCTTGTACAGTTTTTTCAAAAAGGGAACACAACATTCAATCTTACTCAGCATCTTAGGATGTGAAATAAAAAAGGAGAAGGTCAGATGGCTTATGTGGACGATGTAGTAAACATTTGTCCTCTTGTTTCCTCATCTCGTTTCCAAAGAAGATGTCAAAAGAGATTTCATTGTTAACACCGTTGTCAATGTAAAAGAAAAAGCATGTGATCTCAATAATCAACACAGTGAATCTTGCTTCACCACCGTCTCCTGAAAGCTCCGGACATTTCTGCGAGTCTGAGAACATCACATATTTCTCACTCAACATCCTTCCACCAAGTTTTGAGGAGATCTGTCCAGTAAAGTTTTCGTAATGCTGCTAACAGACATCATCGCTTTGAAACAAATGAGATGATTAGATTTGATGAAATCATATAATAGGAGCAGCAATGACACTGATACCGATCTTCTGATCTTGCATCGGAAGAAGAAATGAATTAACGTCCTTTCATTCTAAAACGAACTGAAAGACAGGAAATCAGAATTTAACCTCACGCGTCCTGTCGCGCAGCGTCACAAACATTTCTCATCAGTCTTGGCAAGAACTAAACAGTTACGGCTGAAAGGAGTTCCTCTGCTGTTGCTCAACAGCTCCAGATTCCCATCCACTGCTTGAGAGCGTGCACACACAAGCTGAAAGACACACGAAGATGTTCACCACTGACCCATACATTCGAGAGCTGCCTGTACACACACTGATATCAACTGATAAAATGCGGGAAGTGATGTAGATAAAGATTAAATATCAGGGTTAACTGTACAAACTTAAGATTTCTATTGAATTATAGTGTCGTGCCATCCAGCAAGTCATCAC
The DNA here is from genome assembly GCF_024713975.1 of Paralichthys olivaceus. Taxonomy (NCBI): domain Eukaryota; kingdom Metazoa; phylum Chordata; class Actinopteri; order Pleuronectiformes; family Paralichthyidae; genus Paralichthys; species Paralichthys olivaceus. The sequence continues at coordinate 1,880,727 of NC_091096.1, read as the reverse complement.
ATGTTTCGCTGCATCATGATTGATGAAGATGTGCAGAGGTAAGAAGAACGGAGCCCCAGAGGACTAATGATTTCTCTTTATCTCTGAACCGATTTCCATGAAACCTGTTGGAAGGATGTGATTTACGTCCTCACATTGTGGGTGTGGATTACGTTTAGGGGACTAGTATCTATGAGTGAGTGCAAATTGGTGCAAATCCAAATAAAAGTCTGGATCTTGAGAATTTGAATGTGGTTGAACTGTTGCCTCCGTCTTTTTAACTTTCTAGTTCGATAAGAAATCCACACTTTGTTTTCTGGTCACTTTCACCCACGAGGACATTTCTGAAAATCTTTGCAGTTGATGGAGTTGTAAAACGGTGAAAAGATTTTGAATAGGGTACGGTACGGAGATACCATACAATACAATGCATTCACATCATGACACGACATGACATGATTGACTCTATGAATCCCGAAGAAAAATGATTTTGCCAGTTTGCTCCAAGATTACAGCAACAACATACAACGGAGTACAACGCAATAGAACAATGTGTATGTATGAGACATTAAACTAATACTAAACTAAAGTAATAAAAATGACACGGATAATAAGTCATATGGAAGTAATGCTGCACATGATATTGAATGTTGACACACATCCACCACCCTGCTCGTGCTTACATGAATGGACTGTGTCACTTTCAAAGTGTGGAAAGTATTTTAAGTTTTTGCCAGATAAAATCGGGCCTCAGGCAACTTCTGACAGAAGAGCGGAGGAGTAAAGAGGCGGCCGCCCGGGGCACCTGTGCCAACGATTTCCAGTCAATGTGCCGATCACACTTTCATTTTCACTCCGACACCAGTATAAATTCACCTGCAGCTCTTCACCTCTCCTCACAGCAGCAGCTTCCCTCACTCCTGAAGAGAAGAGTGGCTGAACCTGAGCTCGCACACCTACGAAGACATGGCCTCTCGACTTGCTGCAGCTCTGCTCTTGCTGGGTGTCATCTGCACCGGCTTTGCAGGAGGTAAGACACAGATGTTAGCTGCTCACCAGATTTTAATGTATCACTGCACGTGCAGATAGACAATATTTGACGATAAAGTCTGATCCGTCAGTGATAAATCCTGTTTCATTTACCCTCTTGTTCTATTTTCCGACAAGTAAAAACTGAATTTGTTTCTCATTCTCCGTGCAGCTGAGGTTGTGGTGGATTGTTGTCTGAGCACCACAGACAAGATTTTCCCGCTGATAAGGATTGAATCCTACGTACTTCAGGAAGCCGGGAATGGTTGTGACATCAGTGCTACTGTGTGAGTATATTTACCAAGTGTTTGCATGTATTCATTATTTAAAGGACAAGTCACAGTACTTTGTTTTTCAATTTCATTTCAGTAATGATTGATTCCATTTTCAGGTTCATTACAAAGAATGAGAAGACCCTGTGCATCATCCACCCCAAAGACTCAAATAAGAAAACCAAATGGGTGAAATCTCACATCGAACATCTGAACAACAGAAGACCACAGAAGTGAAGAGGTAAATTAAAACATTCTTTGCACTGAGCTTTTTAATCTAAACTTTAAAAAACAAAAAGTGCCCAGGGCTTTCTTGCATCTGCTAATGACTCACCGCACATCTGTTTTTGCAGACACACACAGAGAAGTGGACTCTGGGGGAAAGACGGCAACTGAAGACGGACAGCAAGATGAATTCCCATCTCTGTTCAGAGCCTCAGAATGTTTTGTCACACTGCCCCAGAGGTTTCTAAACCTCTTAGCTTCTGACCCACAACATAAAGGCGAAGACCATCAACTCCTGTTTTTCTACAGAGGATATTTATTTAAAATTGAATTAGAAAACATTTGTTTGATTTCTGAAAATCTTCTTGCCACCTCTCAGTGTCTCTCGTCCTCTAAGGGGGGTCTCGACCCCTAGTTTGGGAAGCGCTGCACTTGACAGACAATCAGACTTGTCATGACGAAAAAAATATTCAGTCATATTAATGATGATGTATTGTGTGAACCATCATGACACTGGTTAAAAGTCTACCTGTGTTACTTTACTCTGTAAAACTCATTTCATTCACAGATGAAAGTAGAAAGTTCCATTATTTGCTGTTTGAGAAATAACTTGTACAAAGTGTTGTGATGATTTTTGTTTTGTATTATAATTTTACAATAAAGTTTGATATCGTTCTCTAACGTCTTGTAGACGACTTTCATTGAAACATCATCACCTTGTAGCCAAGCAGCAGATATGAGCCACTGAGCGTGAAGCATGAATGAAACAGCAGCTGCACTTCAGACTTTAATACAGAGTCATTTGACAAAACGAGTCTGGCTCTTAAACTCGAGCCTGAACCACGTGTCAGTAAATCAGTCCCCACATCAAGCTGTTGGTGAAATACGACACTAGACAGTCAACAGGAAGTTCTTCCGACCTACTGACCTTCGCTTGATGGGAAAGTGTTTCTGAGCTCACAGCTACAAGAGTTTCACTGTTAGATGCCCCCGAATGTTTTCCAGAGCATCCTGTCGAATTCTCCCACATTGCAAGAAGCTTTGTAAGCACGGCCGAAAGCCCCTGCAAGCAAAAGCAAAAGTACTTATGATGAATCATTTTGTTTTCAGTGTTGATATCATTGCAGCTGTTTTTCATTATGACGGCCACACACAGGGAAAAAAGAAATTACAAGAAGCTACAAATCATTTCAGAGAGTAGAGACTACGTCGAGCTCGGCCTCTCGCCTGCTTCACAGGTCCAACGTGTCAGATTCAGGTGAAAGCGACTAATGGCAGAAATTTAATGTCGAAGAATCCTCATTACAATAGTTCGTTTCATATAAACTGTATGAATTGTAGTTTTCTTTACCCCATAAAAGACCCTTTATATTTAAATACTTATTTGTATTTGTATTTGTATTTGTATTTGTATCCACATCACTAAGGACAGCGACTCAGTAGCCTACCTGTGTGGCTCTTGTGTCGCTGTCCTCAGCTCAGTGCTGAAGCGGACAAAGACGGACATCGTAAGCCGAACTTCATTTATCGCTCTTGACCGTTCAATACACAAAAAGCCTGAAACTGAATTATTTACACAAACAGAAGGAAAACGATCCAAACTTTCTTTTTCAGAACAATAACACGAACAACTTATCTAACCAGAAACAACAGCATAACAACTTACAGACTTACTTCAACTGTAACTCGTATCAGCCGGAGACGGCGGGGTTTCGTGCTGAACGCAGCAGGAATGTCTTTATATTCCAGTGAATCACTTCCTTCCCTGTCAGAAGAACTCCTAGCTTTCCCCGATATGTGTGTGGCTGGGAAGGTGCGGAGTTTGGGCTGGCTTGCAGGCTCATCTATCGATGACAGGTCAGGTTGTGACAGGTCTCCGGGAACAGTGTTGGTGCTAGGCTGCTGAACCCTGTCTCCCACAACACATAAAACGATATCTTAAGTTACCTCTGCCTACTGCCAATATTATTTTTCCCTCCAGAAAATGTGCATACAGACAGCCAGACCCTAACGTTAACGTTAACTGTTACTTGCCCTGCTGGTGTGAGGGGGTGGCTACGGGAGGACTTGTTGGGGAGAGTGCGGCCGAGCTGGATGGTAACGTTAACTCGTCGTCACGCTATATGAAAACAAGCTAATTTGCTTTGTTTTGTCGTGTTTTACGTTTCACATTAGCCATCGTCCGTGTCTGTCTCATTCATTGCTTGCTTTGAAAAGCTTGCGCGCCCAATGTCTTTCATTTCATTGGATCACTTGCTGGTGACGATGCAGCCTGTGGGCCGGCTCCACACTCGGGGTAGAAGCCGCTGATTGGTTGAGAAGCTTTCACTCAAAGCTTTCCTCAGGCTGCTTATTGGATGAACAGCTAGAATGAAAATCAATGCCGTGTCCGAGGGTGGGCCCGGGCCGAAAATGGGCGGGCCCAGGCAATAGTAGCGCCGCGGGTGATCCAAATACCGAACTGCTATGACGACCTAATTTCCCTTTGGGGATGAATAAAGTAATCTATCTATCTATCAATCTACTTTATATTGAAATACTTCATATTCAATACTTTATATTTAAATACTTTTTATTTATATTGAGGGGACCCTCTCTACGGAGGCCGCCATGTTTTTTACATTAGTCCAGACTGAACAAACTAAAACTTTTTGAGTTTTTATGACGACTGAAGCTGCCACAGGTTCTTTTTCATGGTTGGAAGTAGAAGGGTGGTGAGGGGGTGTTCAGCTGCAACATGACACTTCACCACTAGATGTCACTAAACTCTACACACTGAACCTTTAAAAAGAGGAATGTGCAGCATCTTGTTATCTTATTATACTTTAGGATAAGTTTCACAAATAATGAAATGAAACTCCTGCTGCTGCTAACAAACGTAAATAAACATTTGACATGTTTGCACATGATATTCTGATATTCTACCCGAGAGCCGGTGCTCTTTCAAGATACCAAACCCTAAACTCAGGGAACAATAAGCTCATGGTTGTCAGCTTTCAAGCCTGGATTGTGTAACAACATCCTCGTTCCAACACTTGGCTGATTATCACACTTGTATCAGTTACCCTCTGGATTCCTGACAGTTTTTTTTCTCCCTCAGGCAAACACTCTATGTCCATAGACTTTTTATTTTCCTGTAAATGCTTTGCAGGGGAAAATCCAAGAGGGTAAAAATGGGTTAGCCAATCGAGGAAAACATCCAAAGTAGTTTACAAGAAAACGAAACTGACTCTGCACAGGCTCCACAGGCTCTCACTATATATATAAGGGGTCACCAACCTTTCTGAAATTGAGAGCTACTTCTACTATATTATTACTGATGATAAATGAGACTCATCTATGTGAAGACACTGATCACGTTAATGATCCCTCACAATAATTATCAACAATGACTTAACAAGGTGGGAAACAGATGATATCAATATTCAACACTTTATTTCCACTAATCTCAGCAAGTGTTTGAATGTTCAGATGTCGGTGACCCCTGGTCGACAGTGACTGAAATGTAATGTTTGCTCCAGTGATGCAGGAAAGATGGAAGTAAATGTGACAGCGAGCAAATTAAATATTTGTCACTAACTTTATATCAAAATATAACCTCCACGATACAAACACTCTTTATGTTAATGTTGTGGTATCAGTTCCACTTCATTCATCACTTTTTACTCTGATTCATGTGAGAATTCATTAACGTATAGGAAGTGGGTAATAATGCAGAATTCCTGTTTCTGTGCTTTGTGTTTTGTCTCATTTCTAATGAAAGAGCCTGAGAGACAGATTTATGAGAAGCAAGCGTCACCGACAAGTTCCCCGCAGAGGTTCCAAAGTCTATTTCTTATCTTTACCTTTATCTTTGAATCTGATTCCATTTATCTCCGCTAGCATTTGAGCCTTCAGGCTGCAACTCATTCCAGATGTCTTGGTTACATTTTCAAGGGGTTTGCCATGGAGGCCACCGCAGAGGACAGGTGAAGACGTGGACAACATGGCTCTCGATGGACACTCCGCTGACCAGAGCCTCCAGCTGGATCACGTCCGTCCACACTCACGATTTGTCTTTTCCTTTGTCATGGGTCCTGACCTCAGCCTTGTTCCTGAGCTCACAGGTGATGTGCTGCCTGCTCCTGTGTCAGTGGTGCCAGGGGGGCTCCAGAGTTGACCCTCCCAGCCAATGTCTCGCCCCGATACCGTCCAACATCGCCCCTATACCCCAGTCTGTCCCTGAGTTGGGGGGGGTTGACCATCCCACTCCCACTCCGTCTCCTCTGCAGATGACGGCCGGTCATCTCTGTCAAGTGTCACACCTGATGACAAGCTGAGACTTGACTTGCACGGTGCAACTTATTCACGCATTTGTTCTTCGAACATACATTTTAATGCTGAATACGACTCACACCAGGGAACGATGTGCACCAGAGGGTTACATGAGTCAGTGCCGTTTTTCTGTGTGTTCAGAGATTAGTGTGTTTGCGACCTGAAGCCGTGTGCCAAACGTTTCCTGTCACCTGTGAGCAGCCAAGCCTGTTTGAGAAGGACCGGGAACAGAGCTGATAAAAGAGGGGGAGGGGGAGAGGGGGGGGGGGCGGTCGAGATCTGAGTTTGAGATGATGATGAACTCTGAGTGTTTGTGTGTTAGGGTGTCAGAGGATGGGCCAGTGACATGGAAGTGAAACCAAATGGAGCGTATATAAATAGTAACACACATCTAGTCCTCCAGCTGCTACTGAGGCTAAGAGACGACTTCACCAGCTCAGCAACCAGACATGGCTCCGAGGGGTGATGCTAGACTTTTCTTCTGCTTCTGCATCTTCGTCATCACCTGCTACTGCACAAGTGAGTTTCATTTCTTTTCTTTTTTTTTATACACAAACTCTTTTATCTTCTCATCTCTCCACAGCGGTGAAATCATTGAGATTTAGAGTTTACACAGTTAACAGGATGTAATTTATCCAAACAAATCCATTCGGCACGGCTCCAAGAAGAAGCAGCTAGTTCCTGACTTTTAGATAGAAGATAGAAGAAACATGTTTTCTATTATTTTTCTATTAGTTTCAAGCAAAGTAAATTAAATGCTTTAATACTGAAATCCATGCGTTCATATCTGATTATTACCTTTCAGTCTGTAGAGCAGAGTAAACACACTGAGGCTGCAGAGCGGAACTGTGGGTGGAGGTTCAAGATTCCTTCAAAAGCTGAATTATAAGATAAATTGATTGATCCACTAGTTACTGCAGCTCGTAAGATATTTTTTATTTGCTTCGTTGTTTTTTAAATGATGCATTTTAATCCTTAAAAAATTTGAGAAAAACACTGAATAGAAGCTGCCGAGTATATTTGAGTAGGATCTCATTAAAACACACACACACACACACACACATACACACACAAACACACACACACACACACACACAGCTTTGTGTGCTGCTTACAATGAATCTTTCACAGAGCGTGAAGCCAAAATATCTTGAACCACCACAGAGTCCTCCTCTGCGTTCGACAACAGCATGAATGTTGTTGTGGTGGAACGATGGCTCGTAATCTAAACCAGTGTGGGATCATTGTCGCCCTGCATCAAACTAATCTCCTCCTCCTTGTGGTTCAGTGACATCAGCACAGGTTCCCATGGACTGCTGCCTGAGCGTCAAGAACAAGATGTTAGAGAGACGAAAGATCGTGGACTACGGTCACCAGACCAGAGGACAGGGCTGCTCTATCGACGCCACCATGTGAGTTCAGTCTGCGTAGTGAATAAGATGTTCAGTGTGTGTGTGTGTGTGTGTGTGGGGGGGGGGGGGGGGTCATCAACTTGACCTAAATGACCTGGTGTCGTTGCAGCCTGGTGACCAGACGTGGCTTGAAGCTCTGCGTGCCCGCTGATGAAGCCTGGGTCCAGGCAGTGATGACCCACGTCGACAGCGTGAAGTGCAGGAAGACTGGGAAGGTACTTTCACTTTGCTGCTCTGATGCGTTAAAAAAGAAAAGACCTGACAGATGAATATTTTTAAAAACTTAGTTGCACTTTAAAAATTAACCTACAGTGATTGTGAGTTCTGGTTCTTCGGTGAAATATATTATTTCTGGGCCCGAACTTGAATTTGAAGCACTGACGCATTTATTTTCTTTGTTGACAGAAGTGCTCGGCCAAGGGAAGTGTTTGACCTCTGACCTCTTCAGCCACAACCACAGCATCGGGTCATTGCAATTCAGGGAGGAGATGAAGTATTGAACAAATTAAAAAAATGAATCTTTATATTGAAAGTAATTACTTCTTATATTTAACTCCTTTTTCTAAAAGTCTTATGTTACAAGATTTTTGTTTGAGTGGCGACATTTTTCAGATTTTCGGGGCATTTTTGTTTTGGAAAACAAGGAACGTGGAAGAAGCGTGAAAGAGTGAGCATGTAGCTCGTTAAACTGTGAACTACTCAGGCAGCTGCAGTTTGTTTGAATGGATTCAATTGATTGTTGAACATTTTCAGAATAAAAAGAGTTTCCTGCTAATCCTGACGACGTCTCGTTCTTCGCTGACGACACTCTTCCCTCCGTTGGGAGTGAAAGCAAAGTAAATAAACTTTTATTTTTCTGTTTGGTTTCTTTGAATCTCTCTTTGAGGTCTGTCATTTATTCATTTTTCACTTTACGTCGTCAAATCATGATGTCAACAGAAGCTTTGTGAAGTGTGTTGAGGACAAAAGACACAGGAGCCGTGCAGGTCTGTGATCACGTGAGCACTTTGTTATTGAACATCCACAGTAGTTTGATAAGGTCGTACACATCATATATCCTGGACACAGAGAGGAGAGCAGTGTCGCCGATGCTGAAGGTATTTACAGAGCGAGGCAGAGAGAAACCAGACGACTCACAACTCATCATCAAACGCCAAATCAAAAGCAAATCTGTCTTCGCCTCCTCGTCTCTCTGCTGTCATCACTACGACGTGATGGTTTCTTTCTGTCCCACGTGACGTCACCACCGCCGCGTCAACTCGTTATTCCGGTCCGCAGGTTGTTAGCACTGAAACTAAAGCTTATACTTGCTTCCTGTATGAAACAGAAAATGCATTAATAACATTTACACATATAGATCTATGGCAGAAATTAACCGCTGAAGGGTTTAAATATATTTACACTTCAGCGGGAATTAAATATTAAATCATTTTGGTGAAATTCAATGTTAAAAAAATAAAAATAAAAACTGTACAATAATGCAACCAAGAGGAAAATAAAAATACAATTATGGAAGAATTATATCCCATGTAAGTTTTTCAAAAACTACACAAGCATTCATTTATTTAATAAACGTACATTGATTTCACCTGTTTTTAATGTGTAATATGTTTGGACCGGGCATCCGTTTACACTCTATAGCCTTAAATTGTACTTTCCTGTCAACTCATTAGGAACCTAAGGCCACATTTTACACCGTGCACGTACTAGCACAGGAATGCCCGTAAAGCCGCCATCACAAAACGTGCTGGGGTTTCCCTTTAGACGTCAAAAAATATCACCTTAGAATACACCTCTCTTTCTTCACTAAACTCTGAAGTCCAGAATATCTGCAGACGGAAATCTGGCGAAACATCAAGCTAGATGCATTATTATATGTATGTATAAAATATACTGTTGTGTCAAGACAAACGTTTGGGCCTTGAAGTTTCTCAGTTTTTCCCCTCACAGGCTTTAAGGCATAAATCAGATCACTGACCTCTTTTCTAAAAGCAATTAGTAAATAATTTTGAAGAACACATTCAGAAAACCAGAATCGCACTCAGGAGAGTGCGTCGCTCGGCCACGGCCCCGCAGCAGTTCCCTCTGAATTCACACACGCCCATCAGATAAAGCAGATTGTTTCATTAGGATCCACGAAGCAAAGGTAGGATGGTCAGTTGTTTCCAGAACACGTTTATCTTATTTGTTGAAATCCTCCTCACGTCCTATGAGTCGTTATAAATAAAGTTGTGCCAGTGTCTGTGCATTTGCGATAAACACGACCACGGTCCGAATGAAGTGATTGGCTGGCGCACCTGTCGCTAACCGACCGGTTTGCCTGAACGCACCCTGCCCCTGCTCTCGATGTGCACGAGACTTCAGCCGGAGACGCATGCACCGCAGATCAGTCAGCGCACGCTCACGTGTTGCATAATTTCAATGACTAATTTCTCACTAGCTTTTCCAGGATTAGAAACTCTAGATTCAATTGCTTGGAACTTGATGAAAATGACAAAAAACACTTTTTTACTGTTGAAGAAAGAAAAAAAAAATCTGTTCAGTAGTTTTGGTGAATTTAAACAAAATAAAAACATTGGATCCTCGACGGAGGTGAAAAATCATCTCCGCAGCTCATTGGAAGTCAAATTTGCATTTACAAAACAAATCGACAGAGGTGGAAGTTTAAATCCGCCTAAAGCACATCAAGCCTTTTTCTCCACCCAGCTTCAAGCAGAGAGGAAATCTCCTCCAGATCGATGGACAGATGGGGAATGAAGAAACTTCTTCACTCGGGTTAAACAGGCGTCTAAAAACACTGCAGCCAGGTTTCAGCCTCTGATATAATTATAATAATAACAAACACGTCTGCAGAGGTGGGAGCAATTTTTAGCTTTCACATCTTCCACCTTAAATGTTTTCCTTAAAAAAAAAAAGTAAAAGAATAAGGATTCACTGATTCTACGTGAATAAAAAACGTCAGTCGGCACTAAGTAAGCGACGGGACATGAAACCAAACCGTGTTCAGAGTGCGGCACAGCGAGGTGAAAGTACAGACGGTACGGCAAAGTGCAGCTAGGCGTGGTGCAGAGCATATATCATACAGTGAGTACCCTCCTTGTTTAGTTGGAAGTAAAGATGGATGATGTTCACGCAGGTTTTTTAACTTGTGTCACTGCGGAGAGAGAAGAGCGTCGTTCAGAGTCTTTGGGTTTTGTTTTTTTTTGGATGTGTGCATGCGTACTTGTCCCAGATGAAGCCTTGAAGTAGACGTGAGTTTGATCCTGCATGCTTCCCTTGAATATGTCTGTACAATGTCCGAGCAATTGGTTTACTTTCAGTTTTCCCTTTTCAAAAAGCAGATGTTTTTAATGTGTCCGGAGCCGCTTGCCTTCGTCTTCTACTTTTTTCTCTCACTCGGCTGCAGCTCAGCAGTTCCCGGGCCCAGCGGCGTCCCGGCTGTCGTCCATGCTGTTCAGGGTGACGTAGATGATGGGGACCAATCCCTGCGTGGAGCCCTGGGAGCAGAGCAGCCAATCGGGATCCGCCTTGCTCAGGACCCGCAGAACATCGCCCTTGTTGAAGCTCAGCTGTCCGGGCTCGGTGGCGATGTGGTGGCACAGAGCTCGGACTTCACTGAGGAACAAACAGAGGACATTAGATTCCGAGCGGATCTTAATAATTAAACAAAGCTTCTCACTTCACTGCATTTACTTTGTCATGTGTGACTGAAACATGTGTTTGACGGATCAGGACTCATCGCTCACCACAGAGGCTGTCGTTTGGCTTCAGGTGGTCGAGTCGACGTTGGTGCTTTGTGTGTGTTCTCGGTGTGAGTGGGAGTCGTCGGAGGCTCCGTCTTCTTCCCGCTGCCTCCTGCTCCGATCGTCTGAGCCACGAGGTCGAGGACGGACCTGTCCAGACCGAGCCAACCTGACGGAGGTCTGGGAGAGGAGGGTAAATAAAACTGATCAGTTAGAGTTAGGGTGGGACTTGAGTCTAATAATTTATCTCAGTTGCAACAAATCCCGGGAAAAGACCTTTTGCTAAATACTCTGACTTCTCTCCAGTGACTTGTGACAGATTATGTGTGAACTCGGTGTTTTACGTATCTTCGGAGTCGTGACCTACCTGGTCCTCTGACTTCTCGCCCTCTGCTCAGCTGCCTCCGCTCTGGATGGAGAACCAAGACTCGATCCGAAGAGACGGCCCCAACGCAAACTCTGTCCCTGTGAGGGGCTGTCCTCCTGGGCTGCGGCCGGGGCCCCGGTGCCCGTGACCTCCACAGGTTTTGTCTCTTTCTCCTGGTTGAGAACAGACTCTGGGGGGCTGCCCATCCACGAGGGTCTTCCCCGTGGTCCGCCCGACTCCTCGCTGGAGCTACCGTTGCTCTTCCTGCTTCTGCAGCCCTCCCCTTCTTGGTTTGACTCCGCCCCCTCCACCACGCCCTCTCGGGTGGGCGGCAGCCGCCCCTGTCGTCTCTCCGACGACCTCTTCCTCTTCTCGCTCTTCACAAACTTGGTCTTCTCCGTGGATTGGTCGATGTAGACCTGGGAGGACTGCATGAGCTGGTACCACCAGCCGGCCTGTCTGTCCTGCCACTGACGCCCTTCTTCAGCTGGATCCCTCTCTTTTCTCTTCCTCCTGTCCTTCTCTTGTCCATCCTCCCCTTCTCCCTGGCTCTCTTGCCCCACACCTTTCACTCTCTCTTCACTCATCCCCCTCTCCTTCCAAAGATTGGCAAACCCTACCTCCATCGTCATCGTCTGTCTGCTATCAGGTCCAGCTGTCGTGCTCTCTGTTGCATCCCCCTCCTTCCTCATACTGGATTTCACCCCCCACGCCTCCCTTCTCGACTTGGCTCCTTCCATCCTGGGCCACGTTCCCTCCCGTCTCAGCCCCGCCCTCTCCTTTTTCACCTCGCCGCTCGAGTCTCTGACCATTTCGCTCACGGTGGTGCTCCATCCTCGCATGAGCTGGAAGGTGGAGCGAGCCGACCGGTCGACGCTCTGGCCCGCAGAGCACAGCTGCTCCTTGCGACGCAGGTGCTCCTGGCCCTTTTGGAGGAGGTGCAGCTCGAACAGGAGGTCCAGGTCGAAGGGGAGCAGCGACAGGGGCTGCAGCAGGAGGAGGAGCTCCTCGAAGAGAGGCTGGCAGGCGCCCTGCGCCAGGGGAAGGAAACCCCACGGGTTGTAGTGTGCTGCTATGATATCTGAGGAAAGGAAAACAGAATCAGAATCAGAGAGAGGATTTCAAGACTGAAGAGATGTTGGAAGATAATAACACGTTATCTCACCTTCATGTGTGTAGAGGTGATTGAACCAGAACTCCAGAGATTTCAGGCTGAAATAGACAAATCAGATAAACTGAAATTCCATCAAGAAGAATATTCTAACTTCCAGGTTCACGGTCGTGATCCCGGTGAAAGAGAAAACTGCTGAACAGAGAAGTGACTCACTTGAGAAGACCGAAGATGAAGGCGTTCATCCTCATTCTGTGGCTGGTGAGCTCCGAGAACTGGCTCACCTTCGAGAACAAGCTGTGGAGGACGCGAGTGGACGGGCCTGACGGAGACAAACAGAAAAACTTACTCACACACAACAGGCTGCTCGTTCACTCTCACGTGATGGTAAATGATGAGAATGAACTATAAGACCCTGGTGTTTAGATATTCCTATCCTCCTCCTCCTCACCCAGCTGAGTGGAGGCCTCCACCAGGCTCCAGGGCTGACAGCGCCGCTGCCCGATGATCAGGTCCAGCACGTAGGCCTTCAGGCCGTCCTGCAGCACGTCGTGCAGCGCCGGGCACAGGTACTTCAGGATGAGGTGACCCACGTTGGGACTCACCCAGCTGTTCCCCAGCTTCGCCTGGAAGGGTTGCAGAGAAATGTTGAGGGACACGGGGAGAGTAAAGTGGCATGTGAAGATATAGAACTTTGCATTTAGGCTCAAAAAAAGAAATAAATTGAATTAAGATCTTTTTTTCAGTCGCTGGTTCTCTGTGTCTGCTTCTCTTCTCAGGAGGAGATTTATCTGGAGCCTCGTTTGTTTAATGTCTAATTGGCTCTGAGATAAAAACAAACTCACAAGGGACCAATTAAAAGTCTGATATTAAAATAAAATCAAGTTACAGATCAATTACAAACCAAACAGATGATGTTACAGATTCACTGATGCAACACTGACATTATAAGATAAGAAGACTAATAAGTGTCATGACATAATATAAGAAGAATATATTTATAGCATAATAAAGAGTTACATGCAGGAGAAACTAATTTTGAAAGTATAACCTGAGAATAAAATTCTTTCGCACATTCCCCGACTACAATAGAAACTCAGGTAGGAGTTCTGGCGCCATCTGTCTGTGAGATTTCTGCACTTCACCTGCTGGAAGGTTCCCGTTGTGTTAACTGAATCACTCTGATTCTATTTGTTTTAAAGTACATTAAAGTAAAAGTACATCAACCATTGATGAACATTCACCTTCACGTCCGGATCTCGACTGGTTCCAAAATGAGCCACAATCAGATCCACTGCTGTGTTCACGGCTTTCACCAAACCTGACGAGACGAGAGAGAGAGAGAGAGAGAGAGAGAGAGAGAGAGAGAGGAAAACAAATTACATTAATTCTATAATTGTAAAAACAAGTGAATGTACAAAATGTTTACAAATTTCCTTTCGATATTTTGACAAAATACAATAAAGATAAAAATAAAATGAACTGTATAATCATAAAATATCTACGGCGGCCAAACTGCTTCTTATTAAAGAAAAACACGTTTCTAATTAATTCCTGTGAAAGGAAATGTTTCAATGAAAACGAGTCTGGATATTTTACAGTTTAACCATAAACCCTTTTTTATAAATAACTACGAATAAAAAGAAAACACAAATGAAACCAAACATACGGAACTTGAATGAAAATATAAGCAGAATTTTCTTTTATAGAAACATTAAATATAAATCAGTTGGAATATGAATCTTTTCTGCGTCTGAAAGTTTTCATTTCGTCAAACATGAACACAGATACAGAGAAATCTGCTTTAGGCTCATATCAGCTGATATCATCAGAAAACAGACAAATCAAGACATTTCTGTATTTATTTATACTTGACCATCTAAATCAACTGAAGGCTTGAGTTTGACCAATCAGGGAGAAGTTGTGTCGGAACACATGTTTCTGTACTTTAAATTATTTTTTGTTGAAGTGATCAAATTCCCACGCTTCTAAAAGTTCATGTGGAAAAGTTCCAGTTGTCGAAGAGAGACGCTCCACAAATACAGACTCACTGAGTGAACGAACTGTCTTTTATAAATATATAAATACAGTATTCATAACTCCCACGAGCGGCAGGGCCTCACCTCTCTTCTGTGTCAGGTCCACAGAGATGTGGGACTGTGAGGAAGAGCAGGAGGACGACGAAGAGGAGGCGTCGGGGGAGAGGCAGAACTCCTCCGGTGGCTTCTCGGTCATGGAGAAATAGTCCGGCAGGAAGTCGCTGTAGCTCTGCTGCAGCTTAGCTGATTGGCCGACTGCAGAGACACACACACACACACACACACACAATAAGACACAAACACACATCCACCTGAAGCATCAGAATGATTTTCAGGATCTGAAGGTGTGACGTGGAGAGAAAAAAGCACTTTTATAAACCTCTAGACTCTTAATTAATTCTGACAATAAGACAATGAGCACCATTAATCCGTCCCAGCATGTGGCCAGAGGGCGCCGCTGGGAAATCGAACACGTTGCGCCTGGCAGGCCGCGCCCCCCCGCCCCTCTGGGTATCAGGGTTGCCGGACAGGATGCCCGATCCCACGCCAGAGCCCCTCTCCACCCCCAGTGGGTTTCGACGGCGGTACTCCCTCCATTTGAGGGCTTGAGGAGAGAGGTGGTGAGCTGTCAGGGAGGGGGGGTGGTTTGTTGAGGAGATGGATGGATGAGATGTTTGGGGGTAAAAGAAGAGGAAGAGGAGGAAAAGGTGAAGAAGATACAAGTCCATGCATGAAGGGAGGGAAGAGAAAGAAAAAGAGAAAGATAAGAGATTCTTCAAAAGAGACGTTTAACTTATATCTGTGACGTTAAGTGAAAACCTCAGACGTTGGTTTTCTTTTGAAAACTAAAACGATCTAAATTAAACGTTTCATTTTCAAAACAGGGACAAAAAAAATAAATTCAGAATCAAAACTGGGAAGAAACGAAGAGTTAAGAGATCAAGACGAGGACAGGGACGACGACCACAGACTCAGAGTCGACAGAGGAAAAAGAGATTTTTTCAGTTTCAGAGTTTGAGTTTGTTCTGTGAAGCAGCAGATCGTCCGACTCGTTCACAGGAACATTCAGGCGAGGGGTGGAGCCTGTCGAGCAGCAGGAGGCGGGACATGACGTCTAAATTCTGCTGTGGAAACATCAGTGTTGTTGTTTACAGCTCGTCCACACGCTCCGGAATCTCCTCGTCTTTCCAAGTTGGCGTCTTCGTCTTCTACTTGTGCGGCTCCTCTTCTTCATCCCGAGATATTTGCGTTCTTCCAGTTTCACGTCCGTCCGTCACGTGTTAGAAACCTCATCGACACGTCCACTCGCTCACTGGGACGTTTCCAGATGTTTTCTCACATCGGACATTTTAAAGAAATTGAGCAACTCAACACGACTGATCCTCAACAGGTGACACGAAGAAGTTATAATAAAAATAAAGCTAAATGTCTTTGAATCAAACTCAGATATTATATTTGTCAACATTCTAAATTTGAGCTTCGACTCTTGAGAACACGACATGAATAATAATATTAAGAACTTCTGGAACCTACCATTTTGTGCCCTGGCTCCAGGTCCTTTGCTTCCCTCCGCGTGTTTCCCAGAGTCCAGACATCCCAGCGGACTCAGCGTGTCACTGTGCAGCGCCGGTAAACTCGTCAGGCCTCCACGGTGGAAACAGTGTCCCTGCACCGCCGGCAGCATCGGTGGCACCGCCCCTCTCTTCACGCCCAGCGACGGGGGCGGAGGGGTCGACGGTAACGGTGTTGAACCCCCTCCCTGTTTTGCCGTGGGCGGGGAGTGCAGGGGGCTGAAGCCGGCCGACAGCGGGCAGGAGGGGCTGTGAGGCGGCTGAGGGCTGGGGCTGCAGGTGGAGCAGGTTCCAGAGCTGGGCGCCCCCTGGAGACGAACCGGGGAGTAGCTCCCGAGCGGCGAGGGACGAACTGATCCAGGGGGAGGGGCTTCCCCAGCCAGAGCCCCCTGGTAACTGTGCACATTTTCAGCTGCCTCCTCACCATCCTCACCCACCGGACCACCAGAACCAGAACTGGAGCGGGCCTGCATCCCAGAGACGTAACCTGTGAGCAGGGGCAGCAGGGGCTTGGGCTGGGGGGGTTTAGAGGCAAACTGGTGGTGGAAGGTGAAGGGCTGGATGGGGAGGGTGGTGGGCCGCTGGTCCCGGCTGTAGCGGACCACCGCCGGCTGACTGTCCGAGGAGCTGGAGAGGCCACCTGGAGGAGCACAGGGGGAACACGGAGGAGTCACAGGGAGAGAAAAGGAAAAGCAAAGGTCAGGTTTTCATTTTTCAAATGTTTAAATCTAAAATTAAAACATCTCTATGTAAGTAATAAGGAAGAAAAGCAAGCGAGTGAACTTTAGGAAATGTTTAAAATGAATAAATCATTTCCAAGGAGAAGGAAGAGGTGAATACTTATCGAGTTCAACTTCTCATATTTCATCGGAACATTTTGTAATAATCCAGATTTTATAAACAAAAATATTAAAATATCTTTCACATGCTCACATTTCAACACCAGAGCACTGACTTCACTTCAACTTACTTATGTACAAATCTGCTTGTGGGCCTCAGAGTCTTTTTTTGAAGTTGAGAAAGTTTGTGAAGTTTCAGAGAATCAAGTACGAGCTGACAAATAAAATTACTGAGACTTTTGAATCACAGTGATATAATAAACGAGTGCAACCAGTCAATGAACAAACGAATCCTTCAGATTCATCGATCAATCGTTTCTGGACGAAAACTGCAAAATGAAACATGAAATATAGACGAGCAGAAAACTGCCCAGTCATGAGTGACAGGGCTGAACGGGGCTGTTATCCCCATCCACCAACTCCGACCTGTCCACCACGTGCACACACAGACACAGAAATACACACAGACACACACGCTCACAAAAAACTCAGAAGACACACAAACACACACAGACTGGACCTGGAGGCTCTGCAGTCAGGAGACACCAGCGAGGAGAGAGAGGCCTTTTTCTGTTTTCTACCAGTGTGTGTGTGTGTGTGTGTGTGTGTGTGAGTGTGTGAGTGTGTGTGTGAGTGTGTGAGTGTGTGTTTGTGTGACATCAGCAGTGTTGCGCAAACTGTTTGTCGCCCTAAAGCCCACCCACCAATGTCACCTGAGCTGGGTGCTGTGTTGCCTTTTGGCCACAGGAGGTGCTGTAGCAAAATGATGACGGAGGAAGGAACACACACACACGCACACGTGCAGACACACACACACACGCACACACACGTGCACACACAGACACACACACACCCATCAGGCCTCAGCTCCCACTGGAGATGGAGAAAAGAAACGCTCCCTCTCTCCTCTATCTGCTCCGTCATCCCTCTTTTTCTCTCTCCTCACCCTCCTCCATCTCTTCCCTGCATCCTGCATCCTCCCTCCCTCTCTCTCCCTCCCTCTCTTCATCTCTTCTCCTCCATCAGGCAGTTGCGGACCTTTCCTTTGCACAGCATCGTGTCGGCATCATTAGTGAGGGAGCTGCTTCCCCGAGGCTTCTGAAGAGGCCTGCGCGCTGCAGTGAAGCGACGCAGCTGACTGAAGTCTGATGAATAATATATTTGCTGTGAGATGCAGCCTCTCATTAGAACATTTAACCGTCTCAGTGTGGAGACAAAGTGATGAGCATTTATTTCAGGCACGGGTGAGACACGCCTTGTTTTTAGGGACGACCCCCCCACTTCTACATCATCGAATGGAAAACCACGACTGAAGAGCTTCAAGCCATAAACACATGAGATGTATTCTCTCCATGAAAACTGCTGCAGGTTAATGTGCCAATTATCAAATACTCTAATTATGACATCCTGATACTATCGATGTTATAATTTCCCTTAAAGATATAAAATATAACAATTCAACATTATCTAAAAACAACTACAATTCTTTTATATATTTTGTTCTGTACTGAAATTTACCAAAAACATTAAAACCCAGAATTTTATACAAGGAGGCGGAATGTTTCATTTTTTAAATGACGGTTCCATCTGCGTCTGGAACCTTGATGAACCCACGAGCTTCAGAAGCTTTGTTATGAGCGCTGTTATCATCAGTGAATATTTACAAAGTAGTTTAACGTAAATTGTATTTATTATTACAGAAAGCTTCTTATACTGAAATATTTCATCGACTCACTGGATCCGAACATAGAGTCTGTCGATAAACCATAAACACCATTAGCTAGCACGAATAGCTTTCGATGATGCAAACAGCTGCAACGTCACTTATTCAGTCGGCAGGAAGAGGTTTGTGTAACTTTCTCTGACCTTCCATTGTTTTTGGGCCTAAAGGCGCGCACACACACACACACACACACACACACACACACACACACACACACACAGCTCAGTATGCTGATGTAGACCTCAGCAGGGAGGCGTTCTCTGCACCTTCATCTCCTCTCTCTATATATGATTGTTATTCAGAACATGTTCGTCCCACTTCAACCCTTCAGTGCGTCTGAAGCTGAGGACAAACACTCTGAGATACACACACTCTCACACACATACACACACACACACACAGAACAGTGGAAATCGACCGGTTCACACACAGCGACAGTGTAAACACACGGACGTAAACAAAACCACATTGAACAACAAAGAAACTGCAAACACACGATGAACAAACATCAGAAGAAACATTGAGAATACTTAGGTTGTGAACTGACGTCCACCACAGGACACGTTATATAAATCAAAGTTATTCATATTATTATATTTACCTCTGCCCCAAACGTTCCCTTAGATTGAGCTAAACCAAATCTCACACACTCATAAATATCAGTCCCCGAAAAGTTTTTCTTTCAAGTTATCTCTTGAAAAATCGGTGAAAATGTTAAAAACGCACGATGTTGGATCCGCTCCTTCGTCAAAACAAATGAGCTCCATGGTTGTATGGTGGTAGGTGACATACCTTCAGTCTTGGCCCGCGTCTCCCTCGCGCCCTCCAGGTGTCGCTCTATGCTGCCGTGGCTGTAACATCGGGTGAAGGGCGCAGGAGACAGGCTCTGACTGTCAGCCTCCGCCCGCTGCTCCAGGATTGGAGAGAAATCCACCGAGGAGTGCGAGTGGGCGGAGTAAGTAGAGGAGAAAGGGTCCGCGGCTGGCTTCATGGACGGCGACCCCCCCGTAATTCCGCTTCTTCTTTTACTTCTGGCGATCTCCGCGAAGGAGGTGACCCGCGGCGGTGGAGGCGGGGTCGGGGCTGCGCTCTCACTGAGCCGGACGGGGCAGCTCAACATACGCTCCAGAGATCCGAGCCGAGGAGACGGAGACTTGTCCAGGTTGCGGTCGTAGCTGCGCGAGCGGGGACGATTTCCTGAAGAGGGTCCGCCTCCGAAAAGGCCCCGGCCAACCACAGGAGGGGAGGTGTTGACGTACACCTGGCCCTCAATCACAGCGGGAGCAGCTTCAGCCCCAACAGCCGCCTGGTGAGTCTTCGTCTCCTCCTCATCATCATCGTCGGCATTATCATCTTCCTGAATAACGAAAAACAAGGAACAAAAGAACAGAAAGAATAAAACAGGCATCAGACGTTCTGCAACAGATGAAACAGGTCAAAGTCTTTATAAATCTTTAAAAGATCAAACTAAAGGACTGAACTGACTTAAAGGAACATCTTCTTTGACCCGGCGTCACAGACTGATGTTAAAACCCTGCAGCACAACATAAGTGCAGAGATAATCCTCAGACATGTTGACAGCAGATGACCCCAGACTGTGGCTGTGAGTTAAAACGAGACAGTGGCAGACTAACACCACAGTCAGAGCGATAGTCACTGTCATGGTTTTCAATTCATTCCATTTGTTATTTTTGTTTTATTTCCTTCCTCGTGTTGTATTTTGAGAAAATCACTTCCCCCTGTCTCGGCTGGGTATTTTGATTTCTTCCATTTCCTTTTCTTACCTGCTCATGCTGCTTCTCTTTTCTCTTAAATAAGTAAGAATTAAAATACATTAACTACATGTACTGACTAAATAGAGTAATCATTTTACATCCTACCTGTGACAAGCTGTGATCAAGACACAGGAAAAACTGAAGTAGAGAGGAACGTATGAGAGAATGTTCTGACAGATTAATATATTGTAATTAGAGATGTTCTGATACCGATACAAGCATCTTCTTATAACAAAATCAGTTGATGTTTGATGAATCATATGAATTGGTCGTATATTAGCTTCTTATTTGTGGACCTGTGCATGTGGGAGTGTTCAGTATTCTGTCTGATTACAAACCGTCACCTTAGATGACTCTCCATCTTCCTCCTCCTCCTCCACGCCTTCCTGATCAGCTTGCTGTCTGAACAGGAAGTACTCGCTGGGCTGAGTTGGGGTGGGGCTTCCTTTGCTGTGCTCATCGGAGCAGCTGTTGACCGACGAGCCCGCAGGACTCGGCGAGGACTGCGACGATAGGTCACAGGTGACCAGCTTGTAGTAGTTCTGGGTGGCAACTACCAGACGGGCCTGGCTCTGCAGACAGGATGCAAGGTCCCCGGACGAGCCAGAATGTGGAGGGTGGTAGGAGTTGCAGTTGGCGTCAAGGTCAAGAGCCCCCTGGTGCTCAACAGAGCAAGAGCACGTGGAGGAGGTGGACAGATGTGGCTCACGGATGAGAGGGAAGGTGTTGCCCAGACAAGAGGGTTGCTGCTGTGATCGGGGAAGTTCGGTCGGGGAGGTGTGAAGGTCTAAATAGAAAGCCCCTCCACTTGAGTCTCGCTGGTTTCCTGGTGGATCAGAAACAGACGAGGTGCAGGAGTGGTCAGTGGAGCTGTTGAGGTTGGTGTGTCCAGAGGCCGGTGGCTTCTCTGGTATGCCGTTGTTCATCTTATTGTAAATAGCGCTGAAGTTGACGAGCACGCCATCCGAGCTGTTGCAGGAGGAGTCGCTGCCGTAGCCTTGCTGACACACCGTAAACGGCTCAGAGAAGGTTTCAGGAAAGTGTTGAGGGTAGTTCTGAGATAATGCACAGCAGGAGCAGTGTTGGATCGAGGAGCTCGAAGAGTACGAGCCTGTCTTACTGCTTCGGCCGCAGCGCATAGGATGATCTTCGTCTTCTTCATCATCATCACCCCAGTCCTGCTCTCCACAGTCCATGGACATGTTGGAACCACTGCTCCCATGGCGACGCTGGGTGTCCAGACCTAAGATGTTCAGGTCTTCCAGGTGGTTGGACAGATCTGAAGCGACGCCCCTCAGGGACTCCCGGCTGCTTCCTCTCACTGAGCTGTGCAGAAGAAAGGGCTCAGAAGCGAAGCCGAGGTCGTGCAGGCGGAAAGATGCCATCCCATCATCGAGGGCAGAGTTAGTGTCACTGTGGAGGTGGAAGGACGAGTCCTCAAGGTAACCGCTGAGGTTATCACCATCATCCTCCTCTTCATCATTGTCATTTTCGGTATTCAGCAGGAACGGATTATGACGCAATGGATTCCTGTTTCTTGGTTTCGCCCTCGGTAAAGTGTGAGCTGTGATCAGCTGGTCTTCTGAATTGCTCGAAGTAAATGATGAATCATCACTCGCCATGCTGCCTCCTCTACCGCCACCCTTCCTCTCTCTTCCTCTGTTGTGGGAGGACGAGGAGCCACTGGAGGTCTGGATCAGGCTGCTGTAGAGCAGAGCCTCCCTCTGGAGGACGTCTCTCTCGGGAAGGGAAGTGGTGCGACTCAGACCCAGGTTCTCCGGTAGGCTGAATGGGTTGCTCCTCTTAAGTGAGCTCCCGCAGCCACCCTGTCGCCCCCCTGACACCTGACAGTGCACCAGGGGAATGTGATGCACAATCAGGGTCTCGCCAGAAAGTTTAGGAGGGCTGTCCATCACTGAAGAGGAAGGAAGGGGGGAGAGGAGCTACAGCAGCTGAAGGAGGTCCTGTCCGGGCGAAGGGGAAGGTAGAAGCGTGATGTGTTGATGGTTGCGTTCACGCTTAGTTTGCTGGGCCCAGCTCTGCAGTTCTGCCAGGGATGTGGAAGGTGAGGTCGGGGAAGTCGACACCATGGTCAGAGTGGTACATCTGGAAAATACGAAGAGACAAAGTGGAAATATTATAGGCTATAAGTCCAGATAGATAAAACCATCAAGGCACAGACACTCCATGTGCAGGCTTGAGGCTACAACATTGTGGTTTTCCCATAATTCCTTCTTTACATGTGTTTGATAATTATAATAATACTTGAGAAGCGAAGAGTCTGAAATAAGAGAAGAAAACATACAAGATTAATTATTTAAAGCCGTACTCCATCAGCATTGGGCGAGACAAGGGGCACACCCTGGATAGGTTGCCAACAAAACACCGGGGCAACATAAGAGACAAACAACAATTAACTCTCACATTTACACCTACAGACAATTAAAAGTCTTTGCACCTGGAGAAAACTCACACAAACACAGGGACAGAGACTGAAGATTTGAACCAGGAACCTTCTTGCTGTGAGATAACAGAGCTAGCCAAATAAGAATACATCAAATCACTGCAGGAGAAGCTTGAATATCCTGACTTTCAGTTCCCAGTGTGGGCCAAGCAACAAAACCAATGGATCATAAACTATAACTCAACTGTGTCACAGGACCTGAGCTTTCTACTAAAAAAAGAAAGGGCTGAATGGTTGGGGTGTAACCTGCACAAGTTCATACGCCTCGAGCAGCTGGTGCCCTGGTCGAGTCCTGGCCGGCTGAACAGGATTGTTTCATTCCTCCACTCTCTTCTCCTAGTTTTATGTCCCTCCATTACTGTGCTTTCAAATAAAAGAATAAAAATACCTCCAAAAAATAAATAACCTGTCCGAGCTCACCCAGAGGAGACCACCAGTCATTTACTCAGCTACAGACGACTTTTCATTCAGTCATATCCACGTATGATGGTGGAGCTTATTCCTGAGCGGCCCTTTGACAGTCGGGTTTGAACAGGTCCAGTGTTTATTATGAGGTTTTATGTGTTTTTATTATTTATGGATCAAAACAGCTCCAGTAACAGAGCTATAATTATTGAGTCTTTACACTGAGCAGGGTGACTCAGCACACACACACACACACACACACACACACACACACACACACACACACAGACACACAGACACACACACAGAAACAGCAGCTGACTCTCAAACACGGCCATGATCTCATCACCATTGGCACATAACACCCAACATTACACAGACACACACACACTGACACAGCAGCCGTTTCCTTCACCATCATCTGTCACACCTAAAGTTAAAGAAAACAATCCTACAGTTCACATCTCTCTCCGTTAAAATCCACTTTGTTGTGCCAATAAAGTTTTAAGTCAGACCAAAGATTGTAAAGGTTCATCCATCCATTGTAACATCTTTTAATTTCTCTAATAAAGAATTATCCAGAGGGTCATCAACAGGATTAGAAACAGGTTTCTCTAAATCTTCCGCTCACCGGCTGCTGACCTGGACTTGACAAGCGCTTAACTCAGATTGAAGAGTAATCCCTACATTTCACCTGCTTTAACTCATAATCCCAGATACAATAGGTCGATTAAAAGTGAAACCTGGAATGATATCTTGATTCTTAAATAGCTCTGGAACGAGTGTGGTTGTGCCTGAAGAGAAGGAAAAGTCGGAGAGAATCTGATTTAGGGATTAAAAAAGAGAGCAGGAAGCCAAACAGTGACATTAGAGTTTTTATTGCTGCATTAAGAGAAGAGAGGGGGGGGGGGGGGGCAGACGGAAGGTCTGAAGCTAAACGTCAGCATGGTGAGAGGTTTACTCTGCCAGGATAATAACTGAGACGCCAGTCTCCACAAATGACCTTTTTAAACAGACTCAAAAGGTATTTGCTGTCAGGGAGGCTTCAGCTTCACTTCCATCCAAGTGGAGCTCAACCTTTCTATCTCATAGCTGCGAACAATGAAGTGATGGCTACCCATGATGCCCTGCTGCAGGCGTGGAGGGAGACAGTTACCAACACCGACACATTCTGATCTGGGACGGATTCAATAGATTGTCAAGTGAAGACCATCAATCACGGAAATCATCACTTGTCACAACATGAAGAAAATAAATATATAACGATGAAGGAACCTCAACATCTCAACAAACCAATAAGACAAAATAATAATATATAATAAGATCTGGAGAGCACGATGCACTTCAGTCATTTAAACTGCAACGTATGCTCCACCTCTCATCGACTGTATATAAACAGGGGCGACAATCCTGCTGAAACTCCATGTTAGCCAATGGGACATGGACCAAACTAAAAGACTCTTACAACTAATGTTTGTTCAAGTATTCGTTATTCTATATAAATACAGAAAAATGGCACCGGGATAAATTTGAATGTTTTTGACGTGTGGTGGTTGTCGTCAATGGAAAGTGGCATGAATCAGATTAGCTGAAGGTTGTGATGGAGAGGGAGTCAATGTTAACACCAGATGAGGGAAACTGAAATGGGTTTAAGAGATTAGCTGCGGGGGGGGGGTTTCAGGACAGCACCAACTGTCTGAGTGTGAGTGTTTGGATCAGATCAGTCTAAGGTCAAGGTCAACAAAAAAAAAGAAAAGGCTACAGAAAACACACTCTCCACAAATAACAGCGTGATTTTCTGAATTATTCTCCATCACATGACGTCATGAAGAAATCAGAGATTATAGACATGAGCTCCAGATACGTATGATATAGGATGAAAAAAAATATGATCATATGGTGGGAAAATTCAATAATTTCAATATTTAATAAAGTTCGTATTGATTTTTGAAGTGTATAAAGTTCACACAGGAGATGTATCAGCCCTCCGATGTTTTCTAGTGGAGACGAGAGGACGTGAATTTAACTCGCCCGTATGAGAATCGGCTGCATGAGAAGTCAAGGATTTTGAGGTCAGTGTGTGTGTGTGTGTGTGTGTGTGTGTGTGTGTTTTCCACAGAGGATGTGCTCTGTTGTTTTGTAAGCAAAGCTGCTGCAGACTAAACAGCGACACAGGTCCTAATCTCACATGGTTTTGATAAGAGGACGACCCAAGACAGTCAAAACACTGTGTCCCATTATTGACCTACTTTGTCTCACCAGTTTCATTATGAACCAAAACATAATGTTTTGCACCATGGTTTCATTTAGTGTTCTTGGTCTCTCTCACAAACACATGGAGCAGTCTATAATACGGTGATACAGGCCAACGGCAGCCCCATAAGAAATATCACTGTTTTCAGTGGAGAGATCCATAAAGTTTTTACGTCCGTGACACGAAGGCCAAAGTGGTTTATACTTTCCGCTTCAGCTCTGCACGTTCACTTGAACACTCATTTAGGAAAAGTACAGATGCAGTGTTGCATCAGGTGTTTAGTTCAAAAGAGCTGGAGTTAGTCTCTTAATTAATCATGTGTGTATTTCAGGCATATCATGCAACCAACTAATCAGAGAAGCATCTTTAATAAGGCAGGTGCAATGTGCATTGTTACAAAAATGGAGGGTTAGGGGAGTCTCTATTCTGAAGTGTCCTTAGGTGTCATGTGCATGAATGTGTTGTTCTGTAAAGTGCTGGATATGTCTAGAAAAGTACGATATAAAATACAGTCTGTTACCATTTCAATGCTGAGAGTTTTGCCCAATTTGAGCAAAAAGATGATCTCAGAAATGCGTCATGGTCGACAGGAAACCACGCCCGTCACAACGTTTTCAGTGTGGTATTTAGAATGGACCCATCACAGCTGCTGTGTAGTGTTGTGTAACTGCTGAGTGACACACTGGACAAATGTGCACAGGCTATTCAAGTATTCACACACACACAAAGAGAAACGTGTTGAATAGACTCATTATACTGCCGCAGGACTCAGGAATGGAGTTTTTATACAAAAGTATACAACGACTTATCATAACACAAGATATTTATCGAGATATTCTCCTACAAGGCCACAGCAACAAATTCTTCCACACTGACTGAACCTTTAAGAACCAAACAAGTGAAAAGTCATAAAAAGATCACGTGCAGCTCTTCAGCCGTTGTGGCACATCACAGAATTTCAACCCAACAAACAGAAATCAGTTTTCAAGAAAACACACACATCCTCCCGGTCCCTTTGAAACAATCACAGCAGTGAGCTCCGCATTATCACAAGATTACATCACATCAGATCAGATAACGGGTTAACGAGAACAAAGAGGGCCGAGTTCCCGCCCACCATTAGAGACCATAGCTACAGGGCCGGCCAATCAGGGGGAGGAGGGGGGAGTCGTGGTGTGTCAGACACATCCTGAGAAAGAGGAAACACAGAAGAAATCCACGAGAGAGAGAAAAGGACGAGGACTAAATGCTTCCAAGACAAAAAGGGGGTAACCATGGCAACCAGGGCGACCGCTGTAAGAGGGACAGAAATGGCTGAAGACGATGCATTGGTCAATGTTACCTTTTCACTTGGGTTTCTGTCTCTGTCCGGCTGTTCATGTTTGTTTATCATTTTCTCTGTTAGGTTTTGTGAAGGTTTAACTGTTTGAACGTCCTCTGGTGTCTCAATGTGTTTTTTAAACACCTGTTGTTCTGAATTAAAGGCACCATGATGCTTTTTCAGTGTTTCTTTCCTCTCTTGTGTTTTTTATATAGTGAATGTAAAAGTTCTTTAAAAGTAAAAGTCTCCTGTAGAGGGAGCTCCTCTCTTCATGATGACATGTTATTAAAGAGACAGGCGCTAAAACCAAGGGGTTTGAGACAGAGGCTGAAAAGAGGAGCTGCAGCGATGGAAAGTCTGAAGAAAGTAATGTTTTCTTAACATTCGAACATGAAAACCTTTTACAGTAAAAACACAGAATAAGATGATCAACCTGAATATGAGCAGAATGTGTCTCCTTTAGCTATGAACAGTTTCATCTCATCTTATCTCATCTTATCTAGAGCCTTCTTTCCTTCATGGTTTTGTTCAGCCTCACATCGGGGTTTGCTGGTTTTCTCTCTTCAAACAAAACTGAAAAACAATAAGAGGGTTTCCTGTCCGTGTTAAAACCCTAACAACCGGGGATTCATTGAATATTTCTGAGTCAGTTAGCTGTGACTGTTCTCCACAAACAGTCTCCATGGGTTCTTAGGAAAAAACCCACATAAAGGTGCTATATGTGGTGGCAGGGTGTGAAACTGACCTATTTATGAAAAGGAAAGCAACACTGACACAAAGGACGTCCTCCCTCTTATATCACCAGTGCTTCCAGGAATAAGTCTGAGCCCGGGACAGGGAGGAGGGGTTGCATCCCCTTCGCAGGAAGGGACCGACGACACAACCACAGGAGATGGCAATTACGATGATAGATGAAGTCCGCACTCCCAGCGCGACTCACTTTGATTGAATTCAATATTGCGATTGTTTATAGAACAACTTTTTTATTGTAGATCGAGGCTAGTCAATAAATTCCAGAACAGAGAAGGGGCAGTAAGTGAAATTTATTTTGCCTCATTACCTTAATTTATTCGGGGATTGTTGATTAGTTTGTGGACTAAACAAATGTTTGTGCCGCAGCTCAGATTTCTGCCTCCATAACCCACATTCCAGAACATTTTATCTTCTCTGTTAATCAGAACATAAATAAAAAATTAATAATTCAAAAGATTGATTTGAAGATTCAATCTCTCACTGATTCTAATTGTTAAATGAGCATCAACTCTTTGTTTCTTGTATCCTCGGTTCTGCCAGTCTCTGATTGTTTTCCCTCGTTTCCTGCAGGAAGAGCAAAGTAAAGCTGTCTGGTTGTTGAGTCTCTGGGTCAGAGTGTGTGTGTGTGTGTGTGTGTGTGAGTGTGTGTGTGTGTTGCTACCCGCATGAAAGAGCTTTTGTTTGTTGCACACATTCATCGCCTCCTGCTTCATTGTCAACTAAAGCCAACGAGACAAAAAGAAGGAATGCTGAATGTTGGACCATCGTGAAAGTGTCTTAATTTTCAGTTGTCTCCCATCACGTCTTACAGCTCGTTTACCAGTTGTCATCGTCTAATGAGGACGACACAATATGTCCAAAACCATGGAGACAGATAAGAAAGGGAGAAAACAGCAAACAACCAGGAAATGACCTTGTGTCCTGGTGCAGGGGGGACATTTCCCACCAACACCAGCCAAGTATTGGATTGTGTGACAGAAAAGACATTGTGTCTTTTCAATTTAAAGAGTCATTCAAGTTCTCAAATAATTCAGAATAATCGACCAAAAAAAACCACAACTTGAACTACGATCATTTAAGATAGGAGCCATCCTAGTGTGGTGTCTTCTGTTGTGTTGATTTATTTTCATCATTTTGAAGTTTTAACACTGAATCTGCTGCTGTGAACTTGATGCAGAGAAATATGAAGCTTTATTGATTTCCCTTTCCCTCTTCCACAGTTCAAGAGTCTGGTCCAACACAACAATCGTCCCTGAAGCTCACACATCCAAATAGAACTGCTTCTTCAGATGTGCAATATCAAGCGTATTGGCATCAATAAATTACCACAATCCCGGCGTTCTCCTCAGAAGTATAAGCGGTGTAGCTAATGGATGGATAGATGGAAGGAAATTACCACAACGGTGTTGAGTCATTAGTGAAATTACAGCATTGATTGCCAGCCCCGAGCGACCTCTACACTGGGTTTCATACACTGTAGGTTGGCTTTGGTGGAAAATGTGCTAATGTCTATAGGGCAAGAAACTAAATGAGAAGCATTGTCCTGCAAAATAAAGAATTTCGTAAAGATTATACAGAAACTTTCATTTTCATTTCGTTCTGTTCAGTTAGTTCAACGTTCTTTGGTCAATCTCAATTAGCTTCACCTCTAAGTTGATTGCAGACATGTCCCTTGAACGAGTGTGAACTAAAGATGAACACATGACCTTGATCCCAGCTTCCCAAAAGGCTTAGGGACGGTTTCCTCTCCTCCGCCGACTCACTGCCTGAACTTGATGGAGCTTATAGCCTCTTGCGTAACAGCCGACTTGTGTCTTCACACCGCTGACAGGTATTAAGTGAGAGCTGACCTTCGTCCGCAGCAGGAGGTGTGTGACTGCCTGAGGAAATGAGGGACTTTACAGGAGATTATCTAAAGTTTGGAGAAATGATGCAGTGGCATCTGCATACATGAAAACATCCATCCAGCAGCAACAGGGAACCGACCATTGATAATGTTGTTGACGGAAGAGATAGGATTATTTCTTGTGTAATCCAAAGTGAATTTCAGGGAACAGAAACTGGAGTACTTTAAATTTTGCATGTGTTGTACTACGGTGATCGAGTTTGTTTTTGTTTTCACCTGAACCAGAATAAACTGTAAAGATGGGTCATCAGTCGTGGATTAATTTCGTCACAGGGATTAATTAGGTTTAACTTAATGTCGAGGCTTACGTTAACACAATCACACAAAGTGCAACAAGACTTAAAACAACACATCAAACTATCTCTGTCTCTGAAAACGGATGCTTGTTGTGTCTTCAAGTGACGATCCCAACATTTCGTTGTGACCTATGTGTCCACCTTCCTCTGCTGCCATTTTCGAGAGGCTGGTGGTCCCCCCCTCCCAGTTCCCAGCATGTGGCTGTGTAACTTATACATGTTCACCATTAGATACGCACACACTCTGTCAGTACTCTGTGTTAATACCGTAGGTATTTGTATACATTTTCGGAAAGCTTACGAATTCGGATGAAACCAACAAAACTGAGCAGTACCACTGGAAGTCATGGGGAGGCAACGTAGCATACATTAGCCTTTATGTGCTCATTGTAACTTTGTCTAATTTCTCGGGCTGCAGT
This sequence comes from Paralichthys olivaceus, assembly GCF_024713975.1. Classification (NCBI taxonomy): domain Eukaryota; kingdom Metazoa; phylum Chordata; class Actinopteri; order Pleuronectiformes; family Paralichthyidae; genus Paralichthys; species Paralichthys olivaceus. Next base: position 1,850,510 of record NC_091096.1, on the reverse strand, counting down.
TCTATTTAGCCACACTCACTTCTCTATTCCTTTTACTTCTCATGCTGTGCTGACGCCGTCTTTCTTGCTCCTCTTTCTCTTTCTTTGCTGACGTCTTTCCATCCATCTTACATTACCCTCTCTTCTCCCATCCCCCCCTCGGCTTCACTAAATCCCTGTTCCCTTACTCTCTCTGCCTCGCTTCCATCCACCGTGTGCACTGCAGTGCAATACGTCTCTGCTTCACTTCTGCCTCTCTACTCGTCTCCCTCCCTCTCTCCTTCCACTGCTGCACACAAATCCAGCCGAGGAGTGGACTGCAGATGGGTTCATGCAGATCGCCTCACAATCCCACGGTGCTTTTAGCAGAGGAGGCCATGGGGCAACTCCCAACCTGATCTGTCTGTGTGTTTGTAAGAGGAATTCTCAACTCGTCTTTACCTTTCAGATTTGCAAGAGAATGATGACAGCAATTAAGAAATGACCTGCCTTGCTCAAGGGCAACCTAATGCTACTTACACAGGAAGCAGAGGATAGTTTTAAACCAGCCAACCTTCAAGTCACAGGCATGCATGACCGCAAATGATGATGTAAAACAAATAAATCCTCTTTTTTTAGAGACTGGAATCAGAGAATATTGTGTGTTTTAATCACATCACTTAATTGATCAATCACCTGTATGTATTCATTTCTTAATTGGGCTGAATGATTCTGAATCAGCCAGATAATGAGAAGCCAGGGATGAGTTAAATTCAAGGCCTTAAGAATTTACAGTTTGACTGTGAACTTTGATTTAAAAAAACCTGAACTTTCTTTGAGTTGTTGCCTCTGCAGCAGCTGAGCCACCGGCCGTCATGTAATCACCACATCATTTTTCACACAACAGTGCAGAGGGAATGTCCACAGCGTATCGATGGTGTCCCGGCAGTGATCTCTCCGACAGACAAATGAGCACTAAATATACAGAGCGAGGCCGGGCAGCATTCTCCCTCCTCAGCAATAAACACTCACAGCTCTTTCACACAGTCGTCTGGGTGCCTTTAAATCCAGAGCCATGAAAGGAGCAGAGCTGCTGTAACAAGCTGGAGGGTAAATGTGTCCATGTGTTTGACTCAACAGCATCAGATGCTGACGCTATGACTCAGGATCACAGTCAGAAGTGGAACTGATATTCACATCTTTTGCATGGAAGCAAAATAATCTTAATCATGCTCACGGCCTTCTAGACAATTATACCCTTTCAATGTTGCAGTCAGAGGTGAAAAAGGTTTTTTGTTCTTGTTCTTGCAGTAAGTAAATTAAGCCCGCTTTCAGAAAGAATGTGGATTTCTGAACAAAGATTTTGAAATAATATTCAGGTTTAGGTCGGACTCTGACACTTTAGCTGGGAAATCTACTTGATTTTTTATGGAGCCAGCATTTGCTGATTCAAGCATTTGAAATATTCAGATTTAATGCTTTTCTTATCCTATATAACTGTGAACTAAATATCGTCCTGCTGTGCATGACATTTAAAGATGTACCTTTCTGTCCTGTGGAAACACAAAAGGATCTCGATCAGTTCCCAGAGGGACTCCTACAGCCTTGATAACACTTCCACAAATCCCTGACAAGTTTCAGGGTTTTCTCAACACATCTTAAACACAACTCTCTCGAATCATCAGCATTTTCAAAAACTGGTAAATCATATAATTAAGGAATCTTAAACACACAGTATCAGCTTTTCCTTCGTTGTGCATTTTGTGCTTGGCTGAAAACTTTCTCTATTGGATGCTAATGTGGTGCAGCAAAAAAACCTCCTTGCATTGCACAAGCCATTGAAAAGAAGGAATTTCAGAGTGCAGCCATGACACTGTGGTGGTGTAACTCAAAGGGCCTTAAGGCACATGGTGGGAGGTATTTATAGCATCAGTGGGAATGGAATGGTCCAAGCTCCAAGTTTGCTTTTGAGTTTGAAGAGCATCAACAATAGAATACAGACAAAAAAAGGCATTTCAGGATGTTGCCAGCTCTCAAAACTAGAGCAGTGCTTGTTCTAAACCTGCATGTTTGGAATGGCCTGTTTACTGGTGATGCTGGTTGCAGATTTTCTTTCTAAGACTGTAAAAGTGTCCTGCAGCAATTGAGCCCCAGCAAATAAAGACCTGCTGCCGCACAAAGAGCTGTTGACCTGGTAATTCAAAGGTCGCTGAAGCTCGACTCAGTACACAGAACCAATAGAGCACTGGTCCTCTGTTTATTCAAAGTTTATTCATATTGAATGTATCACATGTCAAAATTCAACACTTCCTTTGGCCCGTAACAATACGCATAACAAGGCCAGTGACATGAACGGTTCTCGAAATATACGTTTCATAGACAGACAGAACTCAATTTCTGGAATCAGTAGATAAAGATAACTATGATGTTCAAACTTAATCCTTCAGCTCTGGACAACCTAAAAAACAACCAACGTTTTTATGTGACACTTTATTCACCGAGTGCTGCTGCAGATAACAGTGTTGAAATTTTCCATTCAGGGAAGTTGGAGAATACACAACATGACCAGCATGATATCTGCATACATGCTTTTACAAATCTGAGATACTCAACACAATTCAAATCACACACACACGCCAGCAGAGAAACTATGCACATCCGGCCTCCGCAGGCAGGCGCTCGATTACATAACACAGAGAGACACATTCCAAGATCAGGAGGAGCAGCTGAACACTGAGAGCAGACATGTCGCATGACACAGTGAATCAGGCTTAAATCAGTCTTTCTTAAAAAATGTGAATGACCCCGACGCTGAGGCTTGAAACTAAGAATGTTGTGGTCATTAGCTCAGTGGCCACACGTCCCTGTTCGTGACACAGGTTTGTCAAATCATCAGACAGAAAGATGTGAGGTTTTGATGCTTAGATAAACTGAGCTCCTTATGTTACGATACAATATGATATGAAATGAAATGATAAGATACAACGTGATATGATACGATGCAATACGAGCCAACATGATAAGTTACAATACAAAACGATTATGCGATGTGATACGGGCGACGTCGTCTCCTGTGTGAATTTGTTTGTTGATGTGTTGGAGGAACGGGGGCTGGGCCTGAGAAGAATCCATTAAAGTTTGATGCAGATGTGAATTAACAGGCACTTTCCATACCATGAAATAAATCTTTTAGCTTCTCCATTATGTTTCTACAACAAGAACCAGACAGTCAGGTGCTCATTGTTCGGCCTTGACGGAGTTATGAGCGTGTGACATTATGTTTCAGATTTAAATTATTATTTTAAGATTGTTTACATAAGATGTGATGTCAGGGGATATCTTATATTCATTTTCACCAGAGGACAAATCCTTCCATGGTCCTGTGACTCTTCATCATCATCCAGTAAAAACTTTGAATTTGTGAATCTGAACAGACAAAAGTGCATCATGCATCCGTCCTTCTCCATGGTTACCTAAAACCTTTGGTTCAATCAACTGCTTGAGGATGGATATCTATTGTCTGTCTGACGCAGTAGTTGCTGTTATTGTGTTGCTTTAAATTCACACAGAAAAAAAACCCTCTGTAGATGACTGGTAATGTTTGCTAACGGATAATGGTGAAACAAGCGTCCCTGTGCATTAACGTCAGGACAGAGGTCATGTGCAGAAAGAACGCTGCCAAAGACAAATCCAGTTGGATCTTAAACCTGTGCTACTGCAAGTACTACTTATTACTGTTACTGCCAGTACTGATAAAACCATTGAAATATCATTTAACAACAACAAAATAAGATGTTTAGTATTGTTGTCTCATAGGAACAGCTCCAGTTTTCACCCTATCTGCTGCTATGGGGAGTAAGAGTTTATGAAACAAGTCAAATGTGGACTAAATCAGTGTGTACAAAAACTGACATTATAGAAAAATAACTATGTATTGAACTCTTCTCTCTGCTTCTCACCTGAGATGATCAATACTGTCATTTCTAACTGCACAGGGTCCGTCAGGTCAGAAGACGACATGCACATCAATCGTTTAAATCTAATGTCACGTACAACTCGAAAATTAACACAAATATAAATATATATCTGTTGCAGTTAGGTAATAATTGTGTGACTGGTACAGCAGAAAAAAGGGAAACATCCCTGAAAACAAAGGATGCCACTGAGAGACCACACAGTAAATCCCATTTATAATAAAACACAGATAATAAAGATATTTAAGTGTAAAACTCACGCTTCAGCGCTGTGGGCCTGGCTGTTATGTCAGTGGATGAACCTGCACCTCCACCATGTTGTGATGGAGCTCAAGACACCAAACAGCATGAAACGACCAGTCAACAACAGGAAGTTCAGCCAGACACCCTTCACAATAAAAGCCTGGGAGTGTTCACCAGGACAAAAATCAATAAGTGTACAATGGACCAACAAAAGACTACATCAGATCATTTACTCCACACTAACAAGTTGCCTCATGATAATGACTAAATCAGACAGATGATTATCAAATCATATTATAACTTTCTCTCATTTATTGATTCTACAGGATAGTGCTTGATTTATTCTGACTCTTATTTGAATTTTATTTACACTTGTTTTAACTGTCAAATTGAATAAACTAAAATATCATAACATAAAACAATTGTATCCTTCAATTTTGATTGTCTTTTTAATTTCTTTGGGGTTATGTTGCCATAATAACTTGTCATGATGCATTTTATATTTATATGTAAAACACAAATTCCTTATTCTGTGTAAGAAGATTTTTAGTAAATCATTGTGTTTATACTATAAACTATATTTGAATCTTCACTTGGACAAAATCAGTTGGCTTAAAAATTTGTGGACTGATGACAACACATAATACACAAATATTTTACTGTTTTTAAATTGTTTTATCTAATATATATATATATATATATATATATAGTGTTTTGTAGCGAGGGAACATTTTTGGAGGTTATTTTTTAGAGTCATGTTTAAAATCAAAGTCCATTGCTCAACATCAAAGCCAACTCTTATTTTGTAGGTTTTAAACGGGAGTGGTGTTGCCTCATGTCCTGTGACTTGACAGTGGAGCTGTTTCTGCTGATCTGTGATCAATATGGTGAATTGAGGGTTGAACAGGCCGCAGCTGATGAAACGATGAACCGCTCCAGTGTATTAATGAACTGAATCGTGTGTGTTGATAAGCGGTCCTGTCGCCTGTGTTCACCCGGAGATAGGGAACGTTTCCCCCGCAGAGGAACCGAGGAACATCGCTGATGTTCCCTCTGCCTTTGTGCCTCATCGATGAATAAAACAACGCATCAAAGACATAACATCACACAATATCACATCACCGCTGAATCACCGATGATAGCACTCACTGATACAGTGATGACAAAGGACAAAGCAACAAAATGAAGACAAATATCAAACGGAGATGAGGCGTCATTGTGTTTTTGTCCTCTCGCTTTTCAACCTCCTCAGATCTGATCTGATCTCAGATTAGAATGAGTCACAGATTCAAATGCAGCTCTCACCTTGTGGCAGGTGAAGATCGGCTGGTGGAGGATGAACACCATGTCAGAGCTGCAGATACAGTCCTGGACTCAGGAGATCACAGCGGAGCAGACTGAACACCGCAGCATGAGGAGGAGGAGGAGGAGGAGGAGGAGGAAGATGAGGGGCTGGACCCGAGCGACACGTCAGCCTGAGGTCACTGAGTCTGAGTCCGGTGTCAGAGCACAGAACACCGGATTATCTAACCGAGTCTGACCCGAGTAATGTGACCCAGGGACGGCTCTCCTCACATATAATTATAATAATAATACCAATAATCATCATCACGATAAAAATACTATTCATAATAATAATCATCATGATAAAAAAATACTAATATTAATAATAATCATTATAAAATAATAATGATTGTAATACTATCAATCATCACCATCATCATCATCATCATGTTTAAAATAATAATGAAATACTACTAATACTAACATGTCTTAATATTTGTATTATTATACTCATAATGATGATGATAATGATAGTAAATATAGTAATGAAGAATTACTTAGTCTACTCCTAAAACTACAACTAGTCATAATAGTATTTACAATAATAACAATATGTATTATTATAATTACACTCATATGGATAGTAATAATAATGATAATACTATTTAATCTATTACTACGCCTACTACTAATAGAAATGACAATAATAACAATATTTATTATTATAGGATTAGTATAGAATATTATTAATTATTATCTCATATTTGGATTAGTCTTAATGAAAAGGATGTAAAAGCTGCACATTTCTATTCTATAAACTTCTCTATACTACATCTGAAAACTGATTCATTCATTTGTTGTGTTCTGCTTTTTGTCCTTGTTTGTCTTCTGAGAAAATGGTTTTGCCCACTGCTAAACTTGTACACAATGAAAATGTTATTTCCTCTTACAGAGATGAGCCTGATGTAATTTTGACCAACCCGATGGGCAGCAGTTGTATTATTTGCCACCGGGGGGCAGTGGAATCCAGCGAGGAACACAACCTTTAAAAATATCAGTCACATTCTCAGTGAGCTTTTACGCTTGGCAGTCATCAACAACAAGGGGACAACATGACATCAGGTGATGTCACAAGTTTTGTCCACTTGAGAAGTCTGGTGTAGAAAAACTGAATTCTGAAAGATTCTAAAATCTGAATGAACTCACCAATGACATAACTACTTCTGCAGTTTCAGGTGCTGTTTGTATTTCAGCTAATGACCCTTGATGAATTAAACATGTTTCATTTCTTGCACAGTCGATGTGATCATTGTGCCGTGAAGCCGCACTACAGGCCTCATTCAATCTGCACTACCTGCTTTTGGCCTCTTGGAAGCAGTAGAAACCAGCTTTCAACACAACAGACACAATGACGTGACCAAAATCAGTGAATACTTCATTATTTACAAATCCAGCACATACTGAGCAACATTAGCACTCAGCATCAAGTGATAAGCTAATCACTGAAGTGTTCCCACTACCAGCCCAATTTTCAGCTGAATTCCTTTTGCTAAACCACCAGAGCAAACCACAACCCAAGTGACAAACTACCAGCTCAGAGTGAACTCATCACTTCTGGGATCAATCACAGTTAGATATATGGATTTCATCTTTACCTTTGTGTTTAAGGTATATCAAATCAAAGTCATATAAGCACCAATCAAAGAGCTAGGTAGCAGTGCAGATCAAAATTACAGCAAACACAATATATTGGACCATCAGGTGACCAATCAAGCTAAGCGCTAACATTGTGCTGCATTTAGAACCAAGTGCAGATTCATAATGTGGGGTTGGCTCAAGGTTGTGTCAGTCATGTTCAAAGCTTGTTTCGATTGCCCTCAAAAGGCCAAACTAAGTTACTGCAGATTGAGGAGACCTGTAGTTCATCTTGCCTCACAACTTTCCCATCACCATCAAAATCACAGATGACACTGTTAAGCAATTTTAAGATTGTGGGGAATATCGACTTTAAGTCAAAGTTTGCTGAAACTGGAGATGGGCTGACAAGACACACCATGAAAACCACCAAGAACCCACTTACAGAAGTTAAGCTGCATTACAATACCAAACAAGAAACTTAACCAAGTCCAGTTAAACCATTTTTGATCACTTGGATATACCATTCCCTGGATGACAGAATCTTCAGACATGCAATACCACAGACCATGCTCAACCCACTGGCTGGATTGCATTGTGTCTCCAATATAAAACCCCTTCATATGGCACCTAAAGAACACTCAGCTCAGTTTAAATAAGATAGATTTGCACACCAATATTCCAAAATTAATTTTATTTTTCCAATTAGACTCATGGTACACGTTTAAGTCAACAAGGATCACTGGATGAAACACCTACAGCACCTGAAAGTACAACAGATTATTCAAGCCATTAGTGTGTGTTGATCTAGTGTAGTAAAGATATCCAAGTCATCCTTACACAACCACAAATTTAGACTCACCCCTGCAGGCATAATGCGCAATTTGGGGTTGTAGCCCAATCCTTCTCTGCTTCCATAGTTTTGATTTGTCTCCCTCTCTCTAGAGTGAAATTCACAAGACAATTAGAAAGTATGGAGACTAAAATTGACCAGACTAAATCAAGATAATTTAAACCAACCTAGTTTGATCCCTGGTGCCAGGTGTAGCTTCAGTCTGGCCAGTAAGACGAGAGCCAAAATTCCTGTGTGTCTGGTAGCGCCCCTGTGCCTGGGGACGGGCCTGGTAGCTGAGGCCCTGCTGCGCCTGAGCCTGGGGACGGGCCTGGTTGCTGAGGCCCTGCTGCGCCTGAGCCTGGGGACGGGCCTGGTTGCTGAGGCCCTGCTGCGCTTGCGGTTGAGACTGGGGACGGGCCTGGTAGCTGAGGCCCTGCTGCGCTTGCGGTTGAGACTGGGGACGGGCCAGGTAGCTGAGGCCCTGCTGCGCTTGCGGTTGAGACTGGGGACGGGCTTGGTAGCTGAGGCCCTGCTGCGCCTGCGGCTGAGACTGGGGACGGGCCAGGTAGCTGAGGCCCTGCTGCGCTTGCGGTTGAGACTGGGGAAAGGCCTGGTAGCTGAGGCCCTGCGACTGAGACTGGGGACGGGCCTGGTAGCTGAGGCCCTGCTGCGCCTGCGGTTGAGACTGGGGACGGGCCTGGTAGCCGAGGCCCTGCTGTGTCTGAGCCTGGGGACGGGCCTGGTAGCTGAGGCGCTGCTGCGCCTGAGCCTGTGGACGGGCCAGGTAGCTGAGGCGCTGCTTCGCCTGAGCCTGGGGACGAGTCTGGTAGCTGAGGCCCTGCTGTGCCTGTGGCTGAGCCTGGGTACGGGCCTGGTAGCTGAGGCCCTGCTGAGCCTGGGGACGGGCCTGGTAGCTGAGGCCCTGCTGAGCCTGCGGCTGAGCCTGGGTACGGGCCTGGTAGCTGAGGTGCTGCAGAGCCTGCGGCTGAGCCTGGGTACGGGTTTGGTAGCTGAGGCCCTGCTGCTCCTGTGGTTGAGACTGGGGACGGGCCTGGTAGGTGACGCCCTGCTGCGCCTGTGGCTGAGACTGGGGACGGGCCTGGTAGCTGAGGTGCTGCAGAGCCTGTGGCTGAGCCTGGGTACGGGTTTGGTAGCTGAGGCCCTGCTGCGCCTGAGACTGGGGACGGGCCTGGTAGCTGAGGCCCTGCTGCGCCTGCGGTTGAGACTGGGGGCGGGCCTGGTAGGTGAGGCCCTGCTGCGCCTGCGGCTGAGACTGGGGACGGGCCTGGTAGCTGAGGCCCTGCTGCGCCTGCGGCAGATACTGGGGCTTTGCTTGAAGCCCGCCAATAAACAGCAGCCATAGAAGCGCCACACTACACAACATGAAAAAGTAACATTACATTTTTAAGTTTTAGTCACTTAATTCTTCCACTAAAACACAAAACAGAATGAATGCCTTGAAAGTTACCACCTCAAAAGTGCCATAGCTTCAGACAGCGATATGATTGAATGCAAAATGAAATGCCTCTATCTGACTTCAGCTGAGCCACAACTAAACATCTGTACTGGTGCAATGGTCAGAAATCAGCAGTGCAGGTGTTTTATCTTGTCACGACAGCCAATCACAGTTCTCTCTTTCGCAAAGATTGATTGGAAAAAGGTGGAAGTAATGATGCTCCTAAGATACATGGGTGTTAAAAAATCCTTCAGTTAGAAAAATTTACTCTTCATTGTTCAGATTCCACCAATGTATCACTGAACCATTATCGGACATTACAAAATGCATCGTAGAGGATGTTGAGCTCATTCAAGTAAATGAAGTGGCATCATGTCAATCTCTGTAAATAAAATACAAATCAACCAGATTTGTAGACTCACACACCAGATAATTTCCCTCCGGAGGTTAATAAAGTATTTCTGATTCTGATTCTGATGATATGAAAGTCATAGGATATTATTTCATTTTGCATATTTAGAATAAACTTAAAATTTCAACAATAAAGCTGAATTATACACTAGCACATATGGCTGTCTCTACAAAATGCCTTGTGTAGATGAGTTGATGAAATTATACGTAATATACGGTCAGGACATAGTTTACCTGAGAATCAAAACATCACTTCATTTCTGTTATCATAAATCATTTCAAACTTTTAACAGATTTTTTTTATGTTATTGTTTTTGGTCATTACTTATGTTTCTTTTTATCTTTTCCTTTTGCCTTCATTTTAAAATTACGCATCGTTGTCTTTAATTTTAGATTTTAGCACTACATTGAACAACGACAAAACTTGCTTTCATTTTAGCTAAAATGTTATCATATAATATTATTTGTTGTCTCTAATTTTGGATTTCATACTATTTAATCCTCTTCTTCTTTGCTCAGTTTATTGGTGGGTGACAACTAACTTCAGGGTGCATTACCGCCCTCTGCTGTGTGACTTCTTCGCACTATAATAATTGCTTACTGTACCGTATAATTGGTTGTATTATAGATTAAATGTTATTATATCATTTAATTTATCGTCTCTAACTTTGGATTTCGTAGTATAATATTTGCTGTCTTTGTTTTTAAATGTAATTGTTATTGTTGCTTTTGATGTTTTGTTTGTTCCTCTTTGTGAAACACTCGGTAACATCTGTTTTGAAAGATGTTATTATTATTATTATTATTATTATTTTTGCTATCACATCACATGACCATTATCATTATTATGATTATCTTTGTTATTATTTTTATTGGAATGCAAAAAAAAAAAAAAAACATATTTATACTCCTTTGATTTAGTTTGACAAAATTATTTTTCGTATGTCTGGCCCTGATACTCTTCCCTAACACCATGCAAAGGTATTTTTATTCAGGCTTCAGTTTATGGTCTCAATATTCTTAATTCCCAGCATTACTCTAGTCTTTGAATGCAGCATAAGAGCCGCCCCAGTCTACCGGTGGTTCACTCAGTCCATGGTTCTCAGGCGGTGGTGACAGTCATCAGTGGACCTGACCGGAGTGTCCACCTGCCTCTCAGCTCCTCACTTGTTTCTGCAGTGAAGGAGCAGCAGGAGTCTGGATGAATGAATGAACGAAGAACTGCGGTGCAACAGGCTCCTGGGCTGAAAGTCCCTGAAGGCTCATCCGCTCCTGTTGCACACAAACCGGCTGAGATGTCCCTGCTGTGTGTCAGAGGTAAGAGCTCCACTCACACCTGCAGGTTCACTTTCACAACCACGACCCGACACGATCTGCTGGAGCGTCTGTAGAGACACAGCTCAGTTCATCCTGAAGATTTAAAAAAATATATATATATATCACAGGAGAACCACAAGTTCTCAGAGGAATTACTCTGGAATGTGCAGTACAGAAATATTTATAGTTTTTACATTAGTACTGCAAGTAGATTAAGTTTTTGGTCTCCTGCCAATTGAAGGTTTGAAATAAACAAACTTTAGTTTTCAGCTGTTGCTCTCAATGTAACTCACCAAGAACTAGACAGAGACTTCTACCTGTGTGTGTGTGTGTGTGTGTGTGTGTGTGTGTGTGTGTGTGTGTGTGTGTGTGTGTGTTGTGGACTGATGCACTGACACAATGCTTTACATTACAGTGGAGTCGTTTTGTCGTAAGGTGGCTGTCTGATAAGTAAGAAGACATTTTCATTGTTCAGTGCTCAGCTTTGATCTCGGTGACCAAAGTTAAGGATCCATATCAAAGTGAATAACAGTCGATGCACAGTTAATGGTTTTTATTTGATCGGTGGACTGTTACATAAAGATGGACGGCTCCAAACAAAAGTGAATCTGGTGCATCCTGGATATTCAAGCTTGATTTCTGGATAGTGGGAGGAAGTGTCGTCCATCTTTATTTACGGCCTGTATGGTCTGAAGCTGGGGCGTCTGTGTGAGTATGAGCGAGTGGGAAGTAAAGCTACAAAAACATATTTCATTCGTCTGATTGCTCTGAAACGTTTGTGACTTACGGCTTCGTAATGTGAGTAGAACACGAATGAGGATCCACTGATGTTTGCAGTCAAATTAAATCCTACTGTTCACTTGAAACGTCCATGCTCATATACGTCCAGTGAGACGTACACTTTCCCTCTGGACGTCACAAAAATCCACAGTCCTCATCACTGTTGACATTCGGCTGAGTAAGAGAAATCTTCCGTGATTGAGACATTTTCTTATAAAAGGTTGACAATTATTAACTCTGGCAAAAGTCAATGTTTAAAACTATTAATTCATTCATAAGTATCATTATTTTCAGGGGGACGTTTTGGTATGATGTCGTACTTCCACATTCACCATGACGACAGTGCTGTTTTGAATATTGGCTAAAAACTCTTCCATCTACTTCTCCTGAAATGTAAACATCAGTGGTTGTGGAATAGAAAAGCTAGTTTCTCTGGAGACGTGATGTGACACAAACTGTTCTAATAAATCATATCAATGAGCAACGGCAGAAAATTATTGTTGTAATTCAAATAATAATAAAAAGTTTGGCATGTTGAAAGTAAAATAAAAAGGTCTTCTCTTTGCCACCGTTTCATTCAACATATTTGGCTCCTGTCCAGAAGACAAATTGCTCGTCTTTGGCAGAGTCGCTGATTGATTTTCACGCCATTCAAACTATTGTCCGCCAATCTCTAACTCTCAGCCCCTGGCGTATTGTTTCTCACTGATCGTTTCTGACCATTTCTCATCTGGGGTGTGAGCGCTGCCTGAGGCTGGACGGCCGCCACCTCCAAACTCCTCTATTACAGAATGATGAGATGGGGGGGGGGGGGGGGGGGGGGGTTTGAGGGTTGCAGGGATGTGGTGGGTGAAGCACAGCTGAGTCGCACTGGGCTCAGCCAAGTGGAATTATAAGATAGGTCGTTGTTTAATTCCATATCTCGTAGAGAGGCTGATGGAGAGAATGTGGCTCGTGTTCACCTGTGACAGTAAAAGCTTCGGTGAATCTTCCACTCGTACCTGAACGTTTCACAGCTTTGTTTTTTACAGACTCCGAGCTTGAGCCGGACGACACCATGTAAGATCTACAGCAATGCATTTCACCTTGTTTATCTCAATAACAACACGCTGCGCAGTGATTGGTGCTGACTCCCTTTGTGTTTGCTCTCCGAAGAAACTTGCAACTGTGTCATTGTCGAGAAAATAAGATGAGAGATCAGAGGGAAGACAAAGCTGTGCATGCACCATCATTTCAAAATGGACGTAGACTCTGGGTTTGGAATGCGAAGCCGAAGCTGTTTCTTTAGAAGCAACGAGAAAATGACTTTAACTGGATTTGTAACATCGGTAAACATTTTCCTAAGAAGTTTCTTCTTCACACTAAATGGTCGAGACCAAAATCAGAGTTGATACTGATTCTTAAATCTGCAACTGTTTGTAAAAAAGTTAACTTCAATGTTTCTCGTATATATTAGTGATTGCAGGTTTTAATTGATTCAGACGGTTCATTTGTGGAAATTGTGAAGTGATGATTTTGAACATAATCAACCGTGTGGTTCTCCAAATCATATCATCTGTGATTTATCTCTAAAACTATTCATAACAAAACAATCGTTTCTGATCTTATAGCAGGATGAAAAGTAACCCGCTGTCAAGTGTACGTTAGTAGTTTGTTTAGCTTTAGATCTTTTTTATTCCGGCCACTAAAAGGCTTTGTAGCATCAGGTTGTTTGCATAATGCTGATGACCTCATGAGGACGATAATGGTTCTTTGTGAACTTGCTCTTGGCAGATAATCATTGTTTGAAAGTAAATTTTAAAATCAATAATCAACCTGATATAGGTCACTGAGATAAGTCTGTATTTCCTGCTGCCCAGAGACACAGATATGTGTTTGACTCAGAGTTGAAGTCTTTGCCACAGACATGGCAGACGCTCTCGCCCTGATTAAAGAGACCCAGACTTTCACTGCCATTGAGGAAAATGCAGACAAACCAGAAGAGTGGCATCCTTGTTCCTTGAGAGCCGTGATGCTTTTCAAAATCCATTTTCCTCATTCCTTGTCCCGCGTTGAGTCGAGGGCCCTCAGAGCCTGGATGGTGGCTGGCAGTCCTCCGCAGACAAGTGAGTGGCTGTGGATGAAAAGCCTAAGATGGGAGGACACAGTCTCTGACAGCTCTGTCTGTACCCACACTCTGCTATTTCTGGATAGCAATTAGCAGTGGAATAAATGCATGCAATGGCATTGCATAATTTTCTGAGTGTTGAGTCAGGGTACTGTAAAGAAATTGCATCAGAAAGAATAAAACCGGAATAGGAAGACATGCAAGCGGACTGTTGGTCACTTGGTCACGGCGAGGGATTCGAACTCTTTGTCGTTTCTGCCGGCCCCCCCACAGAAACTGTGTTTGAGTTATTTTTTTATTTTGTCAATGTAAGGGAACACAGTGTGGATTCATGACGGTGATGTGTGAAAGCATTTTTTTAGGCCACCAGATGTGATAGGTGAGGACGGAGCAGGTCGGCCCGTACAGCGGCTCACTGCGCCGGACCGACACAAGTAAAGCTTCAGAGTCCTGTCTGGGAACAGGGGGGGGGGGGGGTGGGGATAGAGGGAGAGAATAATCCCCAGGCCATCTGCTGCTGTAGCTCCCCTGTGAATGTGTGTCTATGCTTATGTGCATCTGTGAGTGTGTGTTGCACTGTGACTCACGTGGGTCTTCACTTCCTCCTCATCCCCCTCCCCTCCATGATAATGCCACTTCCTGGTATCGGCCTCGCTCGCCCCCGACCGCCTCTCCACACTCCTAATCTTTTCTGCCGGCCACTCGTCTCAACTCAGACTTTTTCTTTCAGTCCTGCTCTTAAAAAAGATTCATACAAAAAATAATCTCAGGGAAATACAGAGCGTTTTGGAGCCATGTGATGTGGCTCGAGAAAAGTTGACTGGTGGGTTTGTCCTCTGTTTTCCTTCATGTTCTCAAATCTCAGATTGTAAATAAAGACGGACAATGTGTCTCCACTTTCCTCCAATGTCCAGAAATAAAATATCAAGATACACCGGTTTGTGCCCGGCAGTGGAAGACATTCTGCTGACATAATGGAACCGGTTCATTGTTTGAACATTTTATTTCTTTAGCTTAATTTTTGATTTGAATAATTTGTGGTCAAAGTTTTGTTGCAGCAAACAACAATGTTTTTATTTCCACCAGCTAGACCCGCCCTTACAGCCGTCGCCTAGCAACAGAGCTGCAGAAGAAAAAAAGTTCTTCGGTTGATTTAAAAAATGTTTTAAAGATTTTTTTTTTTTTTAACATGATTACCGTAAGATATTCACTTACATTTAAAATTCAATTCTTCAGATGCAGCCTCTGAAGGGTGCAGCGCCCAAACTGAAACACAACAGTGTGTGTGTGTGTGTCATTATCAATGAAGCCCCTCCCCCTCCTCATGTCTAGATGTGTCCCTAATTGGCTCATTAGCAGAAGAAATCTCATGTACATGTCACCGTAAACACATGGAGACGGAGACGGAGCAGCGAAACAAGTCATGCGCTAAATGATTAAATGACACTGATGAATAAACCAACAACTAGAAGCTGTGATGATGATGAAGTCAGGATCTCACAGGGATCAGAAACTACTGAGGCACTGAAACAGACTCTGACCTTTGGTGTATAGATCTAAAGTTTTTGTTTATGTATATTCCTCCCTTCGCTCACACTGATTGGAATTGAACGGGCGGCAAAGTGGCGTCACTTTGCTGATGGGCGGCCGTGACCTGACTCATGTTGTGTGTGGATGAAATTACTCTCCGATGAACAAAATATCAACGTTTCTGAATATCCACGTAAAGTCTGCATCCTTTCTCTGCTGCAATATTTTTGTTACTTGTCGGTCGACATGAACACTGATATATGTGATGCTGCTGGCAGCCATGTTGGATTGATCGCTGTCTCTTACTCGATTCTGTATGACACAAGTGTTTTGCCCTCAACTTACTCTGGTGCCTGAATTCACTGTTGGACCAGAGAGAAACGTGGGAAATACTCCTGACCACCACACAACGTGAAGATCTATAATAGATGTATTTACTGTGTCGGCCGTATTCTGAGGTCTGCAGGGTCGGGCCTTTAATGGCAGTGAGAGGGTGTTAATGACATGGCCACCAGATTGCCAACCTCCACACACTCAAACCCACCGCCAGTCGAAGGACTGCAGCTAAAAATAGACTGCACCGTCTGGCCTCCTGTAACGACTCTGCTCCACGGCCGTCTGCCCGCTGAGGGTGGCAGGTCCGCCGCCGCCGAGGACTGTGAGTGGACCTGAGAGAAATGAAAGTGTGAGCACAGGATGAGTCTGGACCTCGAGAGGGATTGTTTACTTTATTTATGATTAAGTCCTAAAGTGAAGCCAGCTCCTTCCCCACAGAGGTCGTGTTTCATGGCTGTTTGTCTGTTTGTCGGCAGGATTACGCAAAAACTCCTGAACTGATTTTATTGAAACTTGTTGGAAGGGTCGGGTAGAAGAAGAGGGTGGATTCAGGAATCGTTAATCACTTTGTTTAACATTGTGACATAGAGAGATTTCCCAGGTAATGATTTGTGTGTGATATCTGTGAGTGTGTGTAGTTTGGTGCTGGTTGATTGGAGACTGTTCCAACTGTTCCTGGTGGAAGTTTGACATTCTACTTTGTTTGTTAGGAGGATTACACAAAACCAGTTTGCTGGGTTTGGGAGGAACTCATTACATTTTGGTGTGGATGTGGATTAAAGGCTTTTTTCCCACTTTCTTTAACTTTGCAACACAGGACATTTTTATATTTTTGAAAAAATTGCCAGTGAAAAATGCACAGATCTTGATTTACAATATGATTCGGATCTAAATGATCCGTATATAGTGGAATAAATATGGTACATTTTTGATTGCCCCCTGGTGGCTGGCTGCAGTAAGGGTAGTATGCTCATCCATGTTAGTGGATGGGATGTAGACCAAACAAAAAAGTAAACTGAAGCATGAATATGGAGAATGTTGTTTTGTTTTTGTCAGACTGTGAATAAAACACAAATGCGGTTGAATCGCTGACGTGTTCGGACATAAGCATCGCACAAACAGTGACACCCGCTCGGATCTCTCGCTGTATGTGGCCTGGTGCCTGTGAGGTAGACTCCTGCTGAACAAGCCGTTGTGTCGTCTCTCAGCGTCGACCAGAGGCTCCAAAAAAAAAGCAGCTGTAAATGACCCCTGAGCGGTTACTTCCTACTCCTGAGCTTCAAAGCTGCACTTTCACACGTCACTTCAAAGAGACCAAACCAGAACCACCGCAGGAGCCATTAAGTGGCTGCAGTCAGAGCTTCAATCTAATGAAGAGAAGAATGTCATCAGTGTACAGGGGAAATGACATATAATCACTTTGGCTTTGTTATCCTGTCAACTGTCATTACTTCTTCAAAGTCAGGCTAAAAGTATCGTGTATATCGATGCCTGGTGGCCATAGATTAGACGGTCTGCACTACTGTCAAACGGTGATGCAACCTCAAAGTATACTCACATCCCAACATTTATATATGGATTTCATTTAGACACTTGAAACGGTGCAGATCACGTCAGCAGGTCTGAGACTTTGACAGAAGTTTGCCGAGCACAGTTTCATCGGAGCTGAATCCTTTCAAACAGTTTTTAAATCAGGGAAAAAAAGTCTGTGTGAGAGTGAATCGTTATTCAGGTGATGGTTGAATCTGTGCATGGAAGTCTGCTGAAATGTTATTTTTCTAATGTCAAAAAATCATCCATCTGCAGCATGCACCGTCATTACACATGTGCGTCTATGACATAATATTTCTGCAACAGTGCAGCAGCAGGTTTAATCTAATCCATGACTCATCACGTCAGCATCAGTCTGTTGTTCGCCCCAAATATCCTCCATCGTTTCCCTCAGGGCCTCATCGTTATTCAGTAAAAACAAAACGTTAGTTGTAAAGTTCTTTTTGCTCGTCAGAGGAAAACAAAGAAAAACCCTAAATGTCTCCACACAACCATCTCTCTTTGTTATTCGTCCACAGCACAATGCAGCGGGGGTCTGGTAGGTTTCAGCCCTGCTTAAGGCATTAGCTCGGAGAGATAATCCCAGCAGCCAAACACTCGCTCACCAGCAGCACACATCCTCATACAATCACTGCATTGGACACGTGTCTGGTATCTGTCCTGCTTTACTTCCTCTGATCAGGCTCGTCCTCTCCGTGGCCCAGAGGGACACTG
This sequence comes from Paralichthys olivaceus, assembly GCF_024713975.1. Lineage (NCBI taxonomy): Eukaryota > Metazoa > Chordata > Actinopteri > Pleuronectiformes > Paralichthyidae > Paralichthys > Paralichthys olivaceus. The sequence continues at coordinate 1,832,379 of NC_091096.1, read as the reverse complement.
ACCTCTGCTTCGGCTCTGAAATGTGACACTGACCCCTCTGGTCGGAGTAATTCTGACGAGCTACTGCTGTTTGTTGTATCGTGGCGGTGCGCCGACGTTTGATTGGATGTTTGATTTATTAGTGTCTCTTGACCTCTGACCTCCCAGGTCAGATAAATTGAACATATCAACTTTGAACCATTGAAAGTGTATTCAACTTAAATATACAAATTTAATAAGTTCAAAACTCTTCACAAAGCTCATGATAAGTGAAATCAAACCCAAATACAATCATTTAACTCTAAATTATAGTTTGAGTGCTTAACGCAGTAAAATACTTCAGCTTCATCGTGGATCTTGTTCCCACCACTGGGGCCGACGTGCTCGTCAGGGGGTCCCAGCAGACACGGAGCTCAACTCTGAATTCAAATGTATCCGTGCGTCGCCAGGTGCTTCTTTAAGTTTTTCGAGTTCTCTTTACACAGAATTGATTTCAGACATTTGCCGCAGGTCTGATTGTCTGAATGTTTTTCCAGGATGTCAGTGAATACTTGTGACTTGATGAGAAATGTGCCACCAGGGATGATTCTGTGCCGTCGTTTTCAAAGTCGACACAGACTCATAACTTACATCCGTCCTGATGAGAGAACTTCACAGGAGGAAGAGCTGATAAAAAAATACTTCACCGGGGACGTTTCCGTTCTGTCCCTCTTGTTTTGATGTGCAGTTTGATCATGTATGATCCACTTGATGCTCAGAATGTGTCGCGTGAAGCATCATCTCTCAGACTTGACAGCTGGCTTCTCTCGGCCCGTGAAATGACAATCTCTCCGATTTGTGCCTCGATTGAGGAAAAAGAATAGAAAGTGAGTATTTTGATGTCAGATCAGAGATGATCGCTGATGCTCGGAGAATCGTTCTTCTTCAGCAGCTGGGATCCAGAACGGTGATGATCACTCTGGCAAACACAGGAGGAGAAATCCGCCAAGTCATTTACGACGTGTGCCGAGGTGTCCGCACTTCAACTTTCAGCTGAAAGTTGTGATTGATTTTTCTAAAACATTAGCGATTGCCGGACCCGTTGTTTTCTTTATTTGCTGAGAATAAAATTATACTTGGATGGTAGTTTTTCTTGACAGATGCTGGAATGGTCCTTTTTTATTTACTCGTTTGCGAAGCGATAGATCACAACACATGTCATAAACTCTCAGGTTTATGCTGCTCTGATTAAAAACCTCCCATGATGCTCGTAAAACATCTCAACACAAATATATATATATAAGCTCGACAGGAACATCCAGTGGTGCCGCTCAGATTCTCTGCTTAACCAACAACAATTAATTGCCGCCCTGGGATCAGTGAAATGGCACAAAAGATCATTTCATTAATTCTCATAAAGCCATCGTGTCTGGAACTGAAACCTATCAAACAGTAGAGATCAGTGTCCGTCAGTAGCTTCTCTCTCTGGGGAACACATCAGGTGAAAATGCAGCGTCTCTCACGCACTGCTGGAAAGTCAATCTAACGTTATAACGTTTGGTATTAACAAGTATTAAATCTGCTTTTCTCTGATTCTGTTCCTTGTTTTGATTTTTAGCAGGATCACAGAGAAATACTGCAGAGTTAAATCATGTCCACTGAGCTGAAGAACAAACTGAACTCTGGTGCAGATGCAGGATTTGTATTTATTTAATTTAACTTGTTTTATGACATATCGACCAGAGACCACTCTTTTTTTTTTTTTTTTACTTGCATAGAAGAAGTAGAACTCGTGTTGGTGGTGGAGGTATGTGCTCCACTTGGTTCCTTCAATATTTGACTTTAGCAGCCTTCAGTTAAAGAGGCTGCTTGATTCAAAGTGTCTGAAGCTGTTGTACAACTGAACAAAATGTGGAGAGTCAATAGAAAACTCAGGTCGGACGGTGCTGCAGCAACATCAGTGCAGATGTTCCAGAGTTTCCAGCAAAAAAATTAGAGAAGCAACCGAGTGGTGAATATTACAAATGTGGAATAAATCAAACGATGAAGATTTCAACTGCTTAAAAGCAAACCTGTTTTATCTTATCTAGAATCCCTCTCTTCCTCTTCCTCCACTCTCCTCTCTGTTAGTTTCGGTGTCAGGCCATTCACAGGTGTTGTCAGACCCTGGTTGTCTCCGGACCACCAGGCTTCCTCTGACAAGGCGAGCGGCGGTGACGGCCGTGAGACAAATGACCTGTTAACGATCTCTGTCTCTCTGCGTATTCTCCTCCGTGTCTGTCTGTCTTATCGTGTCGCACGGTGATCGAGTGGACGTATCGATCACCCTGGACGAGAATATGCATTTAACTTTGATTTAAAGAACCAAATTACCTTAAAATGGATTAAACCTTTATTCTGCTGCATAGTAAAATGACTCTGACACGTTTCCTGGAGTGTTAATTGCGTCGCAGATCAATGCCGGAGACGTTTTAGCCTGAAGCCCGGCACACATTGACATTTTAAGACACTGGCATTTCAGGACATTCTCTGCTGCAGATCTCACTGCTGGGGTTTTTTTTAGTATTACAGAAGTTCCCAAACTTTTCTTTGGAAGAAATAAGTGAATTAAATCACATGATGCATGTAAATCAGTGCAATTATACAAGAACATAAACATCACAGATGTTTCACATTAGTTTCTTGCAGAGAAAAGACGACACAACGTCTCTGCTGCCATTTTTAGAGATAAGATAAAATAATTTATTTGTTGTGTATAACATATTCTTTACTTTTTTTAACCTGTGTGCTGCTACTGTCTTTTTATTAATTGTTTTCATTTCCTGTAATGCTGCTGGAATTTAAATGTTTCCTGAAGGAGTTTTCCCAAAGGGATCAATACAGTTCTATCCAATCGAATCGAATCTATAGAATACATCTTAAACCACAAGACAGTATTTCGTTGTTAAATGTTTTGCAGTGATATTGATGTTTTGACAGCAAATCGTCTTAAGACAAGGACATACAAATATTTCTTTCATTGAATTTCCTTTTGTCTGAAAGTCTTTACAAACACATTTAATTTATTCTGGTTCACTCACGTCCGTCCACCCACAGGGTCAAAATCTCTTGTCACTGATGCGTCAGACCAGTGAATGGCGTCTGTGGGTTAATGGACGTTGTCCGCTGTCTTTGTTGATTTACACAGAATCCATTTTCACCACATAACCTGAACTACCCGACCCAGACGCATGTTTTATTATTTCAATAATCAGCGAGAACAATGATGACATTAGTCATAAAAGCCTTAATCTCTTTGTGTATATTCTTTTCAATGTAGTTATTCAGTCAACAAGCCAAACTAAGAGCTCTGTCCACAATGATTCCAAACAGAATCTGCTTCTTTGTGGGGTTTTGTTCACTGGCCTGTTAAAAAAACAACTTTTGACTTCAGCCAACGTTTAGTTTCTATTTTATAAAGCTTTTCATTTAGATGTTCTTGTCTTTAAATAGAAAAAGTTTTGAATACTCTATTGAACATGTCGTCCGGCTTCTATCTAGTTAAAAGTTTAATGGATTAGATAGATCCACCTCATCACACCAAAAACACCAAACTTTCATAAATAACAGAAACTGTAAGTCTACAGCGAACAAAATCCTGAGATGACATATATACATTTCTACATATATATAAAATGAATAAACTGTTTGTGTTTCTTTGTTTTATCCATTACAACTAATCTGTGTTTTCTCTTTTTGTGTTTCAGTGAAGAAAGCCAAACTACATGGGCCTCCAGGTGAGAGCTTGAATCACATCATATATCACATGTTGTATCACATCATATATCATATCACCGTGATTTGACCGTGGGGAGCTGTAGTCACGACAATAATGAGGATTTGCAGCTTTGTGAATGATGATGACTGTGCTGCAGATGGTTAGATTGATTTTTATCGGTGAGACAGATGTTATTGATGGATGTTGTTGAATGAGTTTCCATCGAACATGAGCTTTTCTTTCTCTAAATAATCAGATCTGTGTACTTTATTTTAAAAAAAACACTACACAATACTTTACAAGACATCCTTGACGATGGCAGCTGTAACGTCTGTCTCAGATTAGTGTCTAACGGATACGGACAAAACAGAGGAAACAGAGCAGTACCACTGGAAATCGTGAGGGGGCAGTGTAGCCAGTAGTTCAAGCGAGACGAGGAGGAAGCATCAACGATGGTGGAACTTTCTGAGAAGAGACTCAGCGAGTTGTTGACCCAGGCATCAGTGACGATCACATCGTCTGAAACATCTTCGTACGTGAAGGAACGTGAGTCTTCAGTCTAGTTTTTAAAACTTCGTCGACACTTAAAAGTTGAGATCCCACACCCAGTGCTGCCGTACGATAATGTGACGTTGTTCTGATGGGGAAAGAATTCATTCGGCCGTCGCTCTCTGTCAGCCCACTTGGATTTGCAAATGATGAATATTGACTCAGAGGCAGGAGCTGGAAGCACACGTCTGACTTTAACAGTTCTAATCCCGCGTACAACCGACTGTTGGTTATCTGGATTCGTTTCTCTCACAGATGTTTTGTCATCTAGGATTCAAGCTTCACTGCCCAGATGTTGATTTTCATATCATAAAGCTTCCGCTATTCTTAAAAGCCAAACCTCGGAAATTAAGATTTTTCAAACCCTTTTCATCAGTGAAGCACAAATTCTGCAGCCAGTGAAAGTGGGACTCCGCCTCAGCCTCCACCGTCCTCTATTCCTGTCTTTTTTCCCTTTGTGCCTCTTTGCCGGCTGCTGCTGTTTGTCCCTCCATCCTCTCTCCAGGCGGTGATGAGGGGTGAACAACAGCGACAAGTGGGAGAATGAGAAATCAAGCCAGAGGAGGACAGAAGCAAATCAATAGATCATCATAGACAAAAGGGCCACCTGCTAGCCTGAAATGACAACGTGTCATCCCCGGCATAAAGGGAAGATGGAGACAAATCCCTCGCTGTCTTTAGGAGACAGAGACAGACGCCAGATACAGAAGATGATTTGTCATTGGCCGCCTCCGGCCTCCGATCGCAGAGCAGATTTCCAGAGCGGAAGCATATTTTGATTGGCCCTCCCAGGGTTCATAAAGCGGGACATGACTGATGGTGTTGCTGCCGTACATCCACAGCTGAGACGGATCCTTTCGACTCATTTACTCTGTAGTTGTTTGGAATTACCGCTGCGGTCTGAAAGTCGTACACTACAACTAATGTTATTACAGATCTAATTACGCAGTCGACTGAAAGGAAACTTCAGCAGACCTTTCTTGTATCTCTCCGGAGGAGTAATAGTAGTTTAGAAACTCGGTGGAGCTCCGTCCTTCAACTGAACAATTAGACTTTTATGTTATAAAACAAGATCCAACATCCTGGAGGTGGTTTGTACACGTACACATCTTATTCATGGAGTCAACCCTCGTGTTCTTTGAGGGACCAGTGAAGCGCTTCAATCAGGGATACGTGTTAACGCTGGTCAAGGAAGAATGATACGTTTTGATGCATATAATTGACTTTATAGAAATCTAACGTGATTAGTTTTCTGGTGCTGGTTGTGGATTGAGGAACTTTGTGGGGTTATTTGCGGAGGTAGACCTGCCTCAGTGCTGGATTACATTTATTTCCTGACATGTTCATAAAGAAAGGAATATTAAGTTTGTGTCTGTAAATTCTCTTTTTTTTTTTCTATTTTCGAATTTGACCTAAAACAGAACTCCTTATTTCCTCCTCGGGGCTGTAACACCCAGCCATGCCGGCGATGGCGAGTATACCCAGGATGGCGTTCTGTCACGTGACATGATTATTAGTCTGAGGTCAGAAACAACTAGTGGAGTTTGTCCCACTTTGGGAAACATGATCTGATTTGTCCTAATATGAAGAAGCAATAGATTCGTTGCCTCGGGGAGTCAGCTGCTGTGTCTCCTCAAACCCCAGCGGTGGACGACCCCTGAGAGACGTTTCCCTTAAATGTGTCACTTTATTAGTTTGACAGACTTAAGGCACATTATCCTGTTTTTAGCTGTGACGTCAGTGCGGCTTTAGAGAAGATGACGTGAGGTTGTTTGTTGGTCTGATCTCATCCAACTGTACCTGCAGAACATCTGGTGTCATTTATCTTTGGTCGGATGTTCACGCGAGAGATGATCAGTCCAAAGTGATGCTCGAGGCTCATTTGATGACAGTTCATCCCGGTACTCTGGTTTAAAGGATCCAAATCAGTGATATCAGTCTTTGGCTTGTGGGTCATGACACCACCTGCTGAACTTTCGAATCTCTGGATTCGAGGTTTGAGAGGAGGGTTTTCAATCAGAAGGAAAATCTGAGCAGGAAGTGAGACTTAGACACACAAAGGACGAGGCAGCAGAAAGGAGACGTGGGTTATTAACAGCGGAGGAGCGGGGGTGCCAGGGAAGATTCGAGGGATTTATTTATTTAATATTTTGGCTCATTGTCCTTTTTTTCCTTTCAGTTTGAGTGAAGTGAAACATACTTGGGCTGCACTCGTTAAAATAAATCATTAACCTCGAACAACAGTTCTGTCTTCAGGTGTGTTTCAACAGGGGATTATGGGAACGTTTTGTCATTTCCGACTCGCAGCTCATCAGCAGCTCTGGTTATCTTGCAGCCTAATGAATGCACAGGAATCCCTGACAATAATGAAGCGGTGGCGTTGGTGTAATGAGCCTCGGCCTCAACTGTTGTTCCGTCAGAACAGTTGCAGACTCTGACAATTCCTCCTCAACACACTGTAAACAACGTTTCACCGAGTGACTGTTTTAAAAAGTGAAATGACAGTTTCTCTTTCCGCTCAACTGTCGTCAGTTATTTCCGAGGTGAGACTCTGCATTGTTCCGGTGCAACATCCTAATTTAATAGACTATTTATTTTCAGAAGAGGCTCACGTTAAATAAAAGGCTGTGATGTGGCAGTGGAGCGGGAGCCGGGAGTTTCTGTTTGACTCGGTGCTGAAACAGAACGAACCACTATCTGCACATTAGGATGGACGACGTGTCTCCACTTCCTCCCGCTGTCCAGAAACGAAACCAAGACATCCTGGATATGAACGCAGCCGCCTGTTCAGAAGGGGTGGAGCCACAGTGTCATGGTGCTGCCGATACACACTGGACTAATCGAGTGTCGCTCTCAGCTGTCAATCATCATGTGCATTTTGACGGAGGAGGAAGGATCGATGTTCTGCAGTCAGCCAACAGGTGGCGATGAAGATGATTTGGCTTCTGTCTTGGGGAGCAGCCGCGTCCTCCATCGTCACATACAGTGAAAATAATGGGACATAAAATCAAATATGATCCCACTCTACTTAGTGTCTCCTCCTTCAGCTCCCTTCATCCACCTGTCTCCTCCTCAGCCTCCTCTTCTCATCCTCTTCACCCTCCTCTCGTCCTCCTCACCCTCCTCCTCTCATCCTCCTCACCCTCCTCTCGTCCTCCTCACCTTCCTCCTCTCGTCCTCCTCACTCTCCTCCTCTCGTCCTCCTCACCCTCCTCCTCTAGTCCTCCTCACCCTCCTCTTCTCGTCCTCTTCACCCTCCTCTCGTCCTCCTCACCCTCCTCCTCTAGTCCTCCTCACCTTCCTCCTCTCGTCCTCCTCACCCTCTTCTCGTCCTCATCACCCTCCTCTCGTCTACCTCACCTTCCTCCTCTCGTCCTCCTCACTCTCCTCCTCTCGTCCTCATCACCCTCCTCTCGTCCTCCTCACCCTCCTCCTCTAGTCCTCCTCACCCTCCTCTTCTCGTCCTCTTCACCCTCCTCACTCTCCTCACTCTCCTCTCGTCTACCTCACCTTCCTCCTCTCGTCCTCCTCACCCTCCTCTTCTAGTCCTCCTCACCCTTCTCTTCTCGTCCTCTTCACCCTCCTCACTCTCCTCTCGTCCTCCTCACCTTCCTCCTCTCGTCCTCCTCACTCTCCTCCTCTCACCCTCCTCACCCTCCTCCTCCACCTCCCTCGACACCCATAATAGAGTATTCATTACTGAAGACAGCCCAGTAAATGTCATCTTGCCCGGCCGTGCTGCAGACGTCCATGTGTAACTGAATATAACTTATTTATTTTCATAAGTCATTGCCTCTTAATTATAAATGACGTCGACTGCTTCCCCAAGAGGGTCCTGCTGCATGCTGGGATATTACCCATCCACGTAGTGTGTGTGTGTGTGTGTGTGTGTGTGTGTGTGTGTTTACGGAGACCTGTCATTCAAACACCTCTGATGACACCTCGTCACTGTCGAAGAAAACAGAAGCTAAATTTAGACGTTTTTGTGTGATTTGTTTTTGCTTTGTGCAGTTTTTGTGTGTTTTTGCTCAGCTCTGTTGGCTCAGGCAGTAAATGGAGCTGTCTGCAGCCTGTCAGTCCCCTCGTCCCCCTCGTCCCCCTCATCACAGACCTGGCAACCCCCTTAAGTGAATGATGGATTATTCCAGATTAACCCTTTCACCTCCCCGTCTTGCCTCGGTCATTAGAGCGGAGCTGTGCTTGGTGGGACATTTACACTTGACATTTCATGAGTCTCATACCCGGGGAGAAAGGAGACGCTGTATTTGACTCGTATGCATGTGTCTCCATTTGCACAAAATAAGAAATTTGACTCGAGTCAAGACACCGGGATCTTCCAGTCTGATGCAGGTGGTGCAGACTGAACACCTGTTGGAGGAAGCCAGAGTGTTTCTAACATTTATTGACTTAGATCTGCAGAATCAAACCGGATCCTTCCTGTTGTATCAGTCAGTTCTGTGACGGAGCTGAGGTGTGAATGTGTGAGTGAAGCAGATCAAGTGTTGAGTCGACCCTCCCTGGATAAATAAGGATTAAGACAGAATGCAGGGAGTCGTCTGTGTTTTGTTGGTCGGGAGTGTTTCTCTTCCCCTGTGAGGTTTTATTAGCTCAGCGTGGCTCTGCTTACTTTACTGAAGCAGCACAACGTAATCAACAAACAGCTCCGGGGGGATTTTCAGAAGGAAATTGGAAGCACAAAAGAAATACATCTGTATGCAGCAGTGTGTTTATCTAATGTGGGCGCTAAGGATCCCATATGCTCGTGTTGCAACTGCATTAACCTTTATTCTTACTGGGAAAACCGATTGAGTGCACAAAGTCTGTGATGCCAACGTCCCTGCAGGGCGAAGTGACTGGAATGCAGGAGCAGGAACAAGGCTTTGTTTTCCACGTGCTCAGTGTCAGAGGTGCAGGTTTTCATTCAGGCGCCGTTTGACCTTTCAGAAGTGGATATTCCACATTCTGCTCCTGGATTTAAAAAAAAAAATCTGGAACAATTTACCTTTAAAACGTCTTGGTGCTTGTCATCGTGACGTGAGAGAACTGCAGCAGCTCTTCCTGCACGCCTCTCTCCGCTGTTTGTGTTAATCCAGTAGTTTTTGCGTAATCCTGCTAAACAACTGGGTAAACAAATAATAAAACCTTGTCGGCGGAGGTAATGAAGATGAAGGAATCTGTGGGTCACACTCATTGAAGAGCTCAAACATCATCTCAGGACAACTGACGAGGAGAGAAGTGCAGTATCTGGTTTTATCAAGGCGTGTTTAAAAATGTTTATCTGCTAATGCTTCAATATAAAACAGGTCTTCTATTCATCTTTCTGTCAAAGCCTCAGTCGCTGCACCTTATTAAAAAGCTTTTACTGTAATTGTCTTGCTCTAAATACGTTCTATGCAGTTTTAAAAACCACGGCTCTCCGCTGCAGACATGCATCTGAGGTCAGCAGCACCAGGGGGCTGATGTGAGCGGCCGTGTTCTGGGTTTGGGCAAGATAATGTTTTAGCAAATTGAAATTCAGGCTTTGTTGCTTGACACTTAACCAAATACATTAAATGTTTGTTAAATGAATCCCACGACTGTGTCTGATAGTAAAAATGATGAGAGACGAGCAGCGTTCTGACATCACGAAGACTCACAGCTTAATGAATTCAGGTATTTTACCATCGAGGAACCACGTCCAGAGTATTTGGAAGCGAACCCTGCGTGTAATGTATTCATGGACGCGGCTCAATGATCACGTCCCTCACCTCATCTTCACCCCAAATCCACCGACGCTGCCCTCGCCTCCACCGACCCTCTTCACCAGACTGCGAGATTGAGAACACGGAGACGAACATATGCACACAACAACATCACTTACGCTCTCTCGGGCTCGTGCACGTTTCTGTCCGTGTGAAGACGGGGGCCTCTTGGGGCAGGTAATCAAACAGGGATTAGGCGGCTGGTGGTTTACGCTGATGTGTGTCAGTGAACAGGATTATTCATCGGCTTCACTTTCTGGACCCGGAGCCTACGTCCATTTTTCTATGCAGTTTATGATTGGGAGGACTGAGGGTCGAAAAATAAAAATTGAGAAACGGGCTTCAAGTTTTAAATGTGCAAACAGTCTGGGAATTAAAAAAATAAAAGAACAGGCACAGTAGATACAGAAATATAAGCAGATGTATTTGAAGTGCATTATACATTTTACAGCAATCATCTCTGACCCTGAATGAGATGAAGGAGACGATTATCTCTGCACCAGCTGATCTCTGCAGAACAACCAAATGTAGATCTGACATGACAGCGAATATGTTAAGTGTGGATCCATGCGTTCTCCGAGCAGCCGTCAGCGTGAGATGAGAAAACGTAATGAGACTCTGAAGTGGCCTCTTCCTGGTACAAACTGTTCCCTGTTTAACTCGGCAGCACTTTCTTGAAAATGAGCATCATTCAAAGATACGGGTCACAGTTTCCGTCTCCTCTCTCTGTGACCCAGAGTCTCTGACGAATTCACTGGCTGATGACAAAGAAATTTAACTGAGGCTCGATATGTTTCATAAAAAAAGAAAACTCAAGTATATAGAACCTGACTTAATAAAATATAAACATGAATGCGGATGCTTTCAACATTAAAATGAATTTCTGCCAAATCTTTATTGTGATTTAAAGGAACAAGTAATGTTCTGGAGAAAATTATCAGAAGCTCAGTATTTTGAGTATTTTGAGAATATTCTGCATAAAATCTTATGTCTTAGTGGAAATAACTTGGTTTCCATGCAGGTAGTTTATTCTCTTAACCACGGTTGGGTGTTTTACTCTTAGATTTATCTCCGTCATCTTTCCCGGTGGATGTTTGTCTATTTGTTGCATTATGAGTTTGAGATGAGATTTGTACTTTCACCTGTGGTTCAAACAATAACTGAGACGAGGCAGTGAAGCCTCAAGACGACAGAAACGAGGCCGAATGAAGAAATGAAGAAATGTGTGTGTTGTTTTAAAGATTAATTCTTCTTGTTTGTTTTTTTTTTTCCTTCGCACACAGACAAGTTTAACGCCTACGTGACGTTGAAGGTGCAGAATGTGAAGAGTACAACCATCACAGTCCGCGGGGATCAACCCTGCTGGGAACAAGACTTCATGTTGTGAGTATCACGTTGTCTGTTGTTGTTGTTGTTGTTGAATAGATTTATATAGAGAGATAATTCATCACTTGTTGGTATCTGAGTTTATGTTTGCTGATATGAAAAACTTTATTCTACAGAACAACAAATCTCATTGGGTTGTATTTGTGTTTTCCTTTTATTTAAAGTCATTTATGATCAACGTTATGATCAATTCATGTATAATAATAATAATAATATGATTCATATGGATCAATTACATTTCTTTTTCATAAAGGTTTCATAACAACATTGACACGTTGGAAATAGTTTGTATTTGACTTGAGTCGAATCTCGTGCTGTGGATTTAGTAGATTTGCATCTGAAGTGATAAGAGCCTCAGGTCTGACTCTTTGCTCTGTGTGTGTGTGTCTGTCTGTGTGTGTGTGTCTGTGTGTGTGTGTGTGTGTGTGTGTCGTTGCTCTCGGGCTCAGTGGTGTCACTGTGTTTGGCAGCGACAGCATGTACGTGCACCAGCCTCTTGACGTGTATTAAGACAAATGCAGAGATAAATGGGAGCTTCACAGAGTGTGTCAGCCCTGAGATGAATACCTGCCAGGTATCCGCTGCCGCCTGACTCGGCTTTAATGGGACTCAGTGAAATTGAAAGAGAGCCTCGGCCGCCCGTGGGACTCCGGTCTGGCTCGGCTGGTACAGGTCACTAAATGGAAATTTGTGGCTGGAGCAGGTCGGATGGATGGAAAGTGAAATTACATGCTGAGCCCAGATCGGTAGACGAGCCGGTGATAAATCTAATGAATTGTCCAGACTCAACCTGATTCCACGGAGGAGAAGAGGTCCAGATGTAGCTGATTAAGAAATCCCACTTCACTGGTTTCCACACACGAGGAAGTCTTTTTGGAGAAAGCTCCGTGCTAACATGGCTCAGATGGAGCGATGGTGGAAATCTGTTCTTCTGCAACATGTTTCCTGAAAACGCTTTTGACTTCTTTTGTTCGGTCGTTCACAGAAACATACGAAATGAGACGCGGCTCTTTTGCAGCTAAATGGACCCAGAGAGATTTTTGATTCAAGATTTCAGTTTCCCCCCCCTCTCTTCCTCTCCTCTTCCACTCCTCTCCTCTTCCTCTACTCCTTGTCTCCTCTTCCTCTCCTCTCTTCTTCCATCACTTCTCCCTCCTTGAAATAAGACCTTTGGACTCATATCAGAGTTCCTCTTCAGTAAATCACTTCCTGATATGACCACAATGGCTGAGAGAAGAAAAATGTTAATAATTATATACATCAGAACTCCAGGGCCTCGTCTGCTAAAGAGCTAATGAACTCCCGGGTCTCGTTAGCAGCAGTCGGAGCCGCTGGAGTGCAGCACTTTCACAGTTGGAGGTTTCCAGTAGAAATTGCAGCTGATTGTGAAAGTCTCAACCAGAGGACTGAGCTAGAAGAAGAATCCAGAGGCCGGAAACGTGTGCAGTTAATTTAAAAAGCCGGTAAATGCTTGGATGCATTTAATTTGCATGGATCTGGTGAACTCTCAAAACATTTATGAAAGTTTAACCCAATAAATCAGAGGATGATGACGACCTGCATGTAAGTGGGTGAACTCTGCAGCCAGCTCTCTGGATTCTACCTGCAGGTCATAAAACGTCGATGATAATTAATTCTTCTCAAGTCGTTCTCCATCTAAAGAAACTTCTCAAAGACGTCTTTAACTCTGTCTCCTCTGAGGCTCAACCACATCTGTCACATCTGTACTAGATGCAGCTGTGAACGTTACTGTAACTGAGTCTGTGCTGCATTCAGGGGCTCGAGGCAGAGTCAGTTTTCTAAGCTTCTTTGCATTGGATTACATGTTCTGTGAGAAGCCCCTGCTAATGCCTGCGTGTGGTCAGGTGAGCGGTGCTGTGGCGTGCTCATGTTGACCTGGATGGACACTGCGGAGTAAAGATAGCGTAGGAGACAGAGGCAGGGTGAAATATAAAATGTTCAAAAATATAAAATGTTCTTCAGCGTGAGTCGGAGTTGAGCTCGGACTGAGCCTTGGGCTTGTGTCACAGTCCGACTCTCCTGCTCAAACATCCAAAGAAAGCAGCTGCTGACGTTCTCTCCAGCTCCCCCCTGCTGATCACTCTGCCTCTTTCCCTCTGACTGTTAACCTTTGTGAAATCCTGAGTGTTCCAGCGAACCATTAAAACGGGTGGTGTTAACACACACGGCTTTAAAGTGTCTGCTCTCAACACGAAGTCTGTTTTTAGATGAATGAAAGAGAGGGTCGAAGCTTAATGGAGCATTTTCTGCATTCATAGAAAAACATGAGTCACAGCAACAAGAAGGTAGCACGACTCCGACCAACGACTCTTATACGTCCTCAGTGTTTTGGCCCGAAAATTATTCATGTATGTACAACGGAGAATGAAGTGGAGACGTATTCTCCATCTTTATATTTTCTAACTAAAACGTAGGAACGTGGATGTAGCCCGAGTCCGATGTCTCTGAATTTTTCTCTTTTCTTTCACAAACTAAATATTAAGCCCTTAAATTAAACTATAATTTCTAAAAAAGCCATTAATTGTCCTCCTTGAATAAATGAATAAGACGCCTTCATGCACATTAGCATTTTACCCCAAACACTTTTAAATTGAGTCAATTTCCTCTTTATAATGAAAATGCTTTTTTGTTAGAGAAAAATGTTTTAAATAATTAGCAGGAACCAAAAAAAAGAACCTTTTACCACATTTTCTGTGACAATGAAATTACAAAGACGGAAGAGTCGGAGACTAAAATGTACTTTTTTGATTTTTGACGGACAAATCAATACATTTGTTTTATTTTTTGTCATTTCTCCACAGCTGCTGCCTTTAATGGACGAATGATAAGACATGAGTAGAGAGAGTTGTTGGGAAAACATATAAGATGTGAATTATTACATCGTGAGAACATCTGCAGGAACATCTGCACTCACACGTTGACCCATGTCGACTCTCATCCCTTCGTCTCACTCAACTGTTGCATCCTGGCTTCGTCGATTCACGACTCATTCACTCCCACGCGTCGGGTGTGTACGTGTGTGTACAAGAATGGGATCAGCTGTACTTTTTTTTTTTTTTTTACACACGTGCAACACGTAACTACCGGCAGAGCTGTGCTTGTGTTCAAGTGTCTGGTGTTTAGAGGCCGTGCAGGTGATTCATCCGACAACAAAAAGAAAAACGTCCATCATCTGTGGAAGCGGCTGTAAAATGCTCATCCAGCCTTCGACCCGGATGAAGTGATTGGAAGTCTGAATGTTTTCATCAATCAGGCACGACCACGCCCATATCTGCTGTGTACGTTCATCTCACTTGCACGACGCACATTCATGTATTTTTGTGGGCGTGGCCTCGCCAACTTAACCTGGTTTCATTTGTGTCATCTGTTGCTGGAAGCCTCGTCTTTACCGCAGAGGCTTTTTTACAACCAGCGGCTCATCCTGGTTTTTCCCACAGAGTTATTTTTAAACCCTGAATCTCTTCTTAAGGCCTGATTGTCACATTATTGTCATCATGCAGCATCTCTCCGCTCATCATCTGCTGCCTCTTATTCTTACTCCCATCACTGTGTGTGTTGTGTGTTGTGTGTGTTGTGTGTGGGTGTGGGTGTGTGTTGTGTGTGTGTGTGTGTGGTGTGTGTTGATTGATGGCTTGCTTGGCTGGAGAGATAAGGGGATAAGCAGTTGACGGTTGATCCCTCTACACTCGGGGTCAACAGACCTCACATGCTCGTCTCTGTTCGTACAGATTCAATCTCGTCTCTGTCTCTTTCTTCCTTTCTTTCTTATTTTCTTTCTCTCTCTCTCTCTCTTTCGTTGCAGACCTGGTGTTTCTATCTTTCCTCCTCACTCGTTCTCTCTCTCTCTCTCTCTCTCTGTTTGTCTCACCACTGACCTCACATGCTACCGAAGGATTAAATCTTTGACCCGATCATGTCGCAGGTCATCAGCTTTCTCTCTCTGCGTTTTCTGTCTCACCTCTCTGCTGGATATAATAATAGCTTTATTTATTAATTGCATCTTTAAAACAAGGTTTACAAAGTGTCTTGACAGACAAAGCAGACAAAGGGGTAATCACAGTTATGCATTCACACTGTTTAAAACAGTTAATGAGTAAAAGCAGTAAAAAGCAAATAAGTACAAATAAAAAGAATGAAAGCAAAGACAAAAACACGACATTAATGGGTCCTTCTCTGTCTGTGACTGTTTATTCTCCCAGTTTACGACAGAGAGAATGTTTTCTCTTCTCTCGTCATCTTTCTGCCCGACAGCTTCTCCGGTGATTGAGGTCACAGTCGGCTCTTTTCTTCCAATTCTCTGTCAATTAAGTTGTGTTTAAGTTTAAAAAATGGTGACCTTCTTCCTTCGCTGCACACGAACCTCTGTTAGTCTTTATCGAGTCACTGTAACAGGAATGATTCACTGCATCCGCCCCCTGTGCTCTTATTTACACATCTGGATTTAGAGGAAAACAGGTTGGATGCTTATGTTCAGGTGAACCTCAGAGCAACATATGAACCATAGCTGATACAGAACTACATGTGAAAAACATCTAAAACAAAGAAAACAGGTCAATCTTCATTTTTCACTTCCATCTTTTTTGTAACCGTTGGTTTTGTTAAGAATCTTTGAAAATGAAATAATCTCTCATGTCAAAAAGACCAAAGACTTTATGGACTCCGGGTGATTGATGGCCGTCCAGTGGGTGCAGGTGGGCGGGCAGTATCCATGAGCTCCCAGTCAGGCTCCACCCACTGCTCCTCCAAATATGGTTTCTTCTGGTTTCCAAACAGCCGCTCACAAACCATGTCGGCTGCCACTTGGACCAGTCTGACGCGTGTTATTTAAAGAGCATCGGTTTAATAAATAATGCCGCGCGACAGAGAATCATGATGTGACAATGTTGGGTGTGTTTTAAACTGCGTTCTACCACCGTGTGGAAGCAGGAGAGGTGTCGGTCAGCAGTGTCTGTGTCAAGCTTTTCAATGTTAAAAGCCGTTTTTTTCCAAACAGTGACTTCATCTGTCGGCTGCCCCCCATTCCTCCCTCTCAGTCCGTGATTTCCACAAAGCCTTGTGCTGAGCTATCGCCTCCTTCTCTTTGTCCTCGCCTTCATTTCTTTTTTCAATTTCTCTCCCTTCTCTTAAACACCACGGGACAGAATGTAGGTGTGCGGGGACGCTTTGGTCCGATTGTGGCGTCTGAACGATGAAAATACTCCATTTCCCTCCCTGCTACAACAAACGATCCCCTCAATAATGGATGGGCTGTGATGGAGGGCATGGCCGAGTTGGATGTAAAGCTACAGGAACACACATGCACACATCTGGTCTATGAGTCAGAGACGGGTTGGAGACAGGCTGCACAGAGGACGACGTCAGACCTATTTCTAATCCTATTTGAGATTTTATGTTTCATGGTTTCAATATAATAATCTCTTGGATTGACGGTGTCGTTAATACAGCGTGTATGACTGTCATGTTACTTAATGTAAACACAGAGAGCTCTGAAATGACACAGAGAGCTGTAATGGAGAAATCAGATGTTGTGTTGCCCCGTGAGAGGCGTTTAATCTGCTTTGTAGGATTTTTAATGGTGATCAGAAAAAACTGTTGATAAGTATTTTCATTCCATCATCCATTCCATTCAGTGGATATGTGCTCGAGCTGAATTCTGTGTCCAGAACACAGTGAATTCAGATGCAGGTGATGGCTCATGATGCCTCAGCCTCACGGTGTAATGCCAGCTGGCTTCTCTGGCCTCTGCTCCCAAGTCACTTTTCCTAATCTAACAATCTGTGCTGGCACAATATGAACTTATTCTAAAGATATTTAGAAGACTTCAGTCTCACACCGACCTGTGAACAAGCAAACATTTGAATGAAGATGGTTTGTGCTAATCGTACTAACATCATGATAATGACTCGATGTGTTCAGCTGGCTGACTTCTTCAGTTGGTGGCAAGTAGCTGCAGTGCACACACACACACACACACACACACACACACACACACACACACACACACACACATCCCACCCACCCTCCTCTTTCTATCATCCCAGCTGGGAGGTGTCACCAGAGATGACTGACAGCCAAACTGAGGCGATATGAATATGAATGGATCAGTGAATATGAATATGCAGATGAGGAGACAGTTGTGTTCTCTTCTCTGTCAGAAAATGTCGGCTGCCATCCTTCACCCTCACTGCTTTACGATCGGCCCACTGTCTGACCTGTCAGCAGGGAAAGGTGGAGACGGATTTGATGTGTCAAGGCCGCAGTGCAACCCTGTATTAAACACCACACTGTTCAATGTGATAATCGACTTTATGTGACGTTTTAAACGTGTTGAGCCGCAGCATCCTAACGAATAAGGCAAGAAACATGTAACTACCCTGAAAGTGTAGCTGAGACAATGTGGGTTCAGGAGAGAATGAAACTTGAATTACTTCAGAATTAAGTCCAAACAAACGTGATGGATTCGGTGCAGACTTTAAGCTGGGCCTCGGTGGAGGTTTGAGCTCGACTGAGTGACGCTCATGTTAATCACTTTAATGACGTTTATGTTTCTAATGCAGTTATGTGTGTTTGTGTGTTTCCACAGTGAGATCAATCACCTGGAGTCGGGTCTGGTGGTGGAGCTGTGGAACAAAGGTTTGATCTGGGACACGATGATCGGCACAGCGCTGATTCCGCTGGACAGCATTCAACAGTCTGACGAGGTAACACACCTCACACACCTCCAGCACACACACACACACACACACCCTTATTAGTTCATGTACACACACAAATACACAACGGGCTTAAAGTGATAAACACAAGATGTTGTTCCTGAGCTTAGAAACGTATTTATTATCATTGGAAGCAGAGATGATGTCGTCTTTGCCCGCCCTCACTGTTTGTTAAAAATAAACAGAATAAAATAAATAAATCTTTATGTACAGAACAGACTGTGCTGCTTAGGCTGCTTGAGCTGACGACAACCCATTCAATAAACACACTTACACACAAACTCCACGTCCACCCACCGGTTCTTATTAAAGCATCTTTACCTGTCGGCTGAAGTCTGGAGAAGCAGTTTCCAGCTGCAGAGACTCGTCGTCTAGATCTCATTACTTTTTTCTGGAAAGTTTTAAAGTGATGCAGCAGCGTCTGTGTCGTCATCAATAATTCAGCCACAAGTGTTTGGCCTCTCCAGACGATTGTACGCTCGCTGCCATTTTTACACTGTCACAGTTGTTCCTGGCATCTTCACCTCTTCATCTTTGGTTCTCATCAAGTAAATATTCGTCTTTGTCCCTTCCCTCGTGTCCTCTCTCTTTCTTTTTGTCTCTATTCCCTTCTCACTCCTTCAGGAGGGACCAGGAGAGTGGACGTCTCTGGACTCTGAGGTGTTAATGAGGGAGGATGAGATCTGCGGCACCTCCAACCCAACTCCACACCAAGTGCTGCTGGACACTCGCTTTGAGTTACCCTTCGGTGTGTAGATGAACACGAACACAATCATCCTCACGTTTTTATCGGAACTGAATTATTCTGTGTGTTATTGGAAGCAGCTAAAAAAAAACCTCCCTGATTGATGGTTTCACTCACAGACACACAGGTAAAAACAAAGTGCACCGTTCTGCTTCTCCATTAACGCAGGTAGAGATCAGATCTCCAACGTTAAGTGTGATGAGAAAGGTGTTTATTTCCATCTCATTCATCAGACACAGTTTCATAGTTGGAGCTTGTGGTCAGGCTCCGTGTTCGATTCCCATGAGCTCCCCTGTAGAAGCCCTGTACAGTATATCCGAGGCTGTGGATGAACCATTAGACTTCATGAAGCTTTTATGAAGCATTTCTTCACATCAGCACTTTTTCTTTCTGTTTCTTCCCCCTGTTTTATTCCTGGAGTGTGATCACTTAAACTGCAGCATTTCAACCGGACCGTGCACTTTGTTTTCTTGTCAAGCCGTTAATCTGCAGCAGCTGTCTGAAGAGTCTGTTGTTGAGCCGCCTGCTGCCCTCACATCGCCCGGCACTCGATTTATCAACACTCACCTGGTGTCACGGTGCCACAGCTTCATGCTCCTCCCGACACAATAGAGTCTGAAGATGGAGATAAGATAGAAGTTCCTCTATTTTGGGAAACTTTGACAAACGCAAAGTAAAATCATTGACATTCAATAGAGAGAAGCATCTAAACTGAAGCATGGTATTTAATCATTTCTTTCAAGTAAGTCTGTTAGTATTGTATTATTAGTAGTGTTAGTATTTGACCTGTAGGGTATTTGAAATAAAATGTATGTAGACCTTGTTTGAGACATTTAGTTCTGCAGCTGCTCACAACAGTTTGCATTCAGCTTAACAAACTACAACCATCTTCTGTTACAACATGTTCAAAACTCCTGGCAGAAGAGAGAATATCAAAAAGTTCACATTTTAAACTTCAGACATGGATATTTATTTACTCTGGAACATGACAGAGACTAAAGCCATGATTTTAAAAGATCTCACTGGCTTCGGGGACGACCTGTGAGGCCCCTGAGGAGGCTGCTCTTTCTATTTCTGGGCCCCCGACGGGAAACGTCCTCATCTGCTATTAAACACGTATGAATATGAGATGGAAGCACATCAGGCAGCGTGGATGGGATGAGACAGGACGGGATCGGGTGGAGGAGAGGCGACTGAGAGAAGGGTGGAGCTGCAGCGTCTGTTTTTTATTTGTTCTTGCTCAAATTCTGTATTTTCACTCTCCGTCTTCCTCCATTATTTACCTTCTCTCCTGCCTGGTCACCCCGTCCTCCATCCATCCCTCCATCCATCCCTCCATCCCTCCATCCCATGTGTCTGTTTCCTCCACGTCGCTGCTTTCACCACGGTCATTCGTTTGCTTCTTCTCACTTTTGAAACCTTTTATTTCTTCTGTCCAGACATCCCAGAAGACGAGGCTCAGTACTGGACCAGTAAACTGGAGCGGATCAATACCATGCAGATACATGACGAGGTAAGTTTAAGTTCCCGTTAATGAGAAAATTAGTTATTATACTACAAGTTATTCAGTTACAGCAAATTCAGCAAGGGATTCTAACTTGGATTTTCTTTTCTTCACATATATGAAGTCTTAATGTAACTTTAAAAAACTTCCAAGAGCCAGGAGACGATGTTATTCTGCTTTTGTGTCTAAAACATGACAAACATTGTGTATTTACTGTTTCCTTCATCCAGGAACTTTGAGACAATCATTTAGTCTCAGTAAGAAATTTTGAGAACTCTGAAATCAGTAAACCTTTCTTTTTATTTAAGTTGTTTGTTATTTGATAAACAAGTTTACTACCATAGTTTAGTTACAGACTCTGATTCTGTTTGTTTTTGCAGTCTCCGTACGTCTGACTGTATTCTCTCAGTTTACTGCAGTGTCTCTTTATTCTCTACTCCCATCTAGTGGTGAATAATGGTTGTTACAGCACAGATGATGTGACACATGTCTATCAAAGGCCCGTCCTGTCCCAGTTCTTCCCTGTGCCCGACCCCGACCCTCATTGGGACATCAGTCACTACATCATCAGCAGCCAACCAACATTAGAACAGTGACTCATTTCAATGTTACTCGTGTCCATAGAAAGTTCTGCTCCTCGCTGAAAACATTCCAACATGAACAGGGACATTTATTTCTAACTTCTGTACGGGACACAGGAGTAATGAACGTCACTCTCACTCACACATGAGTAGTGGTTTTGTTTTTACATCACATAGAGAAACACGTAGAGCTGCGGGTGAATTGGGACGGGAACAGTAAACAAACACCTGAAATAAGGAGGAAAGTGTAGAGTTACATTTAAGCCACTATAACGGCATTAGGGGAATTTTCTCATGACAACATTTTTATGAGTAATAAACGACTGGAGTGTGACTTTGGATGATTCTTCCTTCTCTGTTTCCGTTTGTGGTGGAAGTATCCTCTGCAGGAAGACGTCCAGAGACGACGAATGGCGTCCGTCCCCTCTCAGTGCTGTAAGTGTAAAATCCTGGTAAAACTTTTTCATGCCACTGAACTTTTTACATGAGCAGCATTCATCAACGTGTCGTTCCACACCGCTGACTCTGATTTGGACAAAATACATTTTCCTCCTCGTTCCCCAGTGTTTGATGAGCAAAGACAGACGTGTCCCTCCATCCTCTGACAGGGGCTGATGTGTAGAGCTGTGGTTAAACTACTTTTCTCTGACGCAGTTTTGTTGTGTCACTCTTGATCGCTCATATTGAATAAAAAAATCAGTTTACTGGAGCTTCATTAATTTCTCATTCATCTCTCGCTGGTCTCATCATTCATCCATCAAGCACAATCACAGATCTGGGTGTTTTCATTCCCATCACATGTCACATACTCATCCAGCCATTCCACAGTAACAGTTACTGGTTTGATTCTTCAGTAATGAAGTTCACTTTTTTTCTTCGAACACTTCAACGCTCTCAGGCAGTTGGAGTTATTTTGGATGGAGCGACCAGCAGAGTACGTATTTATATATATATATATATATATATATATATTTACTGTAAAGTATAATGGATGTCTTGTTTTCTCTCTCCTCTTGTTGACCTGTAACAGCTTCTGCATGTTTGGTTTGGTTTTGTCTTCACTGTATTTGAGAACTTCATGTAACTAACATATGTATGTGCACATTTTGTTGTCATGTCTGATGTGTGTGATTCGTTGAATTTACATCATTTGTTTTCAAATCCTTGTCAGCTTGCTGTTGATGAGTTGCTACCACAAGAGGGAGCTATTTATTCAACCTTTTCTTACTGTGTGGTCTGAGGAGTTAAATCATAAAGTATAAAAACCCTTGTGATTTATTTCCTGCTACATTTAACATTGTACACAGCTGCGTCGACTGGTCCACTTTATTTAAAGTCACTCTGATGTGAGAACAGTTGCATGTTTCTGCAGTGAAAGCTCAGGAAAATGGATGAAAAGAGAATTTCACAGTTCCGCAGTAATGACGAGCAGTGAGCAGATCATCTGATCTGGTTTCCCAGAGCGTCCTTCTACCATAAGTCATATGTGAATAAACATTTACTTAAACACCAAATTATTTACTTCTGTCAAAATGTATTATTCTTTGTCGTCTTTCGTGCAGCTTTCGATGACCATGACAGTGCCATGGACGACCGTGATAGTGACTATCGCAGCGAAACTAGCCACCGACCTCCACGTTTTCACAACGCCTCCCAGACAAATTCCTCAGTTCACCAGTATCCTATAGGACGCAGGGTCCAGCATCAAACCCTGTCCCGGGAGTCTGACTCCATACACAGCTATGAGCTAGACTATAGAGAAATGAGGGGGCCCAGGTAAACACACACACACTCACACACACACACACACACACACAAACAACTCTCTGACCTCATCACTGCAGAATCACTTGAGAATATTATTATTATTATTAATATCAATTTGCTCTCCAACTCTTATTCTGAAATCATTTGTATTCGTACATATGATGAGTTGAGTTACCATGATACAGATCTCGAAAAGTACTTCTTTAACAAATATATATGACAGAGCTCATGTGATTGTGATTGTGATTGTCATGCACCTTTGGTCTTGATGTAATAATTATTTCTGTTGGATTTAACTCCATTGATCTGTTAATCTGAATTATTGATGAGATTGTAAATCTTTCAAATGGGAAATCAAAGTAATCCCTGACAAAATCAGATCATGCTGTTCCAGCAGCAAACAGCATCGTCTAACCTTCAGCTAACAGCTGCACATGAGGTTGTGGGTTATTTTGCACACTATTAAACTTCGATTTTCCTTCCACCTAAATATATTTTTTTGAGTTGCTATTTCATTTCTTCTATTAACACTTTCTTTGCATGCTCTGCTGTTTTTGATTCACGTCTAATGCTTCATTTCTCTTTCTTTCTTTTTCGTTGCATCACATTCCAACACGTCCTGCATGGCTCTTTTCATTGTTTTGAAATTAAATCCAGGCGGTCAAACTCTAAGCGTGGAGTAAGAATAATCCCAGTCGACTCAGGTATGGGTGTGGACGACTGGGAGAGCAAATATAAAGTGCCTGATTCAGGCGTCCTGGACGATTACTTGGACGCTGAGCAGAAAATGTGGGAGGATGAAGATAAAAGCATCATCTACCGAATCAGGGACAGCCCGTCTGAGCCCAAAGGCAGCCGGTTCTATCAGACAGTGGAATGTGACGCAATGTCTCCAGAGGAAACAGATGAGACGAGTGGCATGTCAAACAGACAGAGGCGTGGATTTGGTAGTGGAGAGGTACGTTTAGTTTATAAAGAAGCCGGCAGCTTTGAGAATGAATTGTCCCCTCCTGAAATTGATATGATTCCCTCGGCCAAACAGCTACGGCAGCAATCAGACAGAGAAAGTTTACTCTACAAGACCAGACTGTGGGCCAAAACCGCCTTAGAGGAAACACTTGAGAGCTATGCAGCTTTTCGTGAGGAGGAGGCTGCTCGGGAAGAGGCAGCGAGGATCAGGGTGAGGAGTGAATATGGCTCAGTTGGTTCAGATGAGATGCAGTACTCCTTCGGATCTGAAGAGGAACTAGATGAACTGACCTTCACTGAGGGTGATGCTAATTATGAATATGAAAGTAACTACTACCCAGGCAAGTATATGTCGCCTTCTGGAGGACAAGGCAAAGGCAGAACATGTTGTGGACAAGATCCCATGTTGTCTCCTGTAGAGGAGCCAAGTGATGAATATATAGATCCAATGGATGAACTGCAGAGCCTAGTCCACTCTGTGTCTGAATACCTGGCTGTAAAAGAGGAAGAGATAAACAACTATGAGTCAATGCCAAAACCAATCAGAAGAAAACTGCCAGCGCTGCCAACCGATGCCAAACCCGTGGAACCTGGAGATGGTGATAGCAGTGAAGTCAAAGCTGAAGTGAAGGAGGAGAGTGTCGCTGAACAGGGCCTAGCTGGAGTAAAGAATGTCATGAGCTCTTTGTTCAGTACAATCAAAGGATCAAAAACTGCCACTGAGGTCGACGCCTCTGGTCCAACTCCGTCCCCCCAACCAGCACAGGCAGAGTTTGGGATGTCAAGATTTCTCTCTTTGATTCCTAAAGGTGCGGCTGAACCCACAGAAACATCTGGTACCACTGCAACAGATCCACCAGCTTCCCAAGCATCACCCCAGCCTGAGTCTGGCATTTCAAAGCTGCTTTCATTTATTCCCAAAAGTGGTGGTACTTCCCCCCCTGTAGCCATAGTTCCTCCTGCCTCTCAGGAGCCAACTGCAGAAAAAAAGTTTTCCCTTCAGTCTCTTTTGCCATTTCAGTCCTCAGAAACCAGTCGGCAACCTGACACTGATCAGACGTCAACACAAATCGGCACAGAGACACAAGGCAGTGCAACCGCTGCTAACCAGTCCACATCTGGATTTGAATCCATGTTAGGAAGGCTTAGTCCCTTGAGACTTTTTTCCAGTGCACCACCATCCAGGGACCCATCACCTCAACCACCAGAACAGAGAAGTGGCTCTGCTGCAAGCAGTGAATCCCAGCAAGGGTCTTTAAACAGAACCCTGAGTCCTAATAGAGATGGCTCACAAACAGAGCGACAATCATCAGGTGAGATCAGACCAGGTTCAGGAAGTGGATCAGTTGAGTTATTGCCAGATACAGGTAGTGGATCGACTGAGCTTCTGCCAGAAACAGAGTCATCTGGGGAGCTACCAGATATTCAGCAAAGAAGAGCTCCTAAAATATCTGAACCAAAACCTGAAAGCAGTTCAGAGGAAACAGGTTTTTTCAGCCCTTTTAAGAAGTCTCTCTCTAACCTCATATCAACAGTTCCTCCTGAAAATTCCCAGCAAACTGACACCAAGCCCCCTGAAGAGTCATTTTTAGGCAGCAAACTCAAGATTCCATTTTTTACCTCAGAAAATGCTTCCATAGCCGCCCCACCAAAAGCAGAAGGAGGTGTGTTCTCAGGAATCCTTAAGTTTGCATCTGGCGAAGATGCCAATGCCCCACCAAAATGTCCATCCCCTAGCCCTGCAAGAACTCCCTCTCCAAGTCGTGCTGCACTTCTTGAAAGTGCACCAAAAGGAAACGCAGAAACGGGCTGGTTTTCAAACCTTTTTAAGGTAGGCGCAAGTGAACCCACTGTGGCTGTAACCAAACCCAGCTGTGGAACTGAAGGGCATACTGAAGAAGTGGTCTCTGAAACCACAGAGAGCACTGAAGGTAGGACAGAACAACTGTGTCAAGAGCAAACAGTGTCTGAAAAAGATCCCCAGACAGAGACCCAGCCTGAAGCAGATATCACATCTAAAGATCAATGTCCTTCCAAGCCTGTGGAACATCCTGCATCACAACCACAAGCTTCACAGCCTCAAGGACTTCTTTCTGGTCTGTTTAAACTAGGATCAACAGATGATTTGTCATCTGGCAAGAAAGCCCAGGAAGGGGATGGTCAGCCTCAACAAGGTGGGTTACTCTCAGGCTTATTTTCATCAACCACCCAGCCTTCTAACCAAGCACAGAATTCTGCCACACAACAGTCAGGAGGACTATTGTCTGGATTTTTAAAATTTGCCTCTGATAGTGTTTCTGCTCCTTCAAATCAGTCCCCTGTCAACATTCCATCTCAAAAGCAAGGACCACCTGCTGCTGCACAGCCATCTTCTGGAGGAGTCTTATCTGGGTTCTTGAAAATAGCTACAGACACAGTGACTGCATCTCAACCAACTCAGTCCAGTCAAAAGTCATGTCCAGAAGTGGGTGACCATACAATGAAAATGGAAGAATGTGAACAAAAAAGTAGTCAAGAGACCATTCCTCCTACTCCGTCATCCGGGATTTTATCAGGATTGATTAAACTGGGTTCAACAGAAGCAGCTCCCCCTGATAAAGGTCAACCTGACCAGTCACTAAGACAATGTGTCACCTCAGATCAACAACAAAACCAACAGCAACAACCTGACCAAACAACAGAAAATGTTCCACCTAAAGCAACAGCAACAACACCTCAACCTAGTGGATTATTTGGAGGTTTAATGAAACTCACAGAAACTGCTACCCAGCCTCCAAAAGGACCTACAGCCACACAATCTACACAACCAAATCAGCAATCTGGTAACATGTTGTCAGGACTTTTTAACAAGATAGTGGAACCTAATCCTTCTCCATCTCAGTCACAGCCTGGTGCTCAGGAGAGTAACCAAAAAACAGGGCAGCAAGCACCCCCTCAGCAAGGGGGTTTTCTCTCAGGTCTTTTTGGAATTGGGGGCCAAGACTCTGCTTCTGTAAACCCAGCCCCGCCCTCACAAAACCAGCCACAGAGTGGCCCATCTGGGCGGGGACCTAATCAGCAACTCGGCAATAGACAGAATCTGCAACGACAAAATCAAGTCCCTCCACAACAGCCCCCAAGTAGTCCTGGAGGGATGCTCACTGGATTATTAAGCAAAATTGCAGATGCTGGCAACCCACAGTCATCAGCCAGTCAGGCAGAGCATCAACAGGAACCAAAACCAGGCCCTAAACCACCACCCGCTCAGCAGGGAGGCTTTCTCTCTGGGCTTTTTTCAACAGGTCCTACTCCTCCAGCACAGCAGCAGCCAACAAAACCAAACCAGCCACAACCTCAACAAGGTAGCAGACAACCTCTTCGGAGGCAAAATCAGATACCTCCACAAACTGCTGCCTCTGCATCAGAGCCACAGCAAAGCGGACTGTTGTCTGGGCTTTTCAATAAGTTAGCACAACCTGATAATGTATCACAACAGCCTACCCCACAGACTGGGTCTCAACAAAGAAATTTGTCAAATATCGTTGGACCTGGTCAGCCTGCTGGTCAAAAGTCATCGCAACCCAGTCAGCAAGGAGGACTCTTGTCTGGTCTGTTTGGTCAGACATCACCTCAACCACAGCCTGGCAAAATGCCAATTCCTCAACAAACAGCGACCCAACAGCCTAGTCAAAGTGGAGGCTTGCTTTCAGGCATTCTTAAGCTTGCATCTGGTGAAAATGTGCAACAACAGTCTCCCCAGCCTGCAAGGACAGGTCAACCATCTGTTAAGTCAGGGCAAAATCCAGCCCGGTCTGAATCAGGAGGAATATTTTCTGACCTATTGAATAAAGTCTCAGGTACTGCAGAACAGTCATCATCACCTGCTGATCAGGTGAACCTTGATGTAAAACAGCAACAGTATTCACGTACAGGACAAGGACAACCACAGATTCAAAGAATCAAACCAGTAGAGGTGCTTTCCAATGATGTAGCCACAGATAAGGATTTAAAGGGTCCAACCCAAAAAGGTTTCCTCTCAGGTCTTTT
Source organism: Paralichthys olivaceus (assembly GCF_024713975.1). NCBI lineage: Eukaryota > Metazoa > Chordata > Actinopteri > Pleuronectiformes > Paralichthyidae > Paralichthys > Paralichthys olivaceus. The sequence goes on along the minus strand of NC_091096.1, from coordinate 1,804,662 downwards.
TAGTGTCACAGATGAACCATCATCCAAGACACCACAGCCATCAACCTCTCAGCCTGGGAAGGAAGAACTAACAACCAGCACAAATACCACATCTCCTGGTTTGTTATCCAGCATTTTCAAAACAGGGACGAGTGACAGTAGCACCTCTGCCATTGGGAAGGAAAGCGAAAAAGGTCTTCTAAATCGTTTAGTACCAAAGAGCAAGGAGGATATCCCTTCAAGTACAGCAACGCTCACAACCACTGTTGTCACAGACACACACACAGAACCTGTGCAATCTCAGGTTCGGCAAGACCCTACAATTTCCCCAACTCAGCGTTATCTTGAGGAAATTCAACGTCTCTTGTATGGAACAGCACATGAGTATGGTTACAAGGATCTTTTATACAACTTTACAGAACATGGTGTTATTCCACCAGATCTGTATGAGCATCAGTGTCTCATAGAAGCTCTTCTGTGGCAGCAACTCAATGACTATGCCCTAGCTGAAGCCCTGGCTACTCAAGTTCAGGAACGCTACCAGGGATGCCAAGGGCAGATGCCACCCACAGCTAGAGCTCCTCAATGGGAGAATCACAAATGGTTAAATCCTAAAGAAATGGACATCAGTGACTTCAATGTACCCTCACATCCTTGGGGGGATTCTGCTGCCCAGCTTTTTGAGAGCAGAAATCGGTTTCTTGAGCAAGATGAAGATCTTGTTTTATTTGACATGAGTTGTAGAGAAAAGAAATCCTGGGGTAGCTGTGACCATTTAAATGATCTTGATACGAACAGAAAACCTTGGATTGTTGGAGGAAGTGCTCTGAATCTGTCTACTGAAAAAACAAAGACACGGTTGAGTAGATGTCAGTCACTTACAGAATGCAGTGCACAGGAATTCACCAAAGTAGTCGAAAAAAGTGTTGTTAGCACTGATGTTAAGGTTGAAGACTTTGGTTTGAAATCAGCAACAGAGTTTTTAAAACAACTTGCCACAAAAAAAGGTCCAATGGATTTAAGACGTGGTGCTATGGATTTAAGCAAGTGTGCAGGAGCTTCAGGGTATGCAGATGATGAAATGCTCTTTGAGGATTCTGAGTGGTATCAACAATGGCTTTCACTTTTGGATCAAGGTTTGTGGTGGCCAGCTGAGGCTGGAGACTGTGGATATTACGTTTATACAGATGAGGAATACATTTATTCCCTTTTAACTGACAGAGCTGGTGGACATCTCTATGCATGTGCTGCACCAGAGGAAGTACAAGCTTTAGGTAACATCACAGAAAACATTGCTAACATTCTGAAACAAAAGGAAAAAGACAAAGTGACCCTTTGTGGTTTTAAAATCCCACTTTATTCTGACGATAAAAGCTCCTGGATTCCTGGACAGCAACAAGAGAAGTTGAGGCTTTCAGACGCACCTATGGACCTAACTTACGCCCTTAAAAAAGGTGAAAAAATAATGAACATGAATTTGGAAAGCTTCTCTCAAATGTTTCAAGAATCTATGTCTTCTCAAGTGGAGCAGCCTGTGGACTTTAGCGTGTACACGCTTAAAAAGATCAAGGTGGAATCAGCACAAAATAGTTACACCTGCCAAGAGGAGCCAATCGAGGCAGCTGATCTTACTTTAAATACACTAAAAGGGGGACATGGGGGCCCATACTGGAAGAATCAGGGAATACCAGATGTGCTCACATCCTCACCTACACCTTCCCCTAGGTGCTATTCAAAACAAATTTCTTCAAACACATATCACCCAATTCCTGAAATCAGGATTGCAAATGTAGATGATATACCTGCAGACCAACAAAGACAAAAATCAAGCTCCATATCTTCCTCAATCGGAGGAGCTGTTGGGATGTCTTCTAACACTAATGTGAGAAAACCTACTACATCACCATCAGTGTCCACTAAGGTTTCAGAGTCCTCAAAGATTTCCACAAATCAGACTTCTCCAGCTTCAAAAATACCAGGACCTGTACAAATGGGAAGGAAACTGCCAACACCACCAACTAATAGTAAAGGAGACAGCTCTCCATCTCTTCCAGCACAGCCGGCTTCTGTTCGGAGTTTGCCCACTACACCCACCTCAACTGAGTCTTCTGTTTCCCCGCAGAGACCCCGGCTTGCAAGGCAGCCATCTCAGGCAGATAAACCCAGAGTATTATCACAAGCAAATAAGCCGACAGTCACAGGGATGCATGATGTAAGTAAAGCCAGCAATACTTCAGCAGAGGACAAAACATCCTCCGTGTCTAAAAATCTCCCTCAAGATTCACCTCCGAAAATAACGCCAAAGTTACACATACTGAATGACTCAATTTCGTACAATGAATCCTACCTTTACAAAAGAAATCATAACTTTGGCACCCCCATTGGTTGTCAGAACAGCAATAAAGTTATAGATTGTTCTGCCACAATAAATAAAGACAAAATTATAAAAGAAAAAGAAGCAAAAGATGCCAACATAGAATCAACAAAACAAGATGAAGCTGTTGACTGTACAAAGTACAAGCTGAAAGGATTAAAAAAGAAGCAAATGGAATCTAAGGCAGATGCTGACTTGCCTGTCAACACCACAATTGCTGTAGACCTTACAAAACTGACAGAGGAAGATGAAGTTGAGTGGAACAATTCAGAATGTCCCCCTGTGGTTACACCAAAAAAGACAGATTCGCGTAAACATTCTCCGACCAACTATGGGCCACTTGATCAGCCCAGCCAATCAGGGAAAAGATCATCCATACCAGAGATTACAGTTGGCTTTGCCTCTTCTACAAATATCCAAAGACCACAAGCCTCCCGCAGTGGAACAAACCAAACTAATGTTTCAGCCTCTGGCAAAGGTGCAATAGACATTTCATCCAAACCATCTCTTAAATTGTCCAGTGAATTGTCAAAAAGTTCTGACACTAACATAAAGTCATCAGCTGCAACAAGCTCTGTTATTACTCATAAAGCATCAAGCCTGAATGGTGATCTCAGACACACAGCAAAAACTGGAGTGAGGCAACCTGTACCAATTGGGGCAACTTGTTTTACACCACTGAATACTGTTGACTCTAAACGAGGACATTTTACACCTCATTTCTATCAGTCTATTGAAAAGGCTCAAACATATCAGGAGACCACTGCACCAGCAAACTCAGTTAAAGCTACATTAGATATGTCTGCCAAGACAACAACCGTGCAGACTCAAACTCAAGACCTGCAAACCGTTGTGCCATCGAAGGATCGTGTCTGTGAGGTACTGTCATTGACAAAAAGAAAACCACTTGTTTCTGAGGAGGCAGATACAAGTCCTGGTCGTCGTGGATCCATTGACTTGTCATATAAACGAGACTCACTGGATTCTCTTGGACAAACAGCAGAGCAAATTTATTCACTACCCACTGAGGAACACCGTTCTCATTCTATAATGGATAATCAGGTCAGATGTTCTGTTAGGAAAGAGGAGATTCCATCTGTTAGAAGGATAACGTCATTACCAAGACACCAAACTCTTTTAAGTCAGTCTTCTGAATCCCTTGAAACTTGTGTACTGCTCCAGCAAGAAACAGCACCAGCCAACACAGTTAAGGCCATATTAGACATGACATCTAAATCCTCCGTCCAATCGAAAGAGGTGGTTTTGGAACCAAGAAGAGATGAAGCTATACCACTAATGAGAGGCAAACCAAGTGTCCGTGAACTTGCGCGAAGAAATTCTGTGGGTGTACCACTAGTTGTAGCTATCCCTGATCAAGACCCTCTTTGTGACATCATGATCAACTCCCCTCAGTGCCACTCAGGTTATATTCTATATCAACAACAATCTCAGCAAAGTGAACCTGGTGTCTTTGCTGAGTCAAATCACTTCACGTCACAGCCATCAACCACTTTTCAAGCTCGTCAGAAATCCTCTTCAGCAAAATCCATCACAGCTGTAGCACTGGATATGTCACCAAAGCAGAGCCAAGCCACAATGGAGACAATAATGCCAGAATATGAGTCTATTCAAAGCAATGCAGTTTCCCTTGTTAATAAGCCAAGTGCAAGACAAGTTGCCAGACAAAGTTCTGTTGGTGTTGCTTTGGTGGTTGAACCAGCAGCACTGGAGTCAACAAGCCACAAACAACCTCAGGTCATGGTTCCAGTGCAGAAACAAGCAGCCCTGGATAGAAATATTGTTCCAGTTCTGCATGATCCACTTCACAACAGTACGACAGTCCACTGCTCCAGGTCGAATGAGACGAATTATATGTCACAGTCCATTATCCAACCTTATTCGCCTCTTACTGCTCCAGCAAACTCTGTCAAAGGCATGGTAGATATGTCAACAAAAATATATGAAGCAGACAAAGTGCTAAACCATTCACATCCAGTATCATTGGTAAGAACAAGGCCACCAAGTTATGCACATTGTCAAAGAGATTTTGATGGTGTTCCACTAATTGTGGAAACACAACCCTCTCAATCACAACCTAAAAGGCAACAGACATTGGCAGGAGGGCAAGAAAAGATGCAACAATCTGTGCACAGGGAATCTCAAGACGCTGAACAAAGACCATCAGCACCTGCCAACTCCATAAAGAGCTTCTTAGACATGTCTCCACAAATACAGCAGAAACCATTAATAATTGCTCCTGATATTGTGCCAACTGAAGCTGTGCCATTGGTCACAAACAAGGTAAATGTAACATATAGTTCTGTTGGTGTACCACTCATCGTAGAGCAATCTATGCATCAACAAGCAAGACAGGGCTTGAGTGGAATCAGCACAAATGAGACACTGCACAGGCAGATATCTACCCACCATAGTAACAAGGTATTTTCTGGTCCCAAGACCACCTACAAGGACACACACCAACAAAGTAAACCAGTGGACTTCTCTGCAAAAGACAGCCTGGTCACAACTAACATTTCAAGAAATCACATTCAACCAGATGATGGACGGCCTATGAATTACACTAATACGCCTGCAAAGAAAGACATATCTGAAAGAATGCAAACTGAAAAGCAATTAAAGAAGAAACCATTATTTGGAATTGTTGACCTAACGGTGGATCCTCAAAACAAAACCATAGTTGTCAGTAACCAGGATGCAAAAGATCTTTCCTCCCCTCATGTGTGTTCTCAGTCTCAAAGTAGTCTTTGCTGGCAGCAGCAATATATACCTCCACCCAAAGAAGATACAGCAATTTCTCAAACTCAGAAGTCATTGCACTACATGGAACATTCCATTGATAAACAGACCACAGTCCAACCTGAAATATATTACAGACGGCAGTCAGTTACAGGATTGAACTCTGCTCCAGTGAATATGTCAGATTCTTCTATGATTCCTGTTCAAAGAGAAATACAGCCTCCTCCTCAACATTTTGCTCCTCAACATTTTCCTCCTCAGACGATGCAGGATGGTGCACATACTATGTTCTCGCTACACGGTGCACATCAGCATGTCAGTAATACATATGTTGAATCCAAGAAGCCAAATCATTTGCCTGCAAACGTACCTCAGTTGCAAACACAACATTCAGTCCTAAATCTACAATACCAGCAACCTGGTACAGAAATTGCTTGGAATTCATCCTGTGTTCAGTCTCAACCACAACCTCTTGCGTTGCAAAGACAAGATACAAGTGTTCGACGTGACATTACCTCAAGACCCAAAATTCTTATCAAGCAGGCAACAGTGGAGAGCTATGGCAGTACTGAGGAAAGTCCAGCAGAATGTGGATCAGTGGCAAGTAATGGACAGTCATTGCCCCCCTCATCTGTCCAGCAGCTACATGGTATATCCCAAACTGTTCCCACCCCACAGCCACATAGTCAGCCACTGCCTGCTTTGAATATTCAGCATGAGGATGATAGATACAAAATAGATTATTCTCTTCAATCTTTGAACCAGTCTATGCAAAGCAGTGCAAGTCGTGGTTATCATGCAAAAGAACCTCCTCAACTCTTTAAACGACCTGATCTAAGCCAATGTCCTGCCACTGTCGAGCAATATCAAAAAGATGTTGGTGCCATTACATCATCATCCACCACAAAACATGACCCAATGCCTGATAAGCAAGTAAGGAGTAGTTATCTGAACCAAGCCAGTGGAGCTGTAACTGAAGGACCAGCGGCATCCTTAGCACCAGCAGGACCCACTTCTGTTAAGGGTTTGATTTCAGTATTTAGTGGTGTGGGATCACAACCCTCTGTCAGTACCAAAACAGGTGCTGCTCAATTTCACCACTCTACTATTTCTTCTACGTCTGTGGATCACAGGACAGGAGTTACTCCAACCCAACCTGCTTCTGGCCATGTTGCCGTTGACATAGAAAAAACTCCCTCAGCAGCTCCTGTTGTTAAAACACCAGAGACGGTGGTTGTTAGCCCCCAGACGCCTGCTGTGCCAAGTACCCTGCCTTGCACACCAGCTGTTGTTCGTGTTCAAGATGACTCTGCTTCTAAATTACCCAGTGAAGGTAACGTTGTTTTAACCAGGATAATCCCTCTGGAAACGCAAACTGCTAATATTGAATCCCAATACAGAGAAAAAGGTTCCATGATAAGTGGTGGGAGCCTTCGAACATCCCCACTGATTCCTCCTGTGACCTCCCCATCCAATGAGTCACCAGTCTATGGTTTCAAGCTTATATCTGTTTCTCAAGACAATCAGCAATCTGAGGAAACACTAAATGTAAAACTTGCAGATACAATGACACCCAAGGAAATTCTAAGTGAAGGCACTCCAGAGAAAACAGAAACATTGACTGAGGTCCAGGAAATTGGACATCCAAGGTCAATCTACATCAGCATTAATTGCCCAGAAGGAACTCCAGTTGATACCGAGCAAAGACCTTACGTTAGACTTCCCCATATTTTTGTCTCAGCTGCAAGTTCACCAGAAGAAGAGACAAATGAACATGAGGTCACAGAATCTAACAAACCTGAGCTGTCACCAGTTAGTGCTTCTGAAGATACCACTACTGCAGTGACACCGCTGGACTGTAAGGAATCTTTATCTACTGATATTGTTGCACAGCCTGATATTTCTGAGGGTGCTATGGCTGAAGAAATCAATACCACAGAAGCGCTCCATGAACCAAAGCAGATCATGACCGATTCACCGGACATGTCTCATATATCAGAGGATGCTAGGACTACAGAAATCAGAAGCACAGATATAGTCTTCGAATCAGAGGAGGTCAAGACCTGCTTACCAGAGACGTCACCTACACTGACTACAGATAAAATGCATGCAAATGAAAATGACTCACAGGACATCCTTACCAAGAAAACCTCAATCATAGAGGCTACTGTTTCTGAAGCTGAAGAAAGAGCAGAGACCACTGAGGATTGTGTGTCATCAGCTGAGCTGTCTCCAACGAGCAGAAAATCAGACAAATCAGACATAACCCCAGCTGAAGTAGCAAAGCCTCACACTGACTTTGACAACACAACTTTAGCGGAAGCACCACAAGAAGGTCCTACAACTCTTGAAGAGCTGGCCGACAAGGATGATAGCACATTGTCAGATCTTGTCTTGCCTACAGAAGTTCAGTCTTTAGATAAGTCCTCACAGAAAGAAGATTCACCAGTGTCAGATGTAAAATCACTTGAAGGAGAACAGCAGATTCATGACAAAACTGAAATTGATGTCCTTGAATCTAATTCTGAGCCCAAACTTGACAAACCTCCCACAGAGAAAATTATGACGTCTAAAGAGGATAGCATAGACGTCAAGGTTGATCACCCTAAGCCCGAAGAGCCTGAGCAATCAGGAAAAGGCTTATTTTCTGTGTTTGGTGGCTCCAGTGCAACCCCACAACAGACACCCTCTCAAACTGGATTATCAATACTCGGTGGCATTCTTCCAGGCTCATCTACTAAAGACACTCCTGGCACAGGGTTACTCTCAATGTTAGGTGGATCCAATTTACCATCTTCCCCTGGATCCAAAGACCCACCACTGTCCACCCCACAGGAGCCCCAGGGTAAAGGATTGTTCTCAATGTTTAGTGGACCTAGTAGTCAGCCACCATCTAGCCCAAGAGGTCCAACTGTTGGAGGTGTGCGGCCTAGAGGTCCTCCACCCAAAGAACCTCCAGGCAAAGGCCTGTTTTCCATGTTTGGTGCATCTGCACCTCAGCAACCACCCAGTCCCAGAGGTCAGCAAGGCGGTAGTGCCGCACCAAGAGGACCTTCCACTGGATCTTCTATATTTGGTGGCATTCTCCCAGGTTCCACTGCAAACAAAGATACCTCTGGTTCAGGTTTGTTTTCCAAGTTTGGAGGTCTTGGTGCCCAGCCCCAAGCTGGACCTAGAGTGCCCACGCATGGATCAACAGTTATACCACCAGAACCCAGAGGTTCAGAGCTCCCTGGAAAAGGATTGTTCTCTATGTTTGGTGGACAATCCCAGCAGGCACCAGAAGCACATCCTGCAGCTCCCAAACCACCTGAATCAGAGGGTGTTTTCAAAGTTTCCTCTGTGTTTTCGCTTGGTGGAAGTTCTGATGGTAACAAATCTAAAACTGGGTTTGGCCTGTTTGGAATGTCTTTTATGGAGGAAACCAAAACAGAGCCAGAAATAAGTGTAACTGTGAAGGAGGACATCATTTCAGAACAAGTGAAATCACCAGACAAGAAAGACTTTTCAGAGGAAGTTAAGAATAACATTGTTGAGGCCACGCAAAATGTCCCACCTGAGTCTATATCCACTCTAGTTGTTGAGGTGGAACAAAAAGTTCAAGATTCAAACTTGAACATCACTGAAAGAAATACTGAAAATTCTGCTCCCCCAACTGATCCATGCCAAGTTGACAAAGTAGACACAATAGAAGATCACTTATCTTGTGATGAAAACACAATGGCTTTGGTTGATGCTTCTATCACAGACAAACCAAGTGTCCCCAGTAATTTACACGAGGAAGAGATACAACTGGATCAAAATTCTGCAAAACTAGTAAATGAGGAACAGTCAGACAACCAAAAAGAATCCAAAGAAATGAAAGATACAGTGAATGCTGAGAAAGAATTTTCTGAATCAGAAACAGATAAACTTAAAAACGCAGATCACAATACTGATTTAGAACTAAAAAGCCCATCAGAAAAAATTGATGATATGCAGATGCCAGAAAGTGTCTTAGACGATAAAGACAGAAACACAAGATCAGACATTACTGAAGTGGAACATGTCAGTGCTGCTGATGGAGGAGAGATCATACCTGAAGTAGAAAAACAAGCTGAGGAGCTGCTGAAAGTTGGACGTGAAGATGAAATGGCTGTTGCAGATGTGAAAGAATCAACTGAAGAGCCTTTGGAAGTTTCCTGTGAAGACAAAACAGCAACTGCACATATGGAAAAAATTACGAAGGAACCTTTAAACGTTATTGCTGATGATCAAGCAGCTGTTGCACAAGTAGAAAAATGTACTGAAGAAATAACTGTAGATGATTCAGTGAAAGCAGATATGGAGAAACCTTTTTCAGAATCTGCAATGGGTGCACTTACAGAGATTTCAGTTTCAGAATCAGTAAATTCTGTTGAAGAAGACTTGAAGGCAACATCTGATGCGACTGCAAAGGAGCCAACTGAGACAAAATTACTGCTTAGAGAAGCCAGTATAGAAACGACACACGAATTAGAGAAACCTACTGATGTTGCAGTAGTTTCACTGAAAGATGAAGAGAACACTGTTGTTACCAAGCCGCCAGAAATTATGACATCTCAAGCTGTGGAGTCTCCAAAAGGTCCGTTATTGGGACCTGCTAGTCCTCTACCCAATCAACAGCCCAGGCCAGGCATGGCCAGGCCATCTGGCCCACCAGGACAAAGAATGGGAGCACCAAGAATGGGAGCACCAAGAATGGGAGGTCCACGAATGGGGGGACCAAGATTGCCAGGACCAAGACATCCAGGGCCACAGAAGCCCCCTGAAAGAGCTCCATTTTCTGGCTTTATGTCTATGTTTTCCACTCCAAATGCCCCAAGTAAACCATCAACTGTTGGCGGGTTTTTTTCTAGTTCACCTGGTTCCTTTTTTGGATCATCATCGGCTCCTAATCCGCCACAACAACAACAACAGCAACAACAGCAACAGCAGAAAAGCTTTTTTGGCCTCCCAAGTAGCATTGCCACAGAATCCCTTACGAATGACCTATTAGGTATATTCAAAGGCTCTGAGGCAACTAAATCTGAGGAACATCAACAGTCTGGCTCAGAGGCTAAACAAGGAGATACTTCTGCAAATGTTACAGTCTCTGAGAGCACTGAAAAGACGGATCCAGAGGGAACACCTTTACCTGGAGATGTGCATGTTAAAAGCACTGAGGAATCTGAGGTTCCTGAAAAAGGGTTAACAGAAGAGGCAGAACGAACGGACAAAACAGAGGAAGAAGAAAGTTCTTTGAAAGAATCCAACATGAAAACTGATCTCCCTGAGAAAAAAGCAGAGGATGATGAGTCTTCTGAACATTTAAGGTCTCCAGGTTCTGCAGTGCCTGACAAAGCTGAACCACCCCCAGCTCCTGAAAGCAAAGGCATGTTTGAATTACCGGGTCTGTCTGCCTCCAAATTTGGTTTTATGTCTGTAGCTGCTGAAGGTACATCATCTATTGGATCCCTTTTCTCCACCACCTCATCTCCTGCCACTGGTGCAAAGGCACCACAGCCTCAACAGACAGAAGGCGGCATCTTTTCTGGTTTTAAAAGCCTTTCAGCCGGCATTTTCCAGGATGAAAAACCGACTGGAAAGGAAGAGACATCATCTGCTTCATCTGTGTTTGGTATGAAACTTGGCTCAATGTTTGGGAGCTCTGACCCTCCTAAACCTGAATCCTCCACTCCTGTGATCACAGCCCAACCTCAGTCTCAAAGTCAAAAACCTACAGAGGAAGAAGGCGATCCAGAATCTGAGAAACTGTCCCCAGGTTCTGAAGAAACAGAAAGTGCAGATGCCAGTGATAAAGAAGGACCAACTGGAACTTCAAAAACCGGAAGCTGTGACACACTGGCACAGTTACAGTCTGGTCTCCCTTCTCAGTCAGTTTCTTTAGCAGAAAGTTTGGATAAACCCCAGTTCAAGATCACGCCATGTGAGATTGATAATACTGTTGACACACAAGACACCAAGGATGCAGATTTGGATTCTGAGCAGCCGAAGGACCTGTTGACAAAGGAAGCTGCGAGAAGGCCAGTGGAATTTGTACAATAGATGGCAGTGTTGATTTCCCTGCACCTTTCCTGTTCTTTTCCCATTTGATGTATGTAGTCATTGTAGTTTCCTTTTCCCATCCTGCAATTTAACCTTAGCATATTTCTAGATTAAGATGATTACGTTCTTGTTTAGAATTTACCTATTAGCCTGCACACAACTACAAATACAAAGCAGTCAGTGAAAATCAGAAGTTTTCAGATTATACGTTTTTGTGATCGTGGCTATAATGAAAAGAAATGATCACATCTGCTTGGATGATGCATCTAATGTGTAAATGCAGAAGTGCTTTTCTGTACATATGGTGCCTAAGTAACAGCTTCCCTGACAGTGATGGAATTGCAGTGCACTGAGAAACCAGTGGTGTTTATTTATTAGCTTTTTGTTGTGAGGCATGTATAAAGCCCCCCCCCCCCTCTCTGTCCCCTGCAGTCCTCTGAATTATTCTCCGAGCCTCGGCCAATTTGTTCAATATAAATCAGACGCTGATAGATTTATGATGGCGTGGCGATGCACACCGAGGAGGTTGGCTGGACGCTGGAATAAAAGGAGCAGTGAGAAGTAATTTGGCCGACACCCAAGACGACGTAAATCTTGCCAGTTAGAGCACAGAGCCCCTTTCCTCGTTAGCAGCCTCAGTCGTCCATCAGGTCTCTCCAGTTCAATCAGCCACTTATGATTCTTATCAGCCAGGATAGTGTATCCTTGATGCTCTGACCTTATAGACTCTTATCAAGAGCTTGAATAATTTTTAATGCATATGTTAGTCGCACCTATAAATGCACGGTATTAGAAGGTGCATCTTGGCAACAAATCTTCACGAAGACTATATGTATATAGATCTCCTAGTTCTGATGTCAATCCTCTCTTAATAAGATTTTTAGAGAAACTGACATCCAGCTTCGTTCAGCCCACGTTTTCCTTTCCTTCATTTGTGTTCACTTCCCTTTTTGATCCGATGATATGTTCCCTTTAACCCATATTTTAACATCCAATTCTTGTTTTTGAAATGAATTGAACAGTTTCAATCCAAATCAAATTTTCTCAGTTGAAATTAAATGAAAGTAATTCTATGTTTATGAAAACACATGACTTCATTTTTCTAATTCCCTAAAATAATAATTGGAATAAAACGTTAAATCTTACAGTGTAGCATTACTTACATGTTGCTTTCCCAAACACCTCATTATTCTAAATAACAACCTCATTCACCTACAGCCCACCGGACAGCAGTCGGTTCGATTCATCAGGCAACCTCAGTCCGGTCAGCTCTCAGCTCAGCTCTGAACCTGAGGAACGCCCGTATCCAGAGTCCTGCCCCCCCAAAGCTCCTCATCCCCCTCTCCACAGCCAGCCGTCGACCTGGGACGAGGAAGAGGAGGAGGAGGAAGAGGATGAGAAAGAGCTGCATCCGCTCCCAGAGCCTGGTTCTAACAAAGTTTTAAAGGACTCTGCTGTCAAACCGATCCCGGACAACCATGACAACAAGACTCAGACTAAAGTCAGGTATGTTAAGACATCTACATTTTTAAGTTGAAGAGGAAACACCTGGTAAAAAGCAAATAGATGGTGTCAAACGTCTTCCAGACATTAAAACATTGTTTAAAAACGAACTTGAAGAAAATTTAAATGTCGTTGCAGGTTTGAGGGAATTGATTTTTGATATCGATTGATGTTGGCCATCTTCTTGATCCTTTTCTCTTTCAGCCTATTGATCATCTCTCTGCATTATGTTTGACAGTTTCTTTGAAGACGGTCCTCCACCCTGTTCTCCATCCAAAGTCCGCTGGCTGAAAGCATACAACAAAGTGAGAGTACAGCTGCTCGAGGTAGGAAGAGTCGCTCACTGCCCACTCCAACTACATGCACGCACGCACGCACACACACACACACACACACACACACACACACACACACACACACATGCACACACACACACACACACACACACACGCATACACACACACACGCATACACACACACATACGCACGCACACACACGCACGCACACACACGCACGCACACACACGCATACACACACACACACACACGCATACATACACACGCATACACACACACATACACTCATTACATATACCAATAAAGCCTATACATATAAGTCTGTGCACTCACAAGAAAATCAAGCCAAATCCCATTCACTGATATAAGTGCACATGAGCATTGCTGAATTTCTCCCTCTGCTCTCTTATGTGAAGATAGTCTCTCTCTCTCTCTCTCTCTCTCTCCCTCCCTCTCTCTCTCTCTCTTCCCCTCTGGGTTGGTTGAGTTTCCAGCCATGTTACAGCAATTTGCACTGATTTTGTGCTCCCTGGGGATTCCGGCTTTGATCTGGGAAACCCCTCTTTCAGCTTTGGTTTCCCTCAGATCTGGTTATCACTCTTCTGTTAACAGAAAGTTTTGCCTTCTAAGATTTGTCACAGCAAGTTAAAGCCATTCTTTAGTTTATAGAAGTTTATAGCAGTTTATAGAACCAAGCACCTGCGGGCGGTTTACAGTTGACTGGTGTTGGGGTCTTTTACAAGTATATGTGGCTTTTTTTGCTGGGTTTCTTCTCCCTTGTTAGTAGGGCTCTGTGTATGAATGTGTGTGACACATTTGCGCTGGACATCAGACAAAATGAAGGAATAATGAGGCAGCAGGTCTGAGGGGAGAAGGAAAGAGGGCACATCATGTTGAAGTGCCTTGTTTTGTGGGGTATTAGGATTAAACTGGGATTTGTAACACTGGCCTAATGAAGCCGAATGAGCCGCTACATGTGTTCGTAAATGCTGATGTCAAATGTTGTATTAATTTATGTTTGGTCATTTCATGTGTTGCTGCAGAATGAACTTTGACTCTTAGGTCAAAAAGACCACATGATTTAGATAACGAAGAACAAGGACATTAAGCCAAACCAGGGGATTAAACCTTGGATCGAACTGGGACAATTTTTTTGTCTCTTTTGTCACATACCTGCACCATAGTTGTTATTACCCTTGCAGAAGAGGTTCTGTTTCATCCACCTTGCTGAAGTGTCCTTGAGCAAGACACTGAATCCTGACCTACCCGGAAGGGGGCTCAGAGAAATGAGAGCGTATCTACAGGGACCAATAAAGTTTTAAATGATTGATGACTCAGCTGCTGAGCACGACTCTGTCTGCTTAAACGAGTCTGGTGGGCTGTCAATCATGAATCTCATCCCTCTGTCGAAACAACTCGAAGGACAAACGGCTGCTGTGATGAGGCAGCGTCCGATAGTTTGAGTTCTGAGGCACCTGTTTGAATCAGAACACAAATGAATCGAACTCAGGAGGGGGGTTGAGTTCCTGATACAGATTTTTTGTGAAATGAAAAGTTGGAGGAGGTTGACCAATCACAACAGTGAGTGGACCAGCTGGCCAATCAGAGCAGACTAGGCCTCATCAGGAGGGGGGGGGGGGGGGGGGGGGGGTCTTAAAGAGACAGGAGCTAAAACCAAGTGTTTCCACAGGTGGGTCCTCGAGCCTAAACTGATTATGCAATAAACCCAACTTTATTCTAAACCCAAACTAAAATCACTGCTATTTCCTTTCCTTATAACTTTCTTTAAATTCATCACTTTTCTTTTACCTTTAAATCCTACGATTTAATAAGAGAGTAATGTCAAATTAATTCTAATCTAAACTCTATCGCTGATTTTCCAGATTTAAATTTAAAATGTGTCTCATAATATTGTTAACACGACCCACACAACTTTCTATCTGATCACTCAGTCAGTCTTAGTACATAAACAACTTCTTCACTGTCTGAAAAGGTACATTTTATACATTTATATTTCTTTTCCGAAAACTCTCCACAAATGACTTTTCTGCAACAAGATCTTATTGCAATCTAACATGAAAAATTCAGCATGAGGAGTAATGACTTTCTTTCCTTTCCTCCATTTGTCGGCATCAATCATTACAAGGTTGTCTGATGTTCGTGGCCTCGTTTTAAAAACGACATACAGTAAAAAAGAATCAACACAGCCGTCAGTGTTTCTGACATTTAGAAGGAGGAGGATGAATCCACTGGTCAGCAGTTATCCCCAGAAAGACCAAAATAGTCTTTTTGTCTCTGTAGCGAACGTTGTGCCATGGCAACGATGTCACATTTCTATGGAAACACAACCTTACATTACTGTGTGATTAAGGTGCCATCGCTGTAGCTGCTGGAAGGTGTGTGTGTGTCTGCACTGGAGGAGAACATGTAAATCGAACAAAATAGTGAATAATTCAGGGGGAAATTTTGATGCAACTGGATTTCTGCTACGCAATTTAGTGAATACATATAAGGAAGATAAATTGTTGGACTCAACATCAAGTGATGATGATCTGGTCCTTTTACTTTATAAAAAGTAAACTTCTTAGTACCACAGCTGCTTCAGAACGTAGTTCTTTGGTTTCTCTCGTGGTTAAGTTGAGGAAGGTCTCGTTCATTCCAGCTGTTTCCATGTGTTTCGGGAGTCTGGGTCGAATGTTGTTTAATCTAATATCAGATCCATTTAAAGACAAAAATAACTTGGAACAATAGCTAAACACAAATATATTAAATAAATCCACAAATTAACTTTACATGAGACTGGATAGAGGAGGAAGTTCTGATCTGTTAGATGTGTCCTTGTCTGAAGCTAAAACTCACAAAAAACTCAATTAAAGAATGCATTTCCATCAGCTTAATTGAATTGTAGGCAACAGTTGGTATGAGGTCTGTTCTCAGGTTTAACATGTGCATCTGCGACACTTTGATTCAAACATACTTTACCTCTGAGAAGAAAAGCTGATGTTCATTTGATGACTTGTATTCACAGATATAGTCTGGAACACTTTTCCTGTTTTAAATTAAAAATGTGTGGTGGGGGAGGCAGGGATTCAGATGCGGCTCTGCAAACAAATAAAGACGTCTTTCGAAGGTGCTGATATGAGAGTTTGTCCTAAATGAGCATCAGTACACTGTGTTTTTGTGGATGACAAACAACTCACTTTTTCAATTTTTATTTTTGAGGAAATTGTTGTGTAGGTAGGCAACTCATCCTTTGTCCTTGGAGATACTTTGCAGTGCCAGACACAAGCATTCATATTCACGGGGCAAACCAATGAGATGAGATCGCTGCACGGAGCGGGCGGATATCAAAACAAGTGCATGGCAGAGAACAGGAGGGGCGGCCAGAGAGGATTGTGGGAAGGGAAATGCTAGGAGAGGAGGAGGTTACAGTCACAACACAGACTCATTGATGCTGATGTGATTTTCATTTCCAATCATCAACACAGACAAATAGAGCCCCTCCTGAATCTATTTAACTTTTTTTCGGAAAGTCATAGAGACTCGGGCATTTCATGATTAATAAAGGGTAGGCTGCCACACAACCACACCGAATTTCAGCCCGTTTCGAGCAAGCAGCGCAGAGTTATTCACCCTATAGTGAATTTAGGGTTAGGGTTAGGGTTGTGATTAGGGTTAGGGTTAGGGCTGTGATTAGGGTTAGGGATGAATACCCATTGGGGATCAAGATATTCTTCAATAACTTTTTTTCTGAAGCTCATAGAGACTTGGAAGTTGGTTCCATCTCCACTAATGTGGGTGTGCCCGATCCATTGGGACCATCCCCGAGCTTCTACGACCTTCGGAAATCATGAAACCACCAAATCTAAAAAAAAAAGTAGAAGATATTTTTAAATAACTTTTTTTCTGAAAGTCATAGAGACTCGCGCGTCTTATGATTAATAAAGGGTAGGCTGCCACACAACCACACCGAATTTCAGCCCGTTTCGAGCAAGCAGCGCAGAGTTATTTACCCTATAGTGAATTTAGGGTTAGGGTTAGGGTTGTGATTAGGGTTAGGGTTGTGATTAGGGTTAGGGTTAGGGTTAGGGCTGTGATTAGGGTTAGGGATGAATACCCATTGGGGATCAAGATATTCTTCAATAACTTTTATTCTGAAGCTCATAGAGACTTGGAAGTTGGTTCCATCTCCACTAATGTGGCTATGCCCGATCCATTGGTACCACCCCCGAGCTTCTACGACCTTTGGAAGGGGTAGGGTGAGGGTTGTGATTAGTGTTTGCTTTTTGGGTTGTGATTAGGGTTAGGGTTAGGAATGAAAACCTATTGGAGATCAAGATATTCTTCACTAACTTTTTTTCTGAAGCTCATAGAGACTTGGAAGTTGGTTCCATCTCCACTAATGTGGGTGTGCCCGATCCTTTGGGACCATCCCCGAGCTTCTATGACCTTCGGAAATCGTGAAACCACCAAATCTAAAAAAAAAAGTAGAAGATATTTTCAAATAACTTTTTTTCGGAAAGTCATAGAGACTCGGGCATTTCATGATTAATAAAGGGTAGGCTGCCACACAACCACACCGAATTTCAGCCCGTTTCGAGCAAGCAGCGCAGAGTTATTCACCCTATGGTGAATTTAGGGTTAGGGTTGTGATTAGGGTTAGGGTTAGGGTTGTGATTAGGGTTAGGGTTAGGGTTAGGGCTGTGATTAGGGTTAGGGATGAATACCCATTGGGGATCAAGATATTCTTCAATAACTTTTATTCTGAAGCTCATAGAGACTTGGAAGTTGGTTCCATCTCCACTAATGTGGCTATGCCCGATCCATTGGTACCACCCCCGAGCTTCTACGACCTTTGGAAGGGGTAGGGTTAGGGTTGTGATTAGTGTTTGCTTTTTGGGTTGTGATTAGGGTTAGGGTTAGGAATGAAAACCTATTGGAGATCAAGGTATTCTTCAATAACTTTTTTTCTGAAGGTCATAGAGACTTGGAAGTTGGTTCCATCTCCACTAATGTGGGTGTGCCCGATCCATTGGAACCATCCCCGAGCTTCTACGACCTTTGGAAATCGTGAAACCACCAAATCTAAAAAAAAAGTAGAAGATATTTTTAAATAACTTTTTTTCGGAAAGTCATAGAGACTCGGGCATTTCATGATTAATAAAGGGTAGGCTGCCACACAACCACACCGAATTTCAGCCCGTTTCGAGCAAGCAGCGCAGAGTTATTCACCCTATGGTGAATTTAGGGTTAGGGTTAGGGTTGTGATTAGGGTTAGGGTTGTGGTTAGGGTTAGGGTTAGGGTTAGGGTTAGGGTTAGGGCTGTGATTAGGGTTAGGGATGAATACCCATTGGGGATCAAGATATTCTTCAATAACTTTTATTCTGAAGCTCATAGAGACTTGGAAGTTGGTTCCATCTCCACTAATGTGGCTATGCCCGATCCATTGGTACCACCCCCGAGCTTCTACGACCTTTGGAAGGGGTAGGGTGAGGGTTGTGATTAGTGTTTGCTTTTTGGGTTGTGATTAGGGTTAGGGTTAGGAATGAAAACCTATTGGAGATCAAGATATTCTTCAATAACTTTTTTTCTGAAGCTCATAGAGACTTGGAAGTTGGTTCCATCTCCACTAATGTGGGTGTGCCCGATCCATTGGGACCATCCCCGAGCTTCTACGACCTTCGGAAATCGTGAAACCACCAAATCTAAAAAAAAAAGTAGAAGATATTTTTAAATAACTTTTTTTCGGAAAGTCATAGAGACTCGGGCATTTCATGATTAATAAAGGGTAGGCTGCCACACAACCACACCGAATTTCAGCCCATTTCGAGCAAGCAGTGCAGAGTTATTCACCCTATGGTGAATTTAGGGTTAGGGTTAGGGCTGTGATTAGGGTTAGGGTTAGGGTTAGGGCTGTGATTAGGGTTAGGGATGAATACCCATTGGAGATAAAGATATTCTTCAATAACTTTTTTTCTGAAGCTCATAGAGACTTGGAAGTTGGTTCCATCTCCACTAATGTGGCTATGCCCGATCCATTGGTACCACCCCCGAGCTTCTACGACCTTTGGAAGGGGTAGGGTGAGGGTTGTGATTAGTGTTTGCTTTTTGGGTTGTGATTAGGGTTAGGGTTAGGAATGAAAACCTATTGGAGATCAAGATATTCTTCACTAACTTTTTTTCTGAAGCTCATAGAGACTTGGAAGTTGGTTCCATCTCCACTAATGTGGGTGTGCCCGATCCTTTGGGACCATCCCCGAGCTTCTATGACCTTCGGAAATCGTGAAACCACCAAATCTAAAAAAAAAAGTAGAAGATATTTTCAAATAACTTTTTTTCGGAAAGTCATAGAGACTCGGGCATTTCATGATTAATAAAGGGTAGGCTGCCACACAACCACACCGAATTTCAGCCCGTTTCGAGCAAGCAGCGCAGAGTTATTCACCCTATAGTGAATTTAGGGTTAGGGTTAGGGTTGTGATTAGGGTTAGGGTTAGGGCTGTGATTAGGGTTAGGGATGAATACCCATTGGGGATCAAGATATTCTTCAATAACTTTTTTTCTGAAGCTCATAGAGACTTGGAAGTTGGTTCCATCTCCACTAATGTGGGTGTGCCCGATCCATTGGGACCATCCCCGAGCTTCTACGACCTTCGGAAATCATGAAACCACCAAATCTAAAAAAAAAAGTAGAAGATATTTTTAAATAACTTTTTTTCTGAAAGTCATAGAGACTCGCGCGTCTTATGATTAATAAAGGGTAGGCTGCCACACAACCACACCGAATTTCAGCCCGTTTCGAGCAAGCAGCGCAGAGTTATTTACCCTATAGTGAATTTAGGGTTAGGGTTAGGGTTGTGATTAGGGTTAGGGTTGTGATTAGGGTTAGGGTTAGGGTTAGGGCTGTGATTAGGGTTAGGGATGAATACCCATTGGGGATCAAGATATTCTTCAATAACTTTTATTCTGAAGCTCATAGAGACTTGGAAGTTGGTTCCATCTCCACTAATGTGGCTATGCCCGATCCATTGGTACCACCCCCGAGCTTCTACGACCTTTGGAAGGGGTAGGGTGAGGGTTGTGATTAGTGTTTGCTTTTTGGGTTGTGATTAGGGTTAGGGTTAGGAATGAAAACCTATTGGAGATCAAGATATTCTTCACTAACTTTTTTTCTGAAGCTCATAGAGACTTGGAAGTTGGTTCCATCTCCACTAATGTGGGTGTGCCCGATCCTTTGGGACCATCCCCGAGCTTCTATGACCTTCGGAAATCGTGAAACCACCAAATCTAAAAAAAAAAGTAGAAGATATTTTCAAATAACTTTTTTTCGGAAAGTCATAGAGACTCGGGCATTTCATGATTAATAAAGGGTAGGCTGCCACACAACCACACCGAATTTCAGCCCGTTTCGAGCAAGCAGCGCAGAGTTATTCACCCTATGGTGAATTTAGGGTTAGGGTTGTGATTAGGGTTAGGGTTAGGGTTGTGATTAGGGTTAGGGTTAGGGTTAGGGCTGTGATTAGGGTTAGGGATGAATACCCATTGGGGATCAAGATATTCTTCAATAACTTTTATTCTGAAGCTCATAGAGACTTGGAAGTTGGTTCCATCTCCACTAATGTGGCTATGCCCGATCCATTGGTACCACCCCCGAGCTTCTACGACCTTTGGAAGGGGTAGGGTTAGGGTTGTGATTAGTGTTTGCTTTTTGGGTTGTGATTAGGGTTAGGGTTAGGAATGAAAACCTATTGGAGATCAAGGTATTCTTCAATAACTTTTTTTCTGAAGGTCATAGAGACTTGGAAGTTGGTTCCATCTCCACTAATGTGGGTGTGCCCGATCCATTGGAACCATCCCCGAGCTTCTACGACCTTTGGAAATCGTGAAACCACCAAATCTAAAAAAAAAGTAGAAGATATTTTTAAATAACTTTTTTTCGGAAAGTCATAGAGACTCGGGCATTTCATGATTAATAAAGGGTAGGCTGCCACACAACCACACCGAATTTCAGCCCGTTTCGAGCAAGCAGCGCAGAGTTATTCACCCTATGGTGAATTTAGGGTTAGGGTTAGGGTTGTGATTAGGGTTAGGGTTGTGGTTAGGGTTAGGGTTAGGGTTAGGGTTAGGGTTAGGGCTGTGATTAGGGTTAGGGATGAATACCCATTGGGGATCAAGATATTCTTCAATAACTTTTATTCTGAAGCTCATAGAGACTTGGAAGTTGGTTCCATCTCCACTAATGTGGCTATGCCCGATCCATTGGTACCACCCCCGAGCTTCTACGACCTTTGGAAGGGGTAGGGTGAGGGTTGTGATTAGTGTTTGCTTTTTGGGTTGTGATTAGGGTTAGGGTTAGGAATGAAAACCTATTGGAGATCAAGATATTCTTCAATAACTTTTTTTCTGAAGCTCATAGAGACTTGGAAGTTGGTTCCATCTCCACTAATGTGGGTGTGCCCGATCCATTGGGACCATCCCCGAGCTTCTACGACCTTCGGAAATCGTGAAACCACCAAATCTAAAAAAAAAAGTAGAAGATATTTTTAAATAACTTTTTTTCGGAAAGTCATAGAGACTCGGGCATTTCATGATTAATAAAGGGTAGGCTGCCACACAACCACACCGAATTTCAGCCCATTTCGAGCAAGCAGTGCAGAGTTATTCACCCTATGGTGAATTTAGGGTTAGGGTTAGGGCTGTGATTAGGGTTAGGGTTAGGGTTAGGGCTGTGATTAGGGTTAGGGATGAATACCCATTGGAGATAAAGATATTCTTCAATAACTTTTTTTCTGAAGCTCATAGAGACTTGGAAGTTGGTTCCATCTCCACTAATGTGGCTATGCCCGATCCATTGGTACCACCCCCGAGCTTCTACGACCTTTGGAAGGGGTAGGGTGAGGGTTGTGATTAGTGTTTGCTTTTTGGGTTGTGATTAGGGTTAGGGTTAGGAATGAAAACCTATTGGAGATCAAGATATTCTTCACTAACTTTTTTTCTGAAGCTCATAGAGACTTGGAAGTTGGTTCCATCTCCACTAATGTGGGTGTGCCCGATCCTTTGGGACCATCCCCGAGCTTCTATGACCTTCGGAAATCGTGAAACCACCAAATCTAAAAAAAAAAGTAGAAGATATTTTCAAATAACTTTTTTTCGGAAAGTCATAGAGACTCGGGCATTTCATGATTAATAAAGGGTAGGCTGCCACACAACCACACCGAATTTCAGCCCGTTTCGAGCAAGCAGCGCAGAGTTATTCACCCTATGGTGAATTTAGGGTTAGGGTTGTGATTAGGGTTAGGGTTAGGGTTGTGATTAGGGTTAGGGTTAGGGTTAGGGCTGTGATTAGGGTTAGGGATGAATACCCATTGGGGATCAAGATATTCTTCAATAACTTTTATTCTGAAGCTCATAGAGACTTGGAAGTTGGTTCCATCTCCACTAATGTGGCTATGCCCGATCCATTGGTACCACCCCCGAGCTTCTACGACCTTTGGAAGGGGTAGGGTTAGGGTTGTGATTAGTGTTTGCTTTTTGGGTTGTGATTAGGGTTAGGGTTAGGAATGAAAACCTATTGGAGATCAAGGTATTCTTCAATAACTTTTTTTCTGAAGGTCATAGAGACTTGGAAGTTGGTTCCATCTCCACTAATGTGGGTGTGCCCGATCCATTGGAACCATCCCCGAGCTTCTACGACCTTTGGAAATCGTGAAACCACCAAATCTAAAAAAAAAGTAGAAGATATTTTTAAATAACTTTTTTTCGGAAAGTCATAGAGACTCGGGCATTTCATGATTAATAAAGGGTAGGCTGCCACATAACCACACCAAATTTCAGCCCGTTTCGAGCAAGCAGCGCAGAGTTATTCACCCTATGGTGAATTTAGGGTTAGGGTTGTGATTAGGGTTAGGGTTAGGGTTGTGATTAGGGTTAGGGTTAGGGTTAGGGCTGTGATTAGGGTTAGGGATGAATACCCATTGGGGATCAAGATATTCTTCAATAACTTTTATTCTGAAGCTCATAGAGACTTGGAAGTTGGTTCCATCTCCACTAATGTGGGTGTGCCCGATCCATTGGGACCATCCCCGAGCTTCTACGACCTTTGGAAGGGGTAGGGTGAGGGTTGTGATTAGTGTTTGCTTTTTGGGTTGTGATTAGGGTTAGGGTTAGGAATGAAAACCTATTGGAGATCAAGATATTCTTCAATAACTTTTTTTCTGAAGCTCATAGAGACTTGGAAGTTGTTTCCATCTCCACTAATGTGGGTGTGCCCGATCCATTGGGACCATCCCCGAGCTTCTACGACCTTTGGAAATCGTGAAACCACCAAATCTAAAAAAAAAAGTAGAAGATATTTTTAAATAACTTTTTTCCGGAAAGTCATAGAGACTCGGGCATTTCATGATTAATAAAGGGTAGGCTGCCACACAACCACACCGAATTTCAGCCCGTTTCGAGCAAGCAGCGCAGAGTTATTCACCCTATAGTGAATTTAGGGTTAGGGTTAGGGTTGTGATTAGGGTTAGGGTTGTGGTTAGGGTTAGGGTTAGGGTTAGGGCTGTGATTAGGGTTAGGGATGAATACCCATTGGGGATCAAGATATTCTTCAATAACTTTTTTTCTGAAGCTCATAGAGACTTGGAAGTTGGTTCCATCTCCACTAATGTGGGTGTGCCCGATCCATTGGAACCATTCCCGAGCTTCTACGACCTTTGGAAATCGTGAAACCACCAAATCTAAAAAAAAAAGTAGAAGATATTTTTAAATAACTTTTTTTCGGAAAGTCATAGAGACTCGGGCATTTCATGATTAATAAAGGGTAGGCTGCCACATAACCACACCAAATTTCAGCCCGTTTCGAGCAAGCAGCGCAGAGTTATTCACCCTATGGTGAATTTAGGGTTAGGGTTGTGATTAGGGTTAGGGTTAGGGTTGTGATTAGGGTTAGGGATGAATACCCATTGGGGATCAAGATATTCTTCAATAACTTTTATTCTGAAGCTCATAGAGACTCGCACGTCTTATGATTAATAAAGGGTAGGCTGCCACACAACCACACCGAATTTCAGCCCGTTTCGAGCAAGCAGCGCAGAGTTATTCACCCTATAGTGAATTTAGGGTTAGGGTTAGGGTTGTGATTAGGGTTAGGGTTAGGGTTAGGGTTGTGATTAGGGTTAGGGATGAATACCCATTGGGGATCAAGATATTCTTCAATAACTTTTATTCTGAAGCTCATAGAGACTTGGAAGTTGGTTCCATCTCCACTAATGTGGCTATGCCCGATCCATTGGTACCACCCCCGAGCTTCTACGACCTTTGGAAGGGGTAGGGTGAGGGTTGTGATTAGTGTTTGCTTTTTGGGTTGTGATTAGGGTTAGGGTTAGGAATGAAAACCTATTGGAGATCAAGATATTCTTCAATAACTTTTTTTCTGAAGCTCATAGAGACTTGGAAGTTGTTTCCATCTCCACTAATGTGGGTGTGCCCGATCCATTGGGACCATCCCCGAGCTTCTACGACCTTCGGAAATCATGAAACCACCAAATCTAAAAAAAAAAGTAGAAGATATTTTTAAATAACTTTTTTCCGGAAAGTCATAGAGACTCGGGCATTTCATGATTAATAAAGGGTAGGCTGCCACACAACCACACCGAATTTCAGCCCGTTTCGAGCAAGCAGCGCAGAGTTATTCACCCTATAGTGAATTTAGGGTTAGGGTTAGGGTTGTGATTAGGGTTAGGGTTAGGGTTAGGGCTGTGATTAGGGTTAGGGATGAATACCCATTGGGGATCAAGATATTCTTCAATAACTTTTATTCTGAAGCTCATAGAGACTTGGAAGTTGGTTCCATCTCCACTAATGTGGGTATGCCCGATCCATTGGTACCACCCCCGAGCTTCTACGACCTTTGGAAGGGGTAGGGTGAGGGTTGTGATTAGTGTTTGCTTTTTGGGTTGTGATTAGGGTTAGGGTTTGGGATGAAAACCTATTGGAGATCAAGATATTCTTCAATAACTTTTTTTCTGAAGCTCATAGAGACTTGGAAGTTGGTTCCATCTCCACTAATGTGGGTGTGCCCGATCCATTGGGACCATCCCCGAGCTTCTACGACCTTCGGAAATCATGAAACCACCAAATCTAAAAAAAAAAGTAGAAGATATTTTTAAATAACTTTTTTTCGGAAAGTCATAGAGACTCGCACGTCTTATGATTAATAAAGGGTAGGCTGCCACACAACCACACCGAATTTCAGCCCGTTTCGAGCAAGCAGCGCAGAGTTATTCACCCTATAGTGAATTTAGGGTTAGGGTTAGGGTTGTGATTAGGGTTAGGGTTAGGGTTAGGGCTGTGATTAGGGTTAGGGATGAATACCCATTGGGGATCAAGATATTCTTCAATAACTTTTATTCTGAAGCTCATAGAGACTTGGAAGTTGGTTCCATCTCCACTAATGTGGCTATGCCCGATCCATTGGTACCACCCCCGAGCTTCTACGACCTTTGGAAGGGGTAGGGTGAGGGTTGTGATTAGTGTTTGCTTTTTGGGTTATGATTAGGGTTAGGGTTAGGAATGAAAACCTATTGGAGATCAAGATATTCTTCAATAACTTTTTTTCTGAAGCTCATAGAGACTTGGAAGTTGTTTCCATCTCCACTAATGTGGGTGTGCCCGATCCATTGGGACCATCCCCGAGCTTCTACGACCTTCGGAAATCGTGAAACCACCAAATCTAAAAAAAAAAGTAGAAGATATTTTTAAATAACTTTTTTTCGGAAAGTCATAGAGACTCGGGCATTTCATGATTAATAAAGGGTAGGCTGCCACACAACCACACCGAATTTCAGCCCGTTTCGAGCAAGCAGCGCAGAGTTATTCACCCTATAGTGAATTTAGGGTTAGGGTTAGGGTTGTGATTAGGGTTAGGGTTGTGATTAGGGTTAGGGTTAGGGCTGTGATTAGGGTTAGGGATGAATACCCATTGGGGATCAAGATATTCTTCAATAACTTTTATTCTGAAGCTCATAGAGACTTGGAAGTTGGTTCCATCTCCACTAATGTGGCTATGCCCGATCCATTGGTACCACCCCCGAGCTTCTACGACCTTTGGAAGGGGTAGGGTGAGGGTTGTGATTAGTGTTTGCTTTTTGGGTTGTGATTAGGGTTAGGGTTAGGAATGAAAACCTATTGGAGATCAAGATATTCTTCAATAACTTTTTTTCTGAAGCTCATAGAGACTTGGAAGTTGTTTCCATCTCCACTAATGTGGGTGTGCCCGATCCATTGGGACCATCCCCGAGCTTCTACGACCTTCGGAAATCGTGAAACCACCAAATCTAAAAAAAAAAGTAGAAGATATTTTTAAATAACTTTTTTTCGGAAAGTCATAGAGACTCGGGCATTTCATGATTAATAAAGGGTAGGCTGCCACACAACCACACCGAATTTCAGCCCATTTCGAGCAAGCAGTGCAGAGTTATTCACCCTATGGTGAATTTAGGGTTAGGGTTGTGATTAGGGTTAGGGTTAGGGTTGTGATTAGGGTTAGGGTTAGGGCTGTGATTAGGGTTAGGGATGAATACCCATTGGGGATCAAGATATTCTTCAATAACTTTTATTCTGAAGCTCATAGAGACTTGGAAGTTGGTTCCATCTCCACTAATGTGGCTATGCCCGATCCATTGGTACCACCCCCGAGCTTCTACGACCTTTGGAAGGGGTAGGGTGAGGGTTGTGATTAGTGTTTGCTTTTTGGGTTGTGATTAGGGTTAGGGTTAGGAATGAAAACCTATTGGAGATCAAGATATTCTTCAATAACTTTTTTTCTGAAGCTCATAGAGACTTGGAAGTTGGTTCCATCTCCACTAATGTGGCTCTGCCCGATCCATTGGGACCATCCCCGAGCTTCTACGACCTTCGGAAATCGTGAAACCACCAAATCTAAAAAAAAAAGTAGAAGATATTTTTAAATAACTTTTTTCCGGAAAGTCATAGAGACTCGGGCATTTCATGATTAATAAAGGGTAGGCTGCCACACAACCACACCGAATTTCAGCCCGTTTCGAGCAAGCAGCGCAGAGTTATTCACCCTATGGTGAATTTAGGGTTAGGGTTGTGATTAGGGTTAGGGTTAGGGTTGTGATTAGGGTTAGGGTTAGGGTTAGGGCTGTGATTAGGGTTAGGGATGAATACCCATTGGGGATCAAGATATTCTTCAATACCTTTTATTCTGAAGCTCATAGAGACTTGGAAGTTGGTTCCATCTCCACTAATGTGGCTATGCCCGATCCATTGGTACCACCCCCGAGCTTCTACGACCTTTGGAAGGGGTAGTGTGAGGGTTGTGATTAGTGTTTGCTTTTTGGGTTGTGATTAGGGTTAGGGTTAGGAATGAAAACCTATTGGAGATCAAGATATTCTTCAATAACTTTTTTTCTGAAGCTCATAGAGACTTGGAGGTTGGTTCCATCTCTACTAATGTGGGTGTGCCCGATCCATTGGGACCATCCCCGAGCTTCTACGACCTTCGGAAATTGTGAAACCACCAAATCTAAAAAAAAAAGTAGAAGATATTTTTAAATAACTTTTTTTCGGAAAGTCATAGAGACTCGGGCATTTCATGATTAATAAAGGGTAGGCTGCCACACAACCACACCGAATTTCAGCCCGTTTCGAGCAAGCAGCGCAGAGTTATTCACCCTATAGTGAATTTAGGGTTAGGGTTAGGGTTGTGATTAGGGTTAGGGTTGTGGTTAGGGTTAGGGTTAGGGCTGTGATTAGGGTTAGGGATGAATACCCATTGGGGATCAAGATATTCTTCAATAACTTTTTTTCTGAAGCTCATAGAGACTTGGAAGTTGGTTCCATCTCCACTAATGTGGGTGTGCCCGATCCATTGGGACCATCCCCGAGCTTCTACGACCTTCGGAAATCATGAAACCACCAAATCTAAAAAAAAAGTAGAAGATATTTTTAAATAACTTTTTTTCGGAAAGTCATAGAGACTCGGGCATTTCATGATTAATAAAGGGTAGGCTGCCACACAACCACACCGAATTTCAGCCCATTTCGAGCAAGCAGTGCAGAGTTATTCACCCTATGGTGAATTTAGGGTTAGGGTTGTGATTAGGGTTAGGGCTGTGATTAGGGTTAGGGATGAATACCCATTGGAGATAAAGATATTCTTCAATAACTTTTTTTCTGAAGCTCATAGAGACTTGGAAGTTGGTTCCATCTCCACTAATGTGGGTGTGCCCGATCCATTGGAACCATTCCCGAGCTTCTACGACCTTTGGAAATCGTGAAACCACCAAATCTAAAAAAAAAAGTAGAAGATATTTTTAAATAACTTTTTTTCGGAAAGTCATAGAGACTCGGGCATTTCATGATTAATAAAGGGTAGGCTGCCACATAACCACACCAAATTTCAGCCCGTTTCGAGCAAGCAGCGCAGAGTTATTCACCCTATGGTGAATTTAGGGTTAGGGTTGTGATTAGGGTTAGGGTTAGGGTTGTGATTAGGGTTAGGGATGAATACCCATTGGGGATCAAGATATTCTTCAATAACTTTTATTCTGAAGCTCATAGAGACTCGCACGTCTTATGATTAATAAAGGGTAGGCTGCCACACAACCACACCGAATTTCAGCCCGTTTCGAGCAAGCAGCGCAGAGTTATTCACCCTATAGTGAATTTAGGGTTAGGGTTAGGGTTGTGATTAGGGTTAGGGTTAGGGTTAGGGTTGTGATTAGGGTTAGGGCCGTGATTAGGGTTAGGGATGAATACCCATTGGGGATCAAGATATTCTTCAATAACTTTTATTCTGAAGCTCATAGAGACTTGGAAGTTGGTTCCATCTCCACTAATGTGGCTATGCCCGATCCATTGGTACCACCCCCGAGCTTCTACGACCTTTGGAAGGGGTAGGGTGAGGGTTGTGATTAGTGTTTGCTTTTTGGGTTGTGATTAGGGTTAGGATTAGGAATGAAAACCTATTGGAGATCAAGATATTCTTCAATAACTTTTTTTCTGAAGCTCATAGAGACTTGGAAGTTGTTTCCATCTCCACTAATGTGGGTGTGCCCGATCCATTGGGACCATCCCCGAGCTTCTACGACCTTCGGAAATCATGAAACCACCAAATCTAAAAAAAAAAGTAGAAGATATTTTTAAATAACTTTTTTCCGGAAAGTCATAGAGACTCGGGCATTTCATGATTAATAAAGGGTAGGCTGCCACACAACCACACCGAATTTCAGCCCGTTTCGAGCAAGCAGCGCAGAGTTATTCACCCTATAGTGAATTTAGGGTTAGGGTTAGGGTTGTGATTAGGGTTAGGGTTAGGGTTAGGGCTGTGATTAGGGTTAGGGATGAATACCCATTGGGGATCAAGATATTCTTCAATAACTTTTATTCTGAAGCTCATAGAGACTTGGAAGTTGGTTCCATCTCCACTAATGTGGGTATGCCCGATCCATTGGTACCACCCCCGAGCTTCTACGACCTTTGGAAGGGGTAGGGTGAGGGTTGTGATTAGTGTTTGCTTTTTGGGTTGTGATTAGGGTTAGGGTTTGGGATGAAAACCTATTGGAGATCAAGATATTCTTCAATAACTTTTTTTCTGAAGCTCATAGAGACTTGGAAGTTGGTTCCATCTCCACTAATGTGGGTGTGCCCGATCCATTGGGACCATCCCCGAGCTTCTACGACCTTCGGAAATCATGAAACCACCAAATCTAAAAAAAAAGTAGAAGATATTTTTAAATAACTTTTTTTCAGAAAGTCATAGAGACTCGCACGTCTTATGATTAATAAAGGGTAGGCTGCCACACAACCACACCGAATTTCAGCCCGTTTCGAGCAAGCAGCGCAGAGTTATTCACCCTATAGTGAATTTAGGGTTAGGGTTAGGGTTAGGGTTAGGGCTGTGATTAGGGTTAGGGTTAGGGTTAGGGCTGTGATTAGGGTTAGGGATGAATACCCATTGGGGATCAAGATATTCTTCAATAACTTTTATTCTGAAGCTCATAGAGACTTGGAAGTTGGTTCCATCTCCACTAATGTGGCTATGCCCGATCCATTGGTACCACCCCCGAGCTTCTACGACCTTTGGAAGGGGTAGGGTGAGGGTTGTGATTAGTGTTTGCTTTTTGGGTTGTGATTAGGGTTAGGGTTAGGAATGAAAACCTATTGGAGATCAAGATATTCTTCAATAACTTTTTTTCTGAAGCTCATAGAGACTTGGAAGTTGGTTCCATCTCCACTAATGTGGGTGTGCCCGATCCATTGGGACCATCCCCGAGCTTCTACGACCTTCGGAAATCATGAAACCACCAAATCTAAAAAAAAAAGTAGAAGATATTTTTAAATAACTTTTTTTCGGAAAGTCATAGAGACTCGGGCATTTCATGATTAATAAAGGGTAGGCTGCCACACAACCACACCGAATTTCAGCCCGTTTCGAGCAAGCAGCGCAGAGTTATTCACCCTATAGTGAATTTAGGGTTAGGGTTAGGGTTGTGATTAGGGTTAGGGTTGTGGTTAGGGTTAGGGATGAATACCCATCGGAGATAAAGATATTCTTCAATAACTTTTTTTCTGAAGCTCATAGAGACTTGGAAGTTGGTTCCATCTCCACTAATGTGGGTGTGCCCGATCCATTGGAACCATTCCCGAGCTTCTACGACCTTTGGAAATCGTGAAACCACCAAATCTAAAAAAAAAAGTAGAAGATATTTTTAAATAACTTTTTTTCGGAAAGTCATAGAGACTCGGGCATTTCATGATTAATAAAGGGTAGGCTGCCACATAACCACACCAAATTTCAGCCCGTTTCGAGCAAGCAGCGCAGAGTTATTCACCCTATGGTGAATTTAGGGTTAGGGTTGTGATTATGGTTAGGGTTAGGGTTGTGATTAGGGTTAGGGATGAATACCCATTGGGGATCAAGATATTCTTCAATAACTTTTATTCTGAAGCTCATAGAGACTCGCACGTCTTATGATTAATAAAGGGTAGGCTGCCACACAACCACACCGAATTTCAGCCCGTTTCGAGCAAGCAGCGCAGAGTTATTCACCCTATAGTGAATTTAGGGTTAGGGTTAGGGTTGTGATTAGGGTTAGGGTTAGGGTTAGGGTTGTGATTAGGGTTAGGGCCGTGATTAGGGTTAGGGATGAATACCCATTGGGGATCAAGATATTCTTCAATAACTTTTATTCTGAAGCTCATAGAGACTTGGAAGTTGGTTCCATCTCCACTAATGTGGCTATGCCCGATCCATTGGTACCACCCCCGAGCTTCTACGACCTTTGGAAGGGGTAGGGTGAGGGTTGTGATTAGTGTTTGCTTTTTGGGTTGTGATTAGGGTTAGGGTTAGGAATGAAAACCTATTGGAGATCAAGATATTCTTCAATAACTTTTTTTCTGAAGCTCATAGAGACTTGGAAGTTGTTTCCATCTCCACTAATGTGGGTGTGCCCGATCCATTGGGACCATCCCCGAGCTTCTACGACCTTCGGAAATCATGAAACCACCAAATCTAAAAAAAAAAGTAGAAGATATTTTTAAATAACTTTTTTCCGGAAAGTCATAGAGACTCGGGCATTTCATGATTAATAAAGGGTAGGCTGCCACACAACCACACCGAATTTCAGCCCGTTTCGAGCAAGCAGCGCAGAGTTATTCACCCTATAGTGAATTTAGGGTTAGGGTTAGGGTTGTGATTAGGGTTAGGGTTAGGGTTAGGGCTGTGATTAGGGTTAGGGATGAATACCCATTGGGGATCAAGATATTCTTCAATAACTTTTATTCTGAAGCTCATAGAGACTTGGAAGTTGGTTCCATCTCCACTAATGTGGGTATGCCCGATCCATTGGTACCACCCCCGAGCTTCTACGACCTTTGGAAGGGGTAGGGTGAGGGTTGTGATTAGTGTTTGCTTTTTGGGTTGTGATTAGGGTTAGGGTTTGGGATGAAAACCTATTGGAGATCAAGATATTCTTCAATAACTTTTTTTCTGAAGCTCATAGAGACTTGGAAGTTGGTTCCATCTCCACTAATGTGGGTGTGCCCGATCCATTGGGACCATCCCCGAGCTTCTACGACCTTCGGAAATCATGAAACCACCAAATCTAAAAAAAAAAGTAGAAGATATTTTTAAATAACTTTTTTTCGGAAAGTCATAGAGACTCGCACGTCTTATGATTAATAAAGGGTAGGCTGCCACACAACCACACCGAATTTCAGCCCGTTTCGAGCAAGCAGCGCAGAGTTATTCACCCTATAGTGAATTTAGGGTTAGGGTTAGGGTTAGGGTTAGGGCTGTGATTAGGGTTAGGGATGAATACCCATTGGGGATCAAGATATTCTTCAATAACTTTTATTCTGAAGCTCATAGAGACTTGGAAGTTGGTTCCATCTCCACTAATGTGGCTATGCCCGATCCATTGGTACCACCCCCGAGCTTCTACGACCTTTGGAAGGGGTAGGGTGAGGGTTGTGATTAGTGTTTGCTTTTTGGGTTGTGATTAGGGTTAGGGTTAGGAATGAAAACCTATTGGAGATCAAGATATTCTTCAATAACTTTTTTTCTGAAGCTCATAGAGACTTGGAGGTTGGTTCCATCTCCACTAATGTGGGTGTGCCCGATCCATTGGGACCATCCCCGAGCTTCTACGACCTTCGGAAATCGTGAAACCACCAAATCTAAAAAAAAAAGTAGAAGATATTTTTAAATAACTTTTTTTCGGAAAGTCATAGAGACTCGGGCATTTCATGATTAATAAAGGGTAGGCTGCCACACAACCACACCGAATTTCAGCCCGTTTCGAGCAAGCAGCGCAGAGTTATTCACCCTATAGTGAATTTAGGGTTAGGGTTGTGATTAGGGTTAGGGCTGTGATTAGGGTTAGGGATGAATACCCATTGGGGATCAAGATATTCTTCAATAACTTTTATTCTGAAGCTCATAGAGACTTGGAAGTTGGTTCCATCTCCACTAATGTGGCTATGCCCGATCCATTGGTACCACCCCCGAGCTTCTACGACCTTTGGAAGGGGTAGGGTGAGGGTTGTGATTAGTGTTTGCTTTTTGGGTTGTGATTAGGGTTAGGGTTAGGAATGAAAACCTATTGGAGATCAAGATATTCTTCAATAACTTTTTTTCTGAAGCTCATAGAGACTTGGAAGTTGGTTCCATCTCCACTAATGTGGCTCTGCCCGATCCATTGGGACCATCCCCGAGCTTCTACGACCTTCGGAAATCGTGAAACCACCAAATCTAAAAAAAAAAGTAGAAGATATTTTTAAATAACTTTTTTCCGGAAAGTCATAGAGACTCGGGCATTTCATGATTAATAAAGGGTAGGCTGCCACACAACCACACCGAATTTCAGCCCGTTTCGAGCAAGCAGCGCAGAGTTATTCACCCTATGGTGAATTTAGGGTTAGGGTTGTGATTAGGGTTAGGGTTAGGGTTGTGATTAGGGTTAGGGTTAGGGTTAGGGCTGTGATTAGGGTTAGGGTTAGGGTTAGGGCTGTGATTAGGGTTAGGGCTGTGATTAGGGTTAGGGATGAATACCCATTGGGGATCAAGATATTCTTCAATAACTTTTATTCTGAAGCTCATAGAGACTTGGAAGTTGGTTCCATCTCCACTAATGTGGCTATGCCCGATCCATTGGTACCACCCCCGAGCTTCTACGACCTTTGGAAGGGGTAGGGTGAGGGTTGTGATTAGTGTTTGCTTTTTGGGTTGTGATTAGGGTTAGGGTTAGGAATGAAAACCTATTGGAGATCAAGATATTCTTCAATAACTTTTTTTCTGAAGCTCATAGAGACTTGGAAGTTGGTTCCATCTCCACTAATGTGGCTCTGCCCGATCCATTGGGACCATCCCCGAGCTTCTACGACCTTCGGAAATCGTGAAACCACCAAATC
This sequence comes from Paralichthys olivaceus, assembly GCF_024713975.1. Taxonomy (NCBI): domain Eukaryota; kingdom Metazoa; phylum Chordata; class Actinopteri; order Pleuronectiformes; family Paralichthyidae; genus Paralichthys; species Paralichthys olivaceus. The sequence goes on along the minus strand of NC_091096.1, from coordinate 1,770,751 downwards.
TAAAAAAAAAAGTAGAAGATATTTTTAAATAACTTTTTTCCGGAAAGTCATAGAGACTCGGGCATTTCATGATTAATAAAGGGTAGGCTGCCACACAACCACACCGAATTTCAGCCCGTTTCGAGCAAGCAGTGCAGAGTTATTCACCCTATGGTGAATTTAGGGTTAGGGTTGTGATTAGGGTTAGGGTTAGGGTTGTGATTAGGGTTAGGGTTAGGGTTAGGGCTGTGATTAGGGTTAGGGATGAATACCCATTGGGGATCAAGATATTCTTCAATAACTTTTATTCTGAAGCTCATAGAGACTTGGAAGTTGGTTCCATCTCCACTAATGTGGCTATGCCCGATCCATTGGTACCACCCCCGAGCTTCTACGACCTTTGGAAGGGGTAGGGTGAGGGTTGTGATTAGTGTTTGCTTTTTGGGTTGTGATTAGGGTTAGGGTTAGGAATGAAAACCTATTGGAGATCAAGATATTCTTCAATAACTTTTTTTCTGAAGCTCATAGAGACTTGGAAGTTGGTTCCATCTCCACTAATGTGGCTCTGCCCGATCCATTGGGACCATCCCCGAGCTTCTACGACCTTCGGAAATCGTGAAACCACCAAATCTAAAAAAAAAAGTAGAAGATATTTTTAAATAACTTTTTTCCGGAAAGTCATAGAGACTCGGGCATTTCATGATTAATAAAGGGTAGGCTGCCACACAACCACACCGAATTTCAGCCCGTTTCGAGCAAGCAGCGCAGAGTTATTCACCCTATGGTGAATTTAGGGTTAGGGTTGTGATTAGGGTTAGGGTTAGGGTTGTGATTAGGGTTAGGGTTAGGGTTAGGGCTGTGATTAGGGTTAGGGTTGTGATTAGGGTTAGGGTTAGGGTTAGGGCTGTGATTAGGGTTAGGGATGAATACCCATTGGGGATCAAGATATTCTTCAATAACTTTTATTCTGAAGCTCATAGAGACTTGGAAGTTGGTTCCATCTCCACTAATGTGGCTATGCCCGATCCATTGGTACCACCCCCGAGCTTCTACGACCTTTGGAAGGGGTAGGGTGAGGGTTGTGATTAGTGTTTGCTTTTTGGGTTGTGATTAGGGTTAGGGTTTGGGATGAAAACCTATTGGAGATCAAGGTATTCTTCAATAACTTTTTTTCTGAAGGTCATAGAGACTTGGAAGTTGGTTCCATCTCCACTAATGTGGGTGTGCCCGATCCATTGGGACCATCCCCGAGCTTCTACGACCTTCGGAAATCATGAAACCACCAAATCTAAAAAAAAAAGTAGAAGATATTTTTAAATAACTTTTTTTCTGAAAGTCATAGAGACTCGCACGTCTTATGATTAATAAAGGGTAGGCTGCCACACAACCACACCGAATTTCAGCCCGTTTCGAGCAAGCAGCGCAGAGTTATTCACCCTATAGTGAATTTAGGGTTAGGGTTAGGGTTGTGATTAGGGTTAGGGTTAGGGTTAGGGCTGTGATTAGGGTTAGGGATGAATATCCATTGGGGATCAAGATATTCTTCAATAACTTTTATTCTGAAGCTCATAGAGACTTGGAAGTTGGTTCCATCTCCACTAATGTGGCTATGCCCGATCCATTGGTACCACCCCCGAGCTTCTACGACCTTTGGAAGGGGTAGTGTGAGGGTTGTGATTAGTGTTTGCTTTTTGGGTTGTGATTAGGGTTAGGGTTAGGGATGAAAACCTATTGGAGATCAAGATATTCTTCAATAACTTTTTTTCTGAAGCTCATAGAGACTTGGAGGTTGGTTCCATCTCTACTAATGTGGGTGTGCCCGATCCATTGGGACCATCCCCGAGCTTCTACGACCTTCGGAAATTGTGAAACCACCAAATCTAAAAAAAAAAGTAGAAGATATTTTTAAATAACTTTTTTTCGGAAAGTCATAGAGACTCGGGCATTTCATGATTAATAAAGGGTAGGCTGCCACACAACCACACCGAATTTCAGCCCGTTTCGAGCAAGCAGCGCAGAGTTATTCACCCTATAGTGAATTTAGGGTTAGGGTTAGGGTTGTGATTAGGGTTAGGGTTGTGGTTAGGGTTAGGGTTAGGGCTGTGATTAGGGTTAGGGATGAATACCCATTGGGGATCAAGATATTCTTCAATAACTTTTTTTCTGAAGCTCATAGAGACTTGGAAGTTGGTTCCATCTCCACTAATGTGGGTGTGCCCGATCCATTGGGACCATCCCCGAGCTTCTACGACCTTCGGAAATCATGAAACCACCAAATCTAAAAAAAAAGTAGAAGATATTTTTAAATAACTTTTTTTCGGAAAGTCATAGAGACTCGGGCATTTCATGATTAATAAAGGGTAGGCTGCCACACAACCACACCGAATTTCAGCCCATTTCGAGCAAGCAGTGCAGAGTTATTCACCCTATGGTGAATTTAGGGTTAGGGTTGTGATTAGGGTTAGGGCTGTGATTAGGGTTAGGGATGAATACCCATTGGAGATAAAGATATTCTTCAATAACTTTTTTTCTGAAGCTCATAGAGACTTGGAAGTTGGTTCCATCTCCACTAATGTGGGTGTGCCCGATCCATTGGAACCATTCCCGAGCTTCTACGACCTTTGGAAATCGTGAAACCACCAAATCTAAAAAAAAAAGTAGAAGATATTTTTAAATAACTTTTTTTCGGAAAGTCATAGAGACTCGGGCATTTCATGATTAATAAAGGGTAGGCTGCCACATAACCACACCAAATTTCAGCCCGTTTCGAGCAAGCAGCGCAGAGTTATTCACCCTATGGTGAATTTAGGGTTAGGGTTGTGATTAGGGTTAGGGTTAGGGTTGTGATTAGGGTTAGGGATGAATACCCATTGGGGATCAAGATATTCTTCAATAACTTTTATTCTGAAGCTCATAGAGACTCGCACGTCTTATGATTAATAAAGGGTAGGCTGCCACACAACCACACCGAATTTCAGCCCGTTTCGAGCAAGCAGCGCAGAGTTATTCACCCTATAGTGAATTTAGGGTTAGGGTTAGGGTTGTGATTAGGGTTAGGGTTAGGGTTAGGGTTGTGATTAGGGTTAGGGCCGTGATTAGGGTTAGGGATGAATACCCATTGGGGATCAAGATATTCTTCAATAACTTTTATTCTGAAGCTCATAGAGACTTGGAAGTTGGTTCCATCTCCACTAATGTGGCTATGCCCGATCCATTGGTACCACCCCCGAGCTTCTACGACCTTTGGAAGGGGTAGGGTGAGGGTTGTGATTAGTGTTTGCTTTTTGGGTTGTGATTAGGGTTAGGATTAGGAATGAAAACCTATTGGAGATCAAGATATTCTTCAATAACTTTTTTTCTGAAGCTCATAGAGACTTGGAAGTTGTTTCCATCTCCACTAATGTGGGTGTGCCCGATCCATTGGGACCATCCCCGAGCTTCTACGACCTTCGGAAATCATGAAACCACCAAATCTAAAAAAAAAAGTAGAAGATATTTTTAAATAACTTTTTTCCGGAAAGTCATAGAGACTCGGGCATTTCATGATTAATAAAGGGTAGGCTGCCACACAACCACACCGAATTTCAGCCCGTTTCGAGCAAGCAGCGCAGAGTTATTCACCCTATAGTGAATTTAGGGTTAGGGTTAGGGTTGTGATTAGGGTTAGGGTTAGGGTTAGGGCTGTGATTAGGGTTAGGGATGAATACCCATTGGGGATCAAGATATTCTTCAATAACTTTTATTCTGAAGCTCATAGAGACTTGGAAGTTGGTTCCATCTCCACTAATGTGGGTATGCCCGATCCATTGGTACCACCCCCGAGCTTCTACGACCTTTGGAAGGGGTAGGGTGAGGGTTGTGATTAGTGTTTGCTTTTTGGGTTGTGATTAGGGTTAGGGTTTGGGATGAAAACCTATTGGAGATCAAGATATTCTTCAATAACTTTTTTTCTGAAGCTCATAGAGACTTGGAAGTTGGTTCCATCTCCACTAATGTGGGTGTGCCCGATCCATTGGGACCATCCCCGAGCTTCTACGACCTTCGGAAATCATGAAACCACCAAATCTAAAAAAAAAGTAGAAGATATTTTTAAATAACTTTTTTTCAGAAAGTCATAGAGACTCGCACGTCTTATGATTAATAAAGGGTAGGCTGCCACACAACCACACCGAATTTCAGCCCGTTTCGAGCAAGCAGCGCAGAGTTATTCACCCTATAGTGAATTTAGGGTTAGGGTTAGGGTTAGGGTTAGGGCTGTGATTAGGGTTAGGGTTAGGGTTAGGGCTGTGATTAGGGTTAGGGATGAATACCCATTGGGGATCAAGATATTCTTCAATAACTTTTATTCTGAAGCTCATAGAGACTTGGAAGTTGGTTCCATCTCCACTAATGTGGCTATGCCCGATCCATTGGTACCACCCCCGAGCTTCTACGACCTTTGGAAGGGGTAGGGTGAGGGTTGTGATTAGTGTTTGCTTTTTGGGTTGTGATTAGGGTTAGGGTTAGGAATGAAAACCTATTGGAGATCAAGATATTCTTCAATAACTTTTTTTCTGAAGCTCATAGAGACTTGGAAGTTGGTTCCATCTCCACTAATGTGGGTGTGCCCGATCCATTGGGACCATCCCCGAGCTTCTACGACCTTCGGAAATCATGAAACCACCAAATCTAAAAAAAAAAGTAGAAGATATTTTTAAATAACTTTTTTTCGGAAAGTCATAGAGACTCGGGCATTTCATGATTAATAAAGGGTAGGCTGCCACACAACCACACCGAATTTCAGCCCGTTTCGAGCAAGCAGCGCAGAGTTATTCACCCTATAGTGAATTTAGGGTTAGGGTTAGGGTTGTGATTAGGGTTAGGGTTGTGGTTAGGGTTAGGGATGAATACCCATCGGAGATAAAGATATTCTTCAATAACTTTTTTTCTGAAGCTCATAGAGACTTGGAAGTTGGTTCCATCTCCACTAATGTGGGTGTGCCCGATCCATTGGAACCATTCCCGAGCTTCTACGACCTTTGGAAATCGTGAAACCACCAAATCTAAAAAAAAAAGTAGAAGATATTTTTAAATAACTTTTTTTCGGAAAGTCATAGAGACTCGGGCATTTCATGATTAATAAAGGGTAGGCTGCCACATAACCACACCAAATTTCAGCCCGTTTCGAGCAAGCAGCGCAGAGTTATTCACCCTATGGTGAATTTAGGGTTAGGGTTGTGATTATGGTTAGGGTTAGGGTTGTGATTAGGGTTAGGGATGAATACCCATTGGGGATCAAGATATTCTTCAATAACTTTTATTCTGAAGCTCATAGAGACTCGCACGTCTTATGATTAATAAAGGGTAGGCTGCCACACAACCACACCGAATTTCAGCCCGTTTCGAGCAAGCAGCGCAGAGTTATTCACCCTATAGTGAATTTAGGGTTAGGGTTAGGGTTGTGATTAGGGTTAGGGTTAGGGTTAGGGTTGTGATTAGGGTTAGGGCCGTGATTAGGGTTAGGGATGAATACCCATTGGGGATCAAGATATTCTTCAATAACTTTTATTCTGAAGCTCATAGAGACTTGGAAGTTGGTTCCATCTCCACTAATGTGGCTATGCCCGATCCATTGGTACCACCCCCGAGCTTCTACGACCTTTGGAAGGGGTAGGGTGAGGGTTGTGATTAGTGTTTGCTTTTTGGGTTGTGATTAGGGTTAGGGTTAGGAATGAAAACCTATTGGAGATCAAGATATTCTTCAATAACTTTTTTTCTGAAGCTCATAGAGACTTGGAAGTTGTTTCCATCTCCACTAATGTGGGTGTGCCCGATCCATTGGGACCATCCCCGAGCTTCTACGACCTTCGGAAATCATGAAACCACCAAATCTAAAAAAAAAAGTAGAAGATATTTTTAAATAACTTTTTTCCGGAAAGTCATAGAGACTCGGGCATTTCATGATTAATAAAGGGTAGGCTGCCACACAACCACACCGAATTTCAGCCCGTTTCGAGCAAGCAGCGCAGAGTTATTCACCCTATAGTGAATTTAGGGTTAGGGTTAGGGTTGTGATTAGGGTTAGGGTTAGGGTTAGGGCTGTGATTAGGGTTAGGGATGAATACCCATTGGGGATCAAGATATTCTTCAATAACTTTTATTCTGAAGCTCATAGAGACTTGGAAGTTGGTTCCATCTCCACTAATGTGGGTATGCCCGATCCATTGGTACCACCCCCGAGCTTCTACGACCTTTGGAAGGGGTAGGGTGAGGGTTGTGATTAGTGTTTGCTTTTTGGGTTGTGATTAGGGTTAGGGTTTGGGATGAAAACCTATTGGAGATCAAGATATTCTTCAATAACTTTTTTTCTGAAGCTCATAGAGACTTGGAAGTTGGTTCCATCTCCACTAATGTGGGTGTGCCCGATCCATTGGGACCATCCCCGAGCTTCTACGACCTTCGGAAATCATGAAACCACCAAATCTAAAAAAAAAAGTAGAAGATATTTTTAAATAACTTTTTTTCGGAAAGTCATAGAGACTCGCACGTCTTATGATTAATAAAGGGTAGGCTGCCACACAACCACACCGAATTTCAGCCCGTTTCGAGCAAGCAGCGCAGAGTTATTCACCCTATAGTGAATTTAGGGTTAGGGTTAGGGTTAGGGTTAGGGCTGTGATTAGGGTTAGGGATGAATACCCATTGGGGATCAAGATATTCTTCAATAACTTTTATTCTGAAGCTCATAGAGACTTGGAAGTTGGTTCCATCTCCACTAATGTGGCTATGCCCGATCCATTGGTACCACCCCCGAGCTTCTACGACCTTTGGAAGGGGTAGGGTGAGGGTTGTGATTAGTGTTTGCTTTTTGGGTTGTGATTAGGGTTAGGGTTAGGAATGAAAACCTATTGGAGATCAAGATATTCTTCAATAACTTTTTTTCTGAAGCTCATAGAGACTTGGAGGTTGGTTCCATCTCCACTAATGTGGGTGTGCCCGATCCATTGGGACCATCCCCGAGCTTCTACGACCTTCGGAAATCGTGAAACCACCAAATCTAAAAAAAAAAGTAGAAGATATTTTTAAATAACTTTTTTTCGGAAAGTCATAGAGACTCGGGCATTTCATGATTAATAAAGGGTAGGCTGCCACACAACCACACCGAATTTCAGCCCGTTTCGAGCAAGCAGCGCAGAGTTATTCACCCTATAGTGAATTTAGGGTTAGGGTTGTGATTAGGGTTAGGGCTGTGATTAGGGTTAGGGATGAATACCCATTGGGGATCAAGATATTCTTCAATAACTTTTATTCTGAAGCTCATAGAGACTTGGAAGTTGGTTCCATCTCCACTAATGTGGCTATGCCCGATCCATTGGTACCACCCCCGAGCTTCTACGACCTTTGGAAGGGGTAGGGTGAGGGTTGTGATTAGTGTTTGCTTTTTGGGTTGTGATTAGGGTTAGGGTTAGGAATGAAAACCTATTGGAGATCAAGATATTCTTCAATAACTTTTTTTCTGAAGCTCATAGAGACTTGGAAGTTGGTTCCATCTCCACTAATGTGGCTCTGCCCGATCCATTGGGACCATCCCCGAGCTTCTACGACCTTCGGAAATCGTGAAACCACCAAATCTAAAAAAAAAAGTAGAAGATATTTTTAAATAACTTTTTTCCGGAAAGTCATAGAGACTCGGGCATTTCATGATTAATAAAGGGTAGGCTGCCACACAACCACACCGAATTTCAGCCCGTTTCGAGCAAGCAGCGCAGAGTTATTCACCCTATGGTGAATTTAGGGTTAGGGTTGTGATTAGGGTTAGGGTTAGGGTTGTGATTAGGGTTAGGGTTAGGGTTAGGGCTGTGATTAGGGTTAGGGTTAGGGTTAGGGCTGTGATTAGGGTTAGGGCTGTGATTAGGGTTAGGGATGAATACCCATTGGGGATCAAGATATTCTTCAATAACTTTTATTCTGAAGCTCATAGAGACTTGGAAGTTGGTTCCATCTCCACTAATGTGGCTATGCCCGATCCATTGGTACCACCCCCGAGCTTCTACGACCTTTGGAAGGGGTAGGGTGAGGGTTGTGATTAGTGTTTGCTTTTTGGGTTGTGATTAGGGTTAGGGTTAGGAATGAAAACCTATTGGAGATCAAGATATTCTTCAATAACATTTTTTCTGAAGCTCATAGAGACTTGGAAGTTGGTTCCATCTCCACTAATGTGGCTCTGCCCGATCCATTGGGACCATCCCCGAGCTTCTACGACCTTCGGAAATCGTGAAACCACCAAATCTAAAAAAAAAAGTAGAAGATATTTTTAAATAACTTTTTTCCGGAAAGTCATAGAGACTCGGGCATTTCATGATTAATAAAGGGTAGGCTGCCACACAACCACACCGAATTTCAGCCCGTTTCGAGCAAGCAGTGCAGAGTTATTCACCCTATGGTGAATTTAGGGTTAGGGTTGTGATTAGGGTTAGGGTTGTGATTAGGGTTAGGGTTAGGGCTGTGATTAGGGTTAGGGATGAATACCCATTGGGGATCAAGATATTCTTCAATAACTTTTATTCTGAAGCTCATAGAGACTTGGAAGTTGGTTCCATCTCCACTAATGTGGCTATGCCCGATCCATTGGTACCACCCCCGAGCTTCTACGACCTTTGGAAGGGGTAGGGTGAGGGTTGTGATTAGTGTTTGCTTTTTGGGTTGTGATTAGGGTTAGGGTTAGGAATGAAAACCTATTGGAGATCAAGATATTCTTCAATAACTTTTTTTCTGAAGCTCATAGAGACTTGGAAGTTGGTTCCATCTCCACTAATGTGGGTGTGCCCGATCCATTGGGACCATCCCCGAGCTTCTACGACCTTCGGAAATCGTGAAACCACCAAATCTAAAAAAAAAAGTAGAAGATATTTTTAAATAACTTTTTTCCGGAAAGTCATAGAGACTCGGGCATTTCATGATTAATAAAGGGTAGGCTGCCACACAACCACACCGAATTTCAGCCCGTTTCGAGCAAGCAGCGCAGAGTTATTCACCCTATGGTGAATTTAGGGTTAGGGTTGTGATTAGGGTTAGGGTTAGGGTTGTGATTAGGGTTAGGGTTAGGGTTAGGGCTGTGATTAGGGTTAGGGTTAGGGTTAGGGCTGTGATTAGGGTTAGGGATGAATACCCATTGGGGATCAAGATATTCTTCAATAACTTTTATTCTGAAGCTCATAGAGACTTGGAAGTTGGTTCCATCTCCACTAATGTGGGTATGCCCGATCCATTGGTACCACCCCCGAGCTTCTACGACCTTTGGAAGGGGTAGGGTGAGGGTTGTGATTAGTGTTTGCTTTTTGGGTTGTGATTAGGGTTAGGGTTTGGGATGAAAACCTATTGGAGATCAAGGTATTCTTCAATAACTTTTTTTCTGAAGGTCATAGAGACTTGGAAGTTGGTTCCATCTCCACTAATGTGGGTGTGCCCGATCCATTGGGACCATCCCCGAGCTTCTACGACCTTCGGAAATCATGAAACCACCAAATCTAAAAAAAAAAGTAGAAGATATTTTTAAATAACTTTTTTTCTGAAAGTCATAGAGACTCGCACGTCTTATGATTAATAAAGGGTAGGCTGCCACACAACCACACCGAATTTCAGCCCGTTTCGAGCAAGCAGCGCAGAGTTATTCACCCTATAGTGAATTTAGGGTTAGGGTTAGGGTTGTGATTAGGGTTAGGGTTAGGGTTAGGGCTGTGATTAGGGTTAGGGATGAATACCCATTGGGGATCAAGATATTCTTCAATAACTTTTATTCTGAAGCTCATAGAGACTTGGAAGTTGGTTCCATCTCCACTAATATGGCTATGCCCGATCCATTGGTACCACCCCCGAGCTTCTACGACCTTTGGAAGGGGTAGTGTGAGGGTTGTGATTAGTGTTTGCTTTTTGGGTTGTGATTAGGGTTAGGGTTAGGAATGAAAACCTATTGGAGATCAAGATATTCTTCAATAACTTTTTTTCTGAAGCTCATAGAGACTTGGAGGTTGGTTCCATCTCTACTAATGTGGGTGTGCCCGATCCATTGGGACCATCCCCGAGCTTCTACGACCTTCGGAAATTGTGAAACCACCAAATCTAAAAAAAAAAGTAGAAGATATTTTTAAATAACTTTTTTTCGGAAAGTCATAGAGACTCGGGCATTTCATGATTAATAAAGGGTAGGCTGCCACACAACCACACCGAATTTCAGCCCGTTTCGAGCAAGCAGCGCAGAGTTATTCACCCTATAGTGAATTTAGGGTTAGGGTTAGGGTTGTGATTAGGGTTAGGGTTGTGGTTAGGGTTAGGGTTAGGGCTGTGATTAGGGTTAGGGATGAATACCCATTGGGGATCAAGATATTCTTCAATAACTTTTTTTCTGAAGCTCATAGAGACTTGGAAGTTGGTTCCATCTCCACTAATGTGGGTGTGCCCGATCCATTGGGACCATCCCCGAGCTTCTACGACCTTCGGAAATCATGAAACCACCAAATCTAAAAAAAAAGTAGAAGATATTTTTAAATAACTTTTTTTCGGAAAGTCATAGAGACTCGGGCATTTCATGATTAATAAAGGGTAGGCTGCCACACAACCACACCGAATTTCAGCCCATTTCGAGCAAGCAGTGCAGAGTTATTCACCCTATGGTGAATTTAGGGTTAGGGTTGTGATTAGGGTTAGGGCTGTGATTAGGGTTAGGGATGAATACCCATTGGAGATAAAGATATTCTTCAATAACTTTTTTTCTGAAGCTCATAGAGACTTGGAAGTTGGTTCCATCTCCACTAATGTGGCTCTGCCCGATCCATTGGGACCATCCCCGAGCTTCTACGACCTTCGGAAATCGTGAAACCACCAAATCTAAAAAAAAAAGTAGAAGATATTTTTAAATAACTTTTTTCCGGAAAGTCATAGAGACTCGGGCATTTCATGATTAATAAAGGGTAGGCTGCCACACAACCACACCGAATTTCAGCCCGTTTCGAGCAAGCAGTGCAGAGTTATTCACCCTATGGTGAATTTAGGGTTAGGGTTGTGATTAGGGTTAGGGTTAGGGTTGTGATTAGGGTTAGGGTTAGGGTTAGGGCTGTGATTAGGGTTAGGGATGAATACCCATTGGGGATCAAGATATTCTTCAATAACTTTTATTCTGAAGCTCATAGAGACTTGGAAGTTGGTTCCATCTCCACTAATGTGGCTATGCCCGATCCATTGGTACCACCCCCGAGCTTCTACGACCTTTGGAAGGGGTAGGGTGAGGGTTGTGATTAGTGTTTGCTTTTTGGGTTGTGATTAGGGTTAGGGTTAGGAATGAAAACCTATTGGAGATCAAGATATTCTTCAATAACTTTTTTTCTGAAGCTCATAGAGACTTGGAAGTTGGTTCCATCTCCACTAATGTGGCTCTGCCCGATCCATTGGGACCATCCCCGAGCTTCTACGACCTTCGGAAATCGTGAAACCACCAAATCTAAAAAAAAAAGTAGAAGATATTTTTAAATAACTTTTTTCCGGAAAGTCATAGAGACTCGGGCATTTCATGATTAATAAAGGGTAGGCTGCCACACAACCACACCGAATTTCAGCCCGTTTCGAGCAAGCAGCGCAGAGTTATTCACCCTATGGTGAATTTAGGGTTAGGGTTGTGATTAGGGTTAGGGTTAGGGTTGTGATTAGGGTTAGGGTTAGGGTTAGGGCTGTGATTAGGGTTAGGGTTGTGATTAGGGTTAGGGTTAGGGTTAGGGCTGTGATTAGGGTTAGGGATGAATACCCATTGGGGATCAAGATATTCTTCAATAACTTTTATTCTGAAGCTCATAGAGACTTGGAAGTTGGTTCCATCTCCACTAATGTGGGTGTGCCCGATCCATTGGTACCACCCCCGAGCTTCTACGACCTTTGGAAGGGGTAGGGTGAGGGTTGTGATTAGTGTTTGCTTTTTGGGTTGTGATTAGGGTTAGGGTTTGGGATGAAAACCTATTGGAGATCAAGGTATTCTTCAATAACTTTTTTTCTGAAGGTCATAGAGACTTGGAAGTTGGTTCCATCTCCACTAATGTGGGTGTGCCCGATCCATTGGGACCATCCCCGAGCTTCTACGACCTTCGGAAATCATGAAACCACCAAATCTAAAAAAAAAAGTAGAAGATATTTTTAAATAACTTTTTTTCTGAAAGTCATAGAGACTCGCACGTCTTATGATTAATAAAGGGTAGGCTGCCACACAACCACACCGAATTTCAGCCCGTTTCGAGCAAGCAGCGCAGAGTTATTCACCCTATGGTGAATTTAGGGTTAGGGTTGTGATTAGGGTTAGGGTTAGGGTTGTGATTAGGGTTAGGGTTAGGGTTAGGGCTGTGATTAGGGTTAGGGATGAATACCCATTGGGGATCAAGATATTCTTCAATAACTTTTATTCTGAAGCTCATAGAGACTTGGAAGTTGGTTCCATCTCCACTAATGTGGCTATGCCCGATCCATTGGTACCACCCCCGAGCTTCTACGACCTTTGGAAGGGGTAGGGTGAGGGTTGTGATTAGTGTTTGCTTTTTGGGTTGTGATTAGGGTTAGGGTTAGGAATGAAAACCTATTGGAGATCAAGATATTCTTCAATAACTTTTTTTCTGAAGCTCATAGAGACTTGGAAGTTGGTTCCATCTCCACTAATGTGGCTCTGCCCGATCCATTGGGACCATCCCCGAGCTTCTACGACCTTCGGAAATCGTGAAACCACCAAATCTAAAAAAAAAAGTAGAAGATATTTTTAAATAACTTTTTTCCGGAAAGTCATAGAGACTCGGGCATTTCATGATTAATAAAGGGTAGGCTGCCACACAACCACACCGAATTTCAGCCCGTTTCGAGCAAGCAGCGCAGAGTTATTCACCCTATGGTGAATTTAGGGTTAGGGTTGTGATTAGGGTTAGGGTTAGGGTTGTGATTAGGGTTAGGGTTAGGGTTAGGGCTGTGATTAGGGTTAGGGATGAATACCCATTGGGGATCAAGATATTCTTCAATAACTTTTATTCTGAAGCTCATAGAGACTTGGAAGTTGGTTCCATCTCCACTAATGTGGCTATGCCCGATCCATTGGTACCACCCCCGAGCTTCTACGACCTTTGGAAGGGGTAGGGTGAGGGTTGTGATTAGTGTTTGCTTTTTGGGTTGTGATTAGGGTTAGGGTTTGGGATGAAAACCTATTGGAGATCAAGGTATTCTTCAATAACTTTTTTTCTGAAGGTCATAGAGACTTGGAAGTTGGTTCCATCTCCACTAATGTGGGTGTGCCCGATCCATTGGGACCATCCCCGAGCTTCTACGACCTTCGGAAATCATGAAACCACCAAATCTAAAAAAAAAAGTAGAAGATATTTTTAAATAACTTTTTTTCTGAAAGTCATAGAGACTCGCACGTCTTATGATTAATAAAGGGTAGGCTGCCACACAACCACACCGAATTTCAGCCCGTTTCGAGCAAGCAGCGCAGAGTTATTCACCCTATAGTGAATTTAGGGTTAGGGTTAGGGTTGTGATTAGGGTTAGGGTTAGGGTTAGGGCTGTGATTAGGGTTAGGGATGAATACCCATTGGGGATCAAGATATTCTTCAATAACTTTTATTCTGAAGCTCATAGAGACTTGGAAGTTGGTTCCATCTCCACTAATATGGCTATGCCCGATCCATTGGTACCACCCCCGAGCTTCTACGACCTTTGGAAGGGGTAGTGTGAGGGTTGTGATTAGTGTTTGCTTTTTGGGTTGTGATTAGGGTTAGGGTTAGGAATGAAAACCTATTGGAGATCAAGATATTCTTCAATAACTTTTTTTCTGAAGCTCATAGAGACTTGGAGGTTGGTTCCATCTCTACTAATGTGGGTGTGCCCGATCCATTGGGACCATCCCCGAGCTTCTACGACCTTCGGAAATTGTGAAACCACCAAATCTAAAAAAAAAAGTAGAAGATATTTTTAAATAACTTTTTTTCGGAAAGTCATAGAGACTCGGGCATTTCATGATTAATAAAGGGTAGGCTGCCACACAACCACACCGAATTTCAGCCCGTTTCGAGCAAGCAGCGCAGAGTTATTCACCCTATAGTGAATTTAGGGTTAGGGTTAGGGTTGTGATTAGGGTTAGGGTTGTGGTTAGGGTTAGGGTTAGGGCTGTGATTAGGGTTAGGGATGAATACCCATTGGGGATCAAGATATTCTTCAATAACTTTTTTTCTGAAGCTCATAGAGACTTGGAAGTTGGTTCCATCTCCACTAATGTGGGTGTGCCCGATCCATTGGGACCATCCCCGAGCTTCTACGACCTTCGGAAATCATGAAACCACCAAATCTAAAAAAAAAGTAGAAGATATTTTTAAATAACTTTTTTTCGGAAAGTCATAGAGACTCGGGCATTTCATGATTAATAAAGGGTAGGCTGCCACACAACCACACCGAATTTCAGCCCATTTCGAGCAAGCAGTGCAGAGTTATTCACCCTATGGTGAATTTAGGGTTAGGGTTGTGATTAGGGTTAGGGCTGTGATTAGGGTTAGGGATGAATACCCATTGGAGATAAAGATATTCTTCAATAACTTTTTTTCTGAAGCTCATAGAGACTTGGAAGTTGGTTCCATCTCCACTAATGTGGGTGTGCCCGATCCATTGGGTTAGGGTTAGGGTTAGGGTTAGGGGTTAGGGTTAGGGTTAGGGTTAGGGTTAGGGTTAGAGTTATTCACCCTATAGTGAATTTAGGGTTAGGGTTAGGGTTGTGATTAGGGTTAGGGTTAGGGTTAGGGCTGTGATTAGGGTTAGGGATGAATACCCATTGGGGATCAAGATATTCTTCAATAACTTTTATTCTGAAGCTCATAGAGACTTGGAAGTTGGTTCCATCTCCACTAATATGGCTATGCCCGATCCATTGGTACCACCCCCGAGCTTCTACGACCTTTGGAAGGGGTAGTGTGAGGGTTGTGATTAGTGTTTGCTTTTTGGGTTGTGATTAGGGTTAGGGTTAGGAATGAAAACCTATTGGAGATCAAGATATTCTTCAATAACTTTTTTTCTGAAGCTCATAGAGACTTGGAGGTTGGTTCCATCTCTACTAATGTGGGTGTGCCCGATCCATTGGGACCATCCCCGAGCTTCTACGACCTTCGGAAATTGTGAAACCACCAAATCTAAAAAAAAAAGTAGAAGATATTTTTAAATAACTTTTTTTCGGAAAGTCATAGAGACTCGGGCATTTCATGATTAATAAAGGGTAGGCTGCCACACAACCACACCGAATTTCAGCCCGTTTCGAGCAAGCAGCGCAGAGTTATTCACCCTATAGTGAATTTAGGGTTAGGGTTAGGGTTGTGATTAGGGTTAGGGTTGTGGTTAGGGTTAGGGATGAATACCCATTGGGGATCAAGATATTCTTCAATAACTTTTTTTCTGAAGCTCATAGAGACTTGGAAGTTGGTTCCATCTCCACTAATGTGGGTGTGCCCGATCCATTGGGACCATCCCCGAGCTTCTACGACCTTCGGAAATCATGAAACCACCAAATCTAAAAAAAAAAGTAGAAGATATTTTTAAATAACTTTTTTTCGGAAAGTCATAGAGACTCGGGCATTTCATGATTAATAAAGGGTAGGCTGCCACACAACCACACCGAATTTCAGCCCATTTCGAGCAAGCAGTGCAGAGTTATTCACCCTATGGTGAATTTAGGGTTAGGGTTAGGGCTGTGATTAGGGTTAGGGTTAGGGCTGTGATTAGGGTTAGGGATGAATACCCATTGGAGATAAAGATATTCTTCAATAACTTTTTTTCTGAAGCTCATAGAGACTTGGAAGTTGGTTCCATCTCCACTAATGTGGCTATGCCCGATCCATTGGTACCACTCCCGAGCTTCTACGACCTTTGGAAGGGGTAGGGTTAGGGTTGTGATTAGTGTTTGCTTTTTGGGTTGTGATTAGGGTTAGGGTTTGGGATGAAAACCTATTGGAGATCAAGATATTCTTCAATAACCTTTTTTCTGAAGCTCATAGAGACTTGGAAGTTGGTTCCATCTCCACTAATGTGGGTGTGCCCGATCCATTGGGACCATCCCCGAGCTTCTATGACCTTCGGAAATCGTGAAACCACCAAATCTAAAAAAAAAAGTAGAAGATATTTTCAAATAACTTTTTTTCGGAAAGTCATAGAGACTCGGGCATTTCATGATTAATAAAGGGTAGGCTGCCACACAACCACACCGAATTTCAGCCCGTTTCGAGCAAGCAGCGCAGAGTTATTCACCCTATGGTGAATTTAGGGTTAGGGTTGTGATTAGGGTTAGGGTTAGGGTTGTGATTAGGGTTAGGGTTAGGGCTGTGATTAGGGTTAGGGATGAATACCCATTGGGGATCAAGATATTCTTCAATAACTTTTATTCTGAAGCTCATAGAGACTTGGAAGTTGGTTCCATCTCCACTAATGTGGGTATGCCCGATCCATTGGTACCACCCCCGAGCTTCTACGACCTTCGGAAATCATGAAACCACCAAATCTAAAAAAAAAAGTAGAAGATATTTTTAAATAACTTTTTTTCTGAAAGTCATAGAGACTCGCACGACTTATGATTAATAAAGGGTAGGCTGCCACACAACCACACCGAATTTCAGCCCGTTTCGAGCAAGCAGCGCAGAGTTATTCACCCTATAGTGAATTTAGGGTTAGGGTTAGGGTTGTGATTAGGGTTAGGGTTGTGGTTAGGGTTAGGGTTAGGGTTAGGGTTAGGGCTGTGATTAGGGTTAGGGATGAATACCCATTGGGGATCAAGATATTCTTCAATAACTTTTATTCTGAAGCTCATAGAGACTTGGAAGTTGGTTCCATCTCCACTAATGTGGCTATGCCCGATCCATTGGTACCACCCCCGAGCTTCTACGACCTTTGGAAGGGGTAGGGTGAGGGTTGTGATTAGTGTTTGCTTTTTGGGTTGTGATTAGGGTTAGGGTTAGGAATGAAAACCTATTGGAGATCAAGATATTCTTCAATAACTTTTTTTCTGAAGCTCATAGAGACTTGGAAGTTGGTTCCATCTCCACTAATGTGGGTGTGCCCAATCCATTGGGACCATCCCCGAGCTTCTATGACCTTCGGAAATCGTGAAACCACCAAATCTAAAAAAAAAAGTAGAAGATATTTTCAAATAACTTTTTTTCGGAAAGTCATAGAGACTCGGGCATTTCATGATTAATAAAGGGTAGGCTGCCACACAACCACACCGAATTTCAGCCCGTTTCGAGCAAGCAGCGCAGAGTTATTCACCCTATGGTGAATTTAGGGTTAGGGTTGTGATTAGGGTTAGGGTTAGGGTTGTGATTAGGGTTAGGGTTAGGGTTAGGGCTGTGATTAGGGTTAGGGATGAATACCCATTGGGGATCAAGATATTCTTCAATAACTTTTATTCTGAAGCTCATAGAGACTTGGAAGTTGGTTCCATCTCCACTAATGTGGCTATGCCCGATCCATTGGTACCACCCCCGAGCTTCTACGACCTTTGGAAGGGGTAGGGTTAGGGTTGTGATTAGTGTTTGCTTTTTGGGTTGTGATTAGGGTTAGGGTTAGGAATGAAAACCTATTGGAGATCAAGGTATTCTTCAATAACTTTTTTTCTGAAGGTCATAGAGACTTGGAAGTTGGTTCCATCTCCACTAATGTGGGTGTGCCCGATCCATTGGAACCATCCCCGAGCTTCTACGACCTTTGGAAATCGTGAAACCACCAAATCTAAAAAAAAAGTAGAAGATATTTTTAAATAACTTTTTTTCGGAAAGTCATAGAGACTCGGGCATTTCATGATTAATAAAGGGTAGGCTGCCACATAACCACACCGAATTTCAGCCCGTTTCGAGCAAGCAGTGCAGAGTTATTCACCCTATGGTGAATTTAGGGTTAGGGTTGTGATTAGGGTTAGGGTTAGGGTTGTGATTAGGGTTAGGGTTAGGGTTAGGGCTGTGATTAGGGTTAGGGATGAATACCCATTGGGGATCAAGATATTCTTCAATAACTTTTATTCTGAAGCTCATAGAGACTTGGAAGTTGGTTCCATCTCCACTAATGTGGGTGTGCCCGATCCATTGGGACCATCCCCGAGCTTCTACGACCTTTGGAAGGGGTAGGGTGAGGGTTGTGATTAGTGTTTGCTTTTTGGGTTGTGATTAGGGTTAGGGTTAGGAATGAAAACCTATTGGAGATCAAGATATTCTTCAATAACTTTTTTTCTGAAGCTCATAGAGACTTGGAAGTTGTTTCCATCTCCACTAATGTGGGTGTGCCCGATCCATTGGGACCATCCCCGAGCTTCTACGACCTTTGGAAATCGTGAAACCACCAAATCTAAAAAAAAAAGTAGAAGATATTTTTAAATAACTTTTTTCCGGAAAGTCATAGAGACTCGGGCATTTCATGATTAATAAAGGGTAGGCTGCCACACAACCACACCGAATTTCAGCCCGTTTCGAGCAAGCAGCGCAGAGTTATTCACCCTATAGTGAATTTAGGGTTAGGGTTAGGGTTGTGATTAGGGTTAGGGTTGTGGTTAGGGTTAGGGTTAGGGCTGTGATTAGGGTTAGGGATGAATACCCATTGGGGATCAAGATATTCTTCAATAACTTTTATTCTGAAGCTCATAGAGACTTGGAAGTTGGTTCCATCTCCACTAATGTGGCTATGCCCGATCCATTGGTACCACCCCCGAGCTTCTACGACCTTTGGAAGGGGTAGGGTGAGGGTTGTGATTAGTGTTTGCTTTTTGGGTTGTGATTAGGGTTAGGGTTAGGAATGAAAACCTATTGGAGATCAAGATATTCTTCAATAACTTTTTTTCTGAAGCTCATAGAGACTTGGAAGTTGGTTCCATCTCCACTAATGTGGGTGTGCCCGATCCATTGGGACCATCCCCGAGCTTCTACGACCTTCGGAAATCGTGAAACCACCAAATCTAAAAAAAAAAGTAGAAGATATTTTTAAATAACTTTTTTTCGGAAAGTCATAGAGACTCGGGCATTTCATGATTAATAAAGGGTAGGCTGCCACACAACCACACCGAATTTCAGCCCATTTCGAGCAAGCAGTGCAGAGTTATTCACCCTATGGTGAATTTAGGGTTAGGGTTAGGGCTGTGATTAGGGTTAGGGCTGTGATTAGGGTTAGGGATGAATACCCATTGGAGATAAAGATATTCTTCAATAACTTTTTTTCTGAAGCTCATAGAGACTTGGAAGTTGGTTCCATCTCCACTAATGTGGCTATGCCCGATCCATTGGTACCACCCCCGAGCTTCTACGACCTTTGGAAGGGGTAGGGTGAGGGTTGTGATTAGTGTTTGCTTTTTGGGTTGTGATTAGGGTTAGGGTTTGGGATGAAAACCTATTGGAGATCAAGATATTCTTCAATAACTTTTTTTCTGAAGCTCATAGAGACTTGGAAGTTGGTTCCATCTCCACTAATGTGGGTGTGCCCGATCCATTGGGACCATCCCCGAGCTTCTATGACCTTCGGAAATCGTGAAACCACCAAATCTAAAAAAAAAAGTAGAAGATATTTTCAAATAACTTTTTTTCGGAAAGTCATAGAGACTCGGGCATTTCATGATTAATAAAGGGTAGGCTGCCACACAACCACACCGAATTTCAGCCCGTTTCGAGCAAGCAGCGCAGAGTTATTCACCCTATGGTGAATTTAGGGTTAGGGTTGTGATTAGGGTTAGGGTTAGGGTTGTGATTAGGGTTAGGGTTAGGGTTAGGGCTGTGATTAGGGTTAGGGATGAATACCCATTGGGGATCAAGATATTCTTCAATAACTTTTATTCTGAAGGTCATAGAGACTTGGAAGTTGGTTCCATCTCCACTAATGTGGCTATGCCCGATCCATTGGTACCACCCCCGAGCTTCTACGACCTTTGGAAGGGGTAGGGTTAGGGTTGTGATTAGTGTTTGCTTTTTGGGTTGTGATTAGGGTTAGGGTTAGGAATGAATACCCATTGGGGATCAAGATATTCTTCAATAACTTTTATTCTGAAGCTCATAGAGACTTGGAAGTTGGTTCCATCTCCACTAATGTGGCTATGCCCGATCCATTGGTACCACCCCCGAGCTTCTACGACCTTTGGAAGGGGTAGGGTGAGGGTTGTGATTAGTGTTTGCTTTTTGGGTTGTGATTAGGGTTAGGGTTAGGAATGAAAACCTATTGGAGATCAAGATATTCTTCAATAACTTTTTTTCTGAAGCTCATAGAGACTTGGAAGTTGGTTCCATCTCCACTAATGTGGGTGTGCCCGATCCATTGGGACCATCCCCGAGCTTCTACGACCTTCGGAAATCGTGAAACCACCAAATCTAAAAAAAAAAGTAGAAGATATTTTTAAATAACTTTTTTTCGGAAAGTCATAGAGACTCGGGCATTTCATGATTAATAAAGGGTAGGCTGCCACACAACCACACCGAATTTCAGCCCATTTCGAGCAAGCAGTGCAGAGTTATTCACCCTATGGTGAATTTAGGGTTAGGGTTAGGGCTGTGATTAGGGTTAGGGTTAGGGTTAGGGCTGTGATTAGGGTTAGGGATGAATACCCATTGGAGATAAAGATATTCTTCAATAACTTTTTTTCTGAAGCTCATAGAGACTTGGAAGTTGGTTCCATCTCCACTAATGTGGCTATGCCCGATCCATTGGTACCACCCCCGAGCTTCTACGACCTTTGGAAGGGGTAGGGTGAGGGTTGTGATTAGTGTTTGCTTTTTGGGTTGTGATTAGGGTTAGGGTTTGGGATGAAAACCTATTGGAGATCAAGATATTCTTCAATAACTTTTTTTCTGAAGCTCATAGAGACTTGGAAGTTGGTTCCATCTCCACTAATGTGGGTGTGCCCGATCCATTGGGACCATCCCCGAGCTTCTATGACCTTCGGAAATCGTGAAACCACCAAATCTAAAAAAAAAAGTAGAAGATATTTTCAAATAACTTTTTTTCGGAAAGTCATAGAGACTCGGGCATTTCATGATTAATAAAGGGTAGGCTGCCACACAACCACACCGAATTTCAGCCCGTTTCGAGCAAGCAGCGCAGAGTTATTCACCCTATGGTGAATTTAGGGTTAGGGTTGTGATTAGGGTTAGGGTTAGGGTTGTGATTAGGGTTAGGGTTAGGGTTAGGGCTGTGATTAGGGTTAGGGATGAATACCCATTGGGGATCAAGATATTCTTCAATAACTTTTATTCTGAAGCTCATAGAGACTTGGAAGTTGGTTCCATCTCCACTAATGTGGCTATGCCCGATCCATTGGTACCACCCCCGAGCTCCTACGACCTTTGGAAGGGGTAGGGTGAGGGTTGTGATTAGTGTTTGCTTTTTGGGTTGTGATTAGGGTTAGGGTTTGGGATGAAAACCTATTGGAGATCAAGATATTCTTCAATAACTTTTTTTCTGAAGCTCATAGAGACTTGGAAGTTGGTTCCATCTCCACTAATGTGGGTGTGCCCGATCCATTGGGACCATCCCCGAGCTTCTACGACCTTCGGAAATCATGAAACCACCAAATCTAAAAAAAAAAGTAGAAGATATTTTTAAATAACTTTTTTTCTGAAAGTCATAGAGACTCGCGCGTCTTATGATTAATAAAGGGTAGGCTGCCACACAACCACACCGAATTTCAGCCGGTTTCGAGCAAGCAGCGCAGAGTTATTCACCCTATGGTGAATTTAGGGTTAGGGTTAGGGCTGTGATTAGGGTTAGGGATGAATACCCATTGGAGATAAAGATATTCTTCAATAACTTTTATTCTGAAGCTCATAGAGACTTGGAAGTTGGTTCCATCTCCACTAATGTGGGTATGCCTGGTCCATTGGTACCACCCCCGAGCTTCTACGACCTTTGGAAGGGGTAGGGTTAGGGTTGTGATTAGGGTTAGAAACTGATTTTTCTACCTTTTCATTTATTGTTCTATTCCTCTATCCTCTAGTTTCCTCCTTTTGTTTTACCTCAATAAATTAACCGTCGGTCATCATATTCATTGTTTTGCTTTGTAATAATTGTGGATATAGAATTTCAGTTGCACTTTATCATACTTTTAGTAGCTTTAATGAATGAAAAGACAAATTTACACAACAAATAAACATGTTAATAATAAATACTGAAAGTTTATCACTGATTATTTTGTTTCCTTAATTAAAG
This sequence comes from Paralichthys olivaceus, assembly GCF_024713975.1. Lineage (NCBI taxonomy): Eukaryota > Metazoa > Chordata > Actinopteri > Pleuronectiformes > Paralichthyidae > Paralichthys > Paralichthys olivaceus. The sequence goes on along the minus strand of NC_091096.1, from coordinate 1,748,572 downwards.
ATGGAAGAACACTCATTAAAATGTAATTTATACAAACCACAAGAGCATCGTGAAGAGAGGATTAACTCAAACACAATTTTTTGCTCGACTCGTTGTTTCAGGTTCTCTGTTTCCCTCAGTCCGCTAGAGAGAGAGAGAGAGAGAGAGACCAGAGAACAAAGCAAAACTAAAATGGAATTAAGAGAAGGAGAAAGGATAAATGGACGAAAAGACAGACGGACGGAGGAGAAGATTGTATTTGTATCTTTTAGCGTCGTCGACTGTGTTCAGCATACTAACGACGCGGCTCCTCAGAGAAATACAAGCCCCAACGATTGACATTGGCTGAAAGTCACCATGGAAATCAGGCCTGTGTGTGCGTGTGTGTGTGTGTGTGTGTGTGTGTGTGTGTGTGTGGTACAGGGATTGCAGGGGTCCTCATTTATTCCCTCCAGGACGCTGCCGTTAAATAAGCTAACCCTATGTTTGTCCGTCTGCTCCCCCTGATCTGACTGTTAGCTCCGTGTTTACCTCAGTGACAGAACATGGCTTTTAACATGCGACACACACGCACGCACACACACACACACACACACACACACACACACACACACCTTGTTATATATTATTGGGCCTGGTTTCCAGCTTCATCTCTCAGCAGGCACATCACGGGACGCAGAGGGGGGAAAGAATAACAAGGATTAAAAAGTGAAGCTTCATTATCACTGAATCTAAAGTGTGTTTCAAAGAAAACTTTTCTTTACAGACTTAAAATAAGGAGGACGATTCTCGTATATGTGATGAAATTACACGTATCACATCTTAGCTGCTGCCGAGATGAAATGCATCAACAGTGGGATGTTGATTTGTCTGCTCGGCCAGCCACTGTCTGATAACCATCGCTTTCTCCTCTATTTGAAAATGCGTGCGTGTGTTCAGTCGGCGCAGCTGCCGGATGAAAAGATTCCTCTGCTGTTAACGACTTCTTCAGTACGAGAGATGATTCTGTTCGGAGACTTTACAGCTTTTTAAACTGAGCCTGACGTCGTGATCATCGTGACGAGTATGGTACTCCTTATTAGAGTTGTACAAAGTATTAATACTTTTTCGAATTTTGAGCCGAAGCTGCATCAAAGAAACAACAACACGGAGGAAAATGAACTGATATTCCACCTGTAGCTGTGACATCGATCCTCCAGCGACGTTCACCTCCTGTTCACCTCCTGTTCATGACGACTACAATGTTCAAACGTGCTCAGTGAGCTTATTCTCCTGTTAGCTGGTAGCCTACGTAGCTTCCATTGAGCAACAGTGGACGTGTGGGAAGTAAACTGTGATGTCATCGCTCGATTTCCTCATATCAGCTCGAATAGTTTTTCTTTTGATATAAAAACTTTTTTAAACACATATTGCAGAGGTTTGTGAAACCTCCTCCAGAGCTCGTTGGTTTTCTATGATTCAACTCATGAGCTTCAGCTGCGAACGTTTGATTCCTCTCAGTTCAAAAACCACAAAAAAAGCTTTGTGTAAAAAACGATCGCAGCAGATTCCAGCTCTCAAAATAAAGTCAGAGAATAAAAGAGATGAAGCTGTTTCACGGAGTCATGACGTCCTGGCCTTCGGTTGAATGACAACGAGAAGAGGAAGAGCTGGAAGCTTATCTCCTCCTCCTCCTGAATTTTTTTCCACCACCGTTTTTCACCCACCAATTTGTAAAAGACGTATTTTGTCTCAAAGATAATTATACGAGATTTTGTTGCCATTTGTCATCGTTTTACAGCCTGACAGCGTTTCTGAGATCGGCGGCTAGTGCGTAATATAAAATAATGGCTGTCAACGTGAAGCAGTCATGTTTCCTCGTGTTCCTCCTGACAGCAGCATCAAGCAGGTTATTAGTATCAGCTCGGTCTTCCAGGCCGAAGACGTGTGCGGGAGGCGGCGTGGCCACCGGCCGTAGCTTTGATGCTCTGTTGTGCTAATAACTCTTTAATGAGCCAGAAGTCACTTCACCGTCGTGTTGCTCCAGAGCTTTTTGTTCCAGAGCCAAAACGAAACAAAACCAAAAGAGGATTATTATTCCAGAAAACAACCTTGGCCTGTGAATTCCTGTGTTCACTGCTCTCGTCCTCTTATTCTGGTGTTAATATTTTATCTCTTGTCTCACTGCTCATACACATCCAGTATTAACCAGTGCTGAAGATAATCATTATTTACGTCCCTGCTGTCATGTGTTAGAAAAAATATCAGTAAAAAAAAAACTACTGTTAAAATCTTTCAAATAATTTATGTATGAAGGTCATGTGCATGCAGCTCCGCACTGTAACATATGAGGCAGAGTAACATATGTGCGGCTGTCGGGCGACCGGAGGGTGTGAAAAGTGGGAGAGAGAGAGAGTGGCGGAGGAGGGTGAGGAAGGAAGAGAGAGGTTGATATATAGTCAGAGAGAGAGAGAGTGAGAGTGAGCGACCAACACGTGGTGCGTCTGTGCAACAAGCTGCGATGAGTGGAGCTGATGTGAGGAGGAGGAGGAGGAAAAAAGCCTGGAAGGAATAAAGATCAGGCTGGAGATGTGAGGACGGGAGATAGAGGGAGGCAGGGTGAGAGAGAGAGAGAGAGAGAGAGAGAGAGAGAGGCGGAGACAGGAGGTGAAGTGACTGCTGGGAGGCGTCTCTGTGAACGCTGTGATCGAGACAGAAGGACAACAGGAAACACAGGGAAAGTGACAGAGTGACACGCCCGCCGTCACAAAGACGAACCCGGCAAATGTCTTATTTTGAGTCCAGGTTCATTCTCCTCTCTGATCCATCGTGTGGCTCTGACTTCATCTCACTTCTTTAACCACGAGGCGCTTGATTAGTTTCCCTGCTCGTCACTTCAAAGCCTCTCGACTTGCATATCTTTTAAAAAATGACGTAAAGCGCTGCAATCGCTGTGTTTGTGCTCTCTGGGGGATTTCAGACGCTCGGTTTACAGATGCTTGGATTGTGATGTCAAACTTTGCTCTGCTTCATCCTCTTCTTCGTCCTCGTCCTCTTTTTCTTCTTCTTCTTCTCCATTCCACCGTCCTTCTGCGTGAGGTAGGTCTTCACTCTTCATTCAAGCTCGCATCAGAAAGTGCATGACCAAAAAAAATAATGAACGAGGAGTAAAGTGCTAAAGATGAAGACATTTGAGGAATCTCTGAGCTCAACCATCTAAAGACTCTTTAACTTGCAGAGGGACTCCTGACGAACCTCTCATTGTCCTGGTGTCAGATCTGATTGTGAAGTAAAGTGTATGTGCTGGAGGCAGAAACACATTTCCTCTGCTCTCACACGTTGCACCGTCATGCCAGAAGGTCTATTTTTAACTCCTGAAATGAAATCAAAGTGGTTGTGTACTTTTCTCTCTCTCTCTCTGTCGTTGGAAATCGTGCATGTGCATGTTTTTTAGTTCAGTGCCTCTTGTTTGCGTTGAGCTCATACGCACAACATGTAGTTTATCCTCCCTCCTGTGCAGCGTCAGCATCAGTCGTGATCCCCGCTCGTGTCGTGTGAGCGTCTCAGGGTTTCTGGGGCGTTTTTTGCAGGAGCTCCAGTCTGCAGCGTTAAAACATCTCCGTGTGAGAGGGCGTCAGAGCTTCAGTACATTACCTCTCAAACCTGCGGGTCAGGACCTTCGGTGCTCGCTGTGAGATGACAGAGTTTGAAATGAATAATCATATTTCTAATAATAACAGAGGAGTTTAATAATTCCCCTTTTTTTAATCTCAGTGGCGCTGATGCATTTTTCATGTGAACAGGCTTCAGGGCATCTCTCTGCAGAGAAGTAAAAGAAATAGAGAGACTGAATAATGACTTGACCACACCGGGGGGTCACACTGCCGGGGATTAAACATTAAACAGCTGGAGACAACAGATGAGGTAGTTTTAGTCGTATTTCCGAGCTTGTTACTGAACTTCTGATGTTGGACTCATGGAAATGAATCAATTTAGCTTCAGGTTTGTTGGATGAGAATCAGAAATGAACAGAAAAGACAGAGTGAAGGAAGCTTCTCTGCTGTCGGCTGCGGTGAGAGTCTGAAGCTCGTCCATGTTTATTTATCGTGTGATGAAATAATGTCACCAAGGGTCTGGAGCTCTGGAGGATCACACCAGCAAACGCTCTGTCCACACTACTGCGGATATTTTACCAGCTTGAGCCTCTCGTCCCCTAAACAGAGATCTCAGTGCAGATTTCAAACACTCGGATTTAAAATGAGGTTAAAAGTAAAAGTCCAAACTGTCTTGATTGCCCCCTGGTGGCTGGCTGCAGTGTAGCAGTCGTACACCCTGCCTCCTCCATGTTAGCAGATGGGACATGAACCAAACCTAAAAGTATCTTTAAAAAGATGATTTCTGCCATTTTGACGCCATCGGTACAAGATGCTTCGTTCATATCAGGATATTGTAGCGTGACGTCTGCGTGGCTCTTCACCTCACCTGTTAAACCTTCGTATCGTTAACGTTTGTCTGCAGCAGACAGAGAAATAAACATTTTCTCAGGCTTCCTAAATCCTCTGGGTCTTTACATTTAGTCGTCTGACTGACAGACGATGAAAATTATCTCAAGCCCGCACACTGACGTGACCTCGCTAATGACGGGAGGCCGGCGCGGTGAAAGTCCACCACGATTTGGATGCTGTCAATCAATTGACGTTTGAACGGGCACACAGGTGGAGGTGGCTGCAGGGTGAACTCTGCACTGGTGCTCACACACAGCGGACACGTTGACATTTATTTATGCAGATTTGTGCACAAAGAGACAAAATATTCAACACTAATTGTTCCTGTGTTACGACTCGTTAAACTCGTCAGAAAAAGTTCAACTTTGAGACATTTGGAAGTGATTCAGAGTTTGAGGCTTCAGTTTGGACTCTGATGCAGGTTTTCTATTAGAATAACTTTTATACATTAACATGATCTTAATATTGCACTTGATATAACTGTATTTTTTATATATTATATTATTGATTAAAAAAATGTATAATCAGAATTCACAATTTGTATAATATGATAAATTCAAATTAACAAACAAATACTTGAGTATTTTTTTATGGAGATAAACACTGAGATTCTATTTGTGTGTGTGTGTGTGTTGTGTAGCAGGGTCTAGTCTCATCCAGACGCGACAGGTGATTAATGTGTTTGACGCCCTGAAGCCGACACAGACAGGAAATAGAGACAACAAGGGTCAGTGTCTGCAGCGCTGCCTTAACATGAATGAGTTGAGGGGGGGGGGAGGGGCGGCTCAGTCCCCTGCAGGGACTCAGACAACGAGGACAAGAACGAGGCAGGAGAGGATGACACCACCTTCAAATCTGAGGTGTGGCTGGATGTTGAGATTTAAAAGATCAGTGTCCTGGCAACAGATTCCCAAAGTGACTCAAAGAGACTTGTGTTTCTTTCTTCATAGACATATTAACAATAATATAATGATATAATTATACAGGTTATGTGAATACAAACTAAAGGATAGAGTGAAATGTCTCATGATGTTCGGTTTTGTGTCGGACTCGAAGTATAAAAGTGAGAAGTTCTGACACCGGTCGTTTCTTCTCACACCTGTTTGATCACAGAAACGTGACTAAAGCACTTTTGTAAAAACTGTTAAAATACTTTATTTTTATAAAATGAAAACCTGAAAAATCAGGTTTTGAACGTTGAACTCGTAGCTGCTGAAGCTTCAGGCGGCGGTGGCGTCCACACGACCATCAATTCATCACGACCGGCTGAGAGGGAAAAGCTTTCTCGGGGGGGAATTGGCAGAGGCAACAAGTGGCATCATTGTTCAGCATCTCTGAGAGAAAGCTAAATCAGTTATCCTGCAGGAGGCCGGGCATTGTCATTCGCATCAGGTCACCGATGGAGCGTGGCCAGCAGCGGCGGCGGCGCGCAGAGCAGACGCTCGCTCAGGGAAACAGCGGGGAAAGGATTTAGGGGGGAGGAGCCGGAGCTGGGTCGGATTATTTGATTTGCTCAGAAAAGTGGTTTTACCTTCCGCTTCCTGACAACCCTCCCTCGCTCGCTCCCTCGCTCGCTCCCTCGCTCGCTCCTGCCCTCGCACGTGTTGGCCGCTGAACGAGGGGCAGCTCCTCCTCAGCTGCTGTGACAGCTTTGCTTGAGAGCCCGTCAGAGCCTTCAAGTGCAAACACTTTACCTTGTAACGTGATCGGTTTATGCTGCAAACTGAATTTCCTGCTCCTGCCACCAGCCGGGCGCTGGCCTGTGTGTGTCTGTGTGTGTGTGTGTGAGAGATTAATGGAAGGCGGGTCGCTCATGTCTCCCTCCAAATGATATACTGAATGTGTGTGTGTGAAAAAAATGACTGATGCACTTGGACGGAGGTGGAGTGGCGATGATAAATCAATTAGAGTGTGCAGGAGAATCAGGCTAATGAAGGTGACGGCGGGGCCACAGTCCCACTCAGTCATGACTCAGTCCTGCTGGTGGGCGTGTAACGCAGCACACGCGTGTTCTTACTGGATCCCACTCACCGACGCTGCTGCATCACATCGAGTCCGGACAAATTAAAAAATGCATTTAACCGAAGTCTTTTGATCTCGGCTCAAATGTGGAGGAAAAAGTTCGAACCATCATGGAAACTTGTATCTCTGGTTTGTGGACGACATGAAGCCAAATCATCTTGATCGCCCCCTGGTGGCTGGTTGCAGTATAGGTCATATTCCCTGCCTCCTCCATGTTAGCACTCGGGACACGGGCCAAACTTAAAAGTAAAAGTTTGAGTAAATTTTTTCCCATGGACGGTTTCTGTCATTTCTGGTACTTTGAATAAAATTATTGATTTTTTTTTTTTTAATTAGTGGAAACACTTTGATTGATGATTTAACGACACAAGTCAACAAAATATGTAACATAGCTTTAGTTGTTTTCGACATTTTTATAAACACATATTATACATATATTCACAGTTTCGTTGGTTTTTCAGGCCTCATCACACCCTGTTGTTGTACTTCACTTTATTTCATTGTGTTTAAGATTCATTTATTTTCTTCTACTAAAGTTTTTAAAATGAAATGTAATTGGTGTGAAATTGGCCACAGTGTGGATTGTGACTTAACTACTGCAGATAAATGTCCACCCAAGACCAATCAATCATTTTCATTCTAAATCGCTCGGAAAAAAGAAGAGAAGCAGTTCTACATCAAATCATCAACGATCCACTTGCAAAACATATTGCGTCGTCAGTATTTTTCTTCTTATGACCCCATTTATAAAATTACTTCTGCGATTGCAATCTATTTTGTGTTTCTTTTTTCAAACAGCTGTCGTCACGCTTCTCTTTCTCCTCCCGTCTTTCTCTCGGAGCCAGCTGCCCACCATTCTTCCAGCTGTCATTCTTCTCTTCAGGATTCATGTCCCCCCCCCCCTAATAGTGGTATTTATTTTCTGTCAGGCTCTCTTTGTCCCAGACAGAATAACATGCTCATTACGTACATTCACAAGATGTTTATGAGCATGTGCCTCTTGCATAGAGACACACACACACACACACACACACACACACACACGGATGAATCTCTGTAGGATTGTTAACAATCAGCTGTAGTTGTGCACTTTCTCGGCTCTGCTGTGTATTTTTCTTGTCCCTGAGGAAAAGCGGCATAAAATTCTTACTGAGCCATTTCCAGCACAGAGAAGATGGTTTCATCTCTTAGACAGTAAATTAGTATTTTAAACCTCTGTCTCATCTTGTCGATGGAATCATAACGGGTTGTTTTCCATTTTGATGTTTTTGTATTTCTAAATGATAATAGAGAAACGGCTTGTTTCCCAATTTTGGTTTTCTGATGTCAAAATGAAAATCTGTTGGCCGCTCAGTACACAGACCCGCTGTAACACCTTCAATTAAGAGTTTCCAATTAACCTCGACCCAACCTGCAAGTCAAACACAGGTCGAGCAGGGATTCGAACCAGGAACCCTTTTGCTGTGAGACAGTGTTCAGCGTAATCTCCTGGTTACAGATCAGTAGCTCAGTGGCTTGTAAGCTGAATTTAATGTGTGGACGCGGGACAAACAACATCAGCTGTGGTGTAGTCGACATCGTCATGGTAACATAATCAACAGGCATGTTGGTCAAAGCGAACAAGATTTCTGTCACACAACACAGCAGCGATGAGTGCGACACCTTCCACAAGGGTTCCATTAAATTCTGCAGGTCGTGTTGCTCCGGTTTGTTTTTCTGTCATCAGTGATTTGGTTTGTTAGGAGGTGGACCACCCCCCCCGAGCTGCAGAACATAATGACAGACTGTGTGTTCTGTTAGTTGACATGTTGTTTGTGTTACTGTGGCTCTTAGGTGGTAGAGACATGAAATATCTATCCCTGCTCAGAGACGTCTGGCAAAAACAAATGAGAGACTTATTTGTTCACATCTGAAAATATATAAATATATGTATGTATGTTTGTGGCAAAAAGAAAAAATAGGAAACTGCAGTGTCAGATATTTTGTTCTTAATGTCCAAACTTTTTGAGTTATTATAAAAATGTCCCTCAGGTTATTGTAACTTTTGCCAGATTTGGTTTAATCCCCTTCCAAAACAAAATGTGCAGATTGACAGGACCCTAAAGCAAATGTGGTTTCTACTTGTAGATTGGGGGTTGAAGTGTGAACTGGTGTTATGGCCACTAGGGGGTTTCGGTGAGCACCGTGAGCCGACCGGACTGTAAACTAACATGGAGGACACGTCTCCACTTTCTTCTACTATGACTGCAAATGAAGCTAAGATATCTCGGATATTAACGTTGTCTCTGTCAACCCGTTTTATATCATCAAATAACTCATTAAAACCAAACTCTCCTCAAATTAGCACTTGTTCATACAACCGTGTGATAAAAACTATGTCCCGTCTGCTAACATGGAGGAGACAGGTTTTATGGCCAGCCACCAGGGGGCCATGGAGATGCTGTGGCTTGACTTAAAGGAGATTTCGTCCATCATGATAAACACTAACAGTTCGTTTCTTATTGTGTTTGAATTTTCCTTGTTATAGACAAAAACACACCAGAAAGAAATTGGGCATAAAAACTCAGTCTCATCCTTTACTCAGCTAAAACAACTTGAATTATAGTTGTCACCAAACCGCCGCGTTCCTCACTAATGGCCACCTGGTCCACAGCCAGGCAATTTTCTATTAGCTCGATGAGTCACAGAGTAGAGATGTGCAAGATTTGAGGCCCCGCACTCCACCGAGCGACCCCCCTCCATCACCTCGGTCCTTCCACCACCTGGACTTGTCGGATTTCCGTTTAATTGACAGGAAAATCTGTCTTTCCCCATCGTAGGGAGATGCTCCACCAGCAGACAGCAGGAAGATGAAGGTTACAGGTCTTGGAAGCAGAATCTACAACTCGTTCCAAGCTCCTCATTTAATTTTCATGGCATCCCAAATTTACTGCCACAAGCTTCCAATCATAAAAACGAATGCATTTGAAAGTCACAGCGAGGTAACAATACGTCCACTGTTTATCCTCGTCCAAGACAGCACTGTTTGAAGCCACAGTTGGATTCGTCCTGGAATAGAAGGTGCTGATAGACAATCGTCCACTTGTCCAGGTCGCTTTTTTGTCGACGTGAATCTTTCACGACTTGCGGACCCATGCAGGAGACGTAGCAACAGACCAACAATAACTCTTCCTCCTCTGGATCTTTCAGGGAAGCGTACTAATATTGTAAAGCAGCTCATGAAAACAAGGAGTAATTGGCCCTAAGCACTATAATTTTGGATGTGGCCATTCCATCAAGCTATAGATAGAGTTGTCAAAACAAGCTCACGTCCCATTCCTCCGCTTTCTTTCCCTGCGGTGACGTGAAAGTACGCCGCAGAATTACTCACCGCAGAGACGAAGAGGTAAATCTCAAAAGTAAAGTCATTCTTGTCATTTTCTGGCACCGAAGCAGACACTCGCCTCTTTTTGGCTGGAGTGCGAGTTTCTCCTCTGGGTCGCGTCCAACGTGAAATGAAAGAGAAAGAAAGCAAGTGAGTGTTGCCAACAAGACGACATAAATAATAAGAAAGACAGAAAGGAGGAGAAAGGAGCCCGAAATGCTGCAAGATGAATAAACTGACGGAGCTTTCTTTTGTAATGTCATGCAAATTGCTGGTTTTGTTAATAAGGGCTTTGAGGATGAATGGGCTGCACAGAGAAACAACGAGCATCATATTTATGGACGACTTGGGGTCTTGACGTGGATCAGATACCCCTGCACCTGCCGGAGCTTCCTCCCGTCCTCCCTCACTAATCAGCAGGGCTGCATGGGGATGATGGTGCCTCTGAACCTGCCATCAGCCAGCTGCTGTGCACCAGGCTCACTCAGAGCAAGACAGCAGAACAAGCCAGTGCAGCAGCCGTGGTGATGCGTGGGTGTGGGTGTGGTTTGGGAGGAAATGATTGACAGTTACGGTGCACTGGAAATTCAGTATAAGATCAGGAGATCTGTGTGTTTTGTGATTTGTCCACATATAGCTTCTCTTTTTATGCTTTTTAATATCTACAGGTTTTGTACCTTTGACTTTAAATCAAATAACTAAATGAAAACATTTGCCTGTTGTTGAACCGACACTTCAACAAAGTGAGTTTCATGCCCGAGTCTCCACTTTTATCTTTTGTCTTCCCCTTAACTTTTTAATTCAGATCTTTTATCATCGGGAGTCAGATTGGTGCAGTAGAAATATCAAAACACTTTCCACTCGCGCTCTTACAATATTTGAAGAAAACAGATTTCCTCGCCTTTAATTTAAACATTTATTCCGAACTATAAGTGACAACCTTGTGTGTCTGCAGCCACTTTACATGAGTTAGAAAGTTTCCTCACTTCTGTTCGCTGAGTCAGAACGTGTGTGGTGCCGCTCTGCCCTCAGGGTGAGATTGATTTAAGTTTGACTGCAGCACATTTTTACTCTACTTCCTTATTCTAAACCTCAATATCCTTTGGCCTACGAGCTCTCAACACTTTCTTATCTACATCGCTGTTCCCAAAGTTTTTATTATCTCAAGCACTTAATTAATCTGGGCTAAGTTATCATATCATCAGTTATTATAAATCAGTCCAGTGTAATAATCTTCGTACTCTGGTTAGAAATCTTGCTTAACAACTTCACCCTTTACATTAAGAATCGTTTCCGTGCTGTAACTCAACAAGGGATCTGTTCCTTTCAGGTCAGTACTGTTCTCAGGTGTCTGATGATAAACATGACAAATTAGATTTTAAAGGATTTTGCCCTCCAGAACCATGGGACCCACAAAGTATAAGTTCCAGTGTCTTGGAAATCAAAATTACACACAGCAAGTACTAAAAAAAACAGAGGGGTCAGAGCCACAGCTCCCCCCTGACCACGGAATGATCCCGTAAAAGAGAAGCGCCTCGGAAAATGAATTTTACAACAATATGAGCCATGTGGAGAGAAGATATCATTTTTACAAGCAATAAGAACCCAATAGAGGAAAGGGGACGTGATTTAGAGAGAAGAGGGGATGTGAAGTATTTCATATCCTCAAATTATGTGTGTGAAAGTTTGGATTTTTGTGTTCATGGTTTATTCCGCATTGATCCTTTGCCATTTCTGGGATATATGAAATGTTATGGGTGTAATTACCTATAGAGCGAGAAGATGCTAGTCTTTCGCAGTGCACTGCAATCATCTCATTATATCGGCAGCACATCTGAAAATTATTCTTTGTTTACTCGAGTAGTCAAGTGGCAGAAATAATAATGTTTGTGATCATTTATTATAATTATATCATTTTCCAAATAACACACCAAACACATTCTAGTTCAAGCTTCACATTTGTGAGAACTTGCTTCTTGATGTTTTCGGTAATTACACCTTTTTTCTAATGACTTGATATAAAGATGGTCGACGTACGTTCGATTCCTCCTGTTGTTCAAATAATAAATTAATATCTCGGACGCTGGCATCTTGCACCAGTCTCAGCTGTCAATCATGATGTTTCTCCTCGTTTTCTTTTATTGCTTCATATAATCGGTTAAAACCAAAGCGTTCATCTGGTTTCAGACTGGTTCCTCGTGTTTCTATGTGTGTTTTCAGCTGGTTTGATGTGGATCTGTTGGGTTTGTACTGGGTCCAATTAGTTCCTGTTGGTTTCAACTGGTTCCAGGTGGATTTCACTGTTTCCAGCTCACTTGGACAAACATCAGTGTGAACTACCTAAAATTACAGAAACCATCTGAGACAGAGATGAATTTTAATATCTGTACCGCAACGAACCAACTAGTTTGTGATCAAGAGGATTCCGCTCCACTGTCTTGTCGTCTATCTTCGTACTCAGTCTGTCGTCAAAGCAGTTTCTGAAACACTTCAGCCTCAACTTGATTCCTGTTGTTCTTAGGATTTTAAAAGTTTGTTGGCTGTGAGTTCAGCACAACGTTCAAGGAAAACGTCTGTGTCAGTTTTTAAAATCCGGTTGTAGCTCCAGCAGAGTCGTCTGCTGCGTGAGAGGGAGTTTTATTGAGACTTAAATTCCCCGCTTTCCTCCATGATAGTCTCTAATCAAGCTTTAATGCTCCCTTAAGTCGATTTTTACGACATGTCTTGTTTAATTCAGTGCTCTCCATCAACAGTAATTTTCATACTCATTAGACATAAAGCAACTTTTGCTGAGGTTACTTATTTTAGTTTGCTCCTTTTAAAGATCTTCGTTGCACCAATTTATATTGTTTCTTGTTTCTTGAGAATCGTTAAACACGATTAAATATATAAGACATAAAAAACATTTGCAAGCTAATAAACACATGCTGGTGTTGAAATGCTGTGGATAAAGTATTTATAGGATTTCCTGTTATAGTCTTCTCAGTGTGATGCTTTGACGTGTTCCTCAGTTGCAATGAAAGTATAACTACTATTGAATCATTGAATATGATTCACTTTATAGTGTGAGGGTAACAGGTTGTTGTACTAGTCAACATGTGCTTTCATTCCTCATGTGTGAAACTTTTTCTCACCGCAGGTGGAGATGGAGCTGACATGTGAATATATGTGTTAATGCACATTTTGACAGTTTATAGTTGTGAAATACTGGTGTCGAACTCATCCTCTTTAGATTCCGACCTGAACAGATGTTGATGTCGTGTTGATATTTTGTGTAGTGATTGGAAATTAGACGATGTCCATGTACAGTGATTGAGAGAGATAAGGAATCATCCAGTGCACAGCACGAGTCATCTGTTTCCCAGAACATATTTAATTAACAGAATAGAGTCATTTCAATTCTAACTTACATTTGATGAATGTGTTTAGAGCTGAGTTGCCTTGATGTGAACGTGTCACCTTCCCTGGTCACCACTTGATCCAGAATTTAGTAATTTATTTTACACTTATATATATATTCAGTAAATACATCTTACATAGCAATGTACTTTCCTTTTGATTTTCCAACCGGGAACTTTGCTATTCGAATTTAAAGTTCTATGGCCCACGTTTTCTAAAGAGTTGATACAACCCAAATATTGCAAGTACCATAAGGTTGAGTATTGACCTTCAAAAAATACAACATATTCATAATATATTTAATAATCCTACGAATCATATATTCAATTCACATGACTGGTTTCTGGTTTCTACATAAGCAGAAGAAATGTGTTTGGAAACTCAGCACGTACTCTTTCATGTTTTACAATGTTTTCAGTTATATAAGTTAACATTTAACATTTGAGCACAATTGTCTTCAGATGTCTTCGTCTTTTCCCCGGTTTTCTCTTGACTGGGATGTTACAGTGGTTTTGGTGTTGACAACTATTTTATCTCTGTCTTCCCATTTTAGCCACGGACCAGTAATAATAAAACATTCAACTAAATGAAGTTCCAAAAGGCTTTTTTTTAAAATATGAACAATGATACCAGGAGCATTTTGATTGTAAGTCACACCGACAATGTGGGTAGCTAGATAAGGACCGGCTGCTCTTTTGAGAATATGTTCTCCCGGAATCGTTTCAACGGACAACATGGAGCAGGCGTTTCCCCTAAAGGAGGCACAAAGACTAAAGTCCAGCCGCCCAAAAAGAGGGCTCCGAATCCTAAAGTAGCACTAGTCATCCGGGGTAAAATACACCGTCTCCTGCAAGGATCTGCAGACCACCATGTCCCAGAGTCCCACCACTATTATGCAGGTATCGAGGAGGAGGAGGCGGCGGCGGCAATAACAGAGGAAGGCAGACGGGAGCATAGAAGGACATATCCAAAGGTTAGCCAGAGGGCTGGAGCCTACTCCCCAAAAGTGCAAAATGGTAAAGAGCATGGAGTGGCATCAGGGCCACCATGTGTTGGAGAGGTGGAGCTGAACAGAGAAGGATGTATAAGAATACCCTGCACTTTGCAGCATAAAATCTGCAGATCCCCAGCAAATAGGAAGCGTATCTCATTTGAGAGTGGAATTCGGATAATTCCCGAGCAGGTTCGACCACCCTACAGCCCAAGTAGCCCAGACATGAATGGTTCTAAACTTTCAGAAGCAGCCGAAAGGGATTATGCTTCATCCCGTAGTCGGCCAAAGAGGCCATACTCTACTGGAGACTGTGTGGACTACAACTTCAACAGAGCTCTCCCAGGTACGCTGCTAGAAGAGGATGAAGACAATGAGGAGGAGTCAAGTGCCATTATTGAGCACATTCTAAAAGAGCTGAGAGGGATCAACAAAATCCAGGAGGAAATATCTGACCTCAGGGATTACCTGACCTCAGTTCGAGGGTCAGTTGAGGAAGTGTCATCCTGTGTTGATGCTGTATTGTTAGAGATTGAGGGCATTCGTTCTAATAAGGCTGGTTCAGGGGCACATGCTAGTACATGGTCAGGTGCAGGGTGCAAAGATGGATCATCTCCTCGCAGAAGGCCTGCTAGTGCTTATGGCAGTTTAGGGAGTGCAAAGCCAAAGTCTGATTTAAATCTTTTCCACCAAGTCTGCAGTGAGCGTCACAGCGTCCATGGAGAATTGCTGTTACCGAGGGCTGAGGAGTCCAGTGTTTCACCAATCGCTGAATCTGTGGATCATCAGGACCTGGAGGAACCGGATGATAATTCTGACCACAGTTCAGATATTCCAGTAGGTGCTATAGCAAGGAAGCTCAGCTTTGGCTACCTTGACAGGCAGGATGGCCAAGACTATCCAAGCACCAGCTCCCTGTCTTCTGGTCATAGTTCAAAGTCTGAGTCAGACCTAGATAGACCATTATCTAGTCATGGGAGAAAACAGCAGAGACCTGATGACAGGGAGGAACACTGGACTAACACTGGACCACCACACAGTGCCACTGCAGAATCTGTGTGGCATCAGGAAACTTTCCTCAGGGACAGACGTCGGGAGTTGCATGAAGATGAGTGCAAAGGTGCTGGTAGCTGGAATCACTACAGTGTAGGAGGATATGGTACATTGAGGAAGTGCTCCACAGGAAGTTCAGAACATCTCTCTGTTTCCTCTGGTAAACATTACAACTCACCTGCCAGTGCTTCTAGCAGGGAAGAGTGGCAGTCACGGAGGAGAAGGCCTCATGTTCCAACGGACTCCAACCTTGGAAAGCCCACTGCAGGATACGAGTGTGCTGCTGATTTTTCCTACCCTCAAAGTTCTGGCTACCATTCAGTTGATGGGCATGATGGAGAAGCAGAGTTTGACTATCGGCAATCAAATGACCTGAGCTACACATTAGACTCTCATGCTGATACCTATCAGGAAAGATATTTACCCTACGAAGAGTCTACAGAAGTGACATGGAGTGACGCATACTTATGTAGCACTGTAGGTGGTGGAGATGGGCCATTCATTCAAGAGCCTGATGTCGGTAACTTGGAAAACTGGCTCCCTCCTCCTGGCAGTGCAGATGTCCCAGCTGCTGGTTTCAACGTCAAGCGTATAGGTCGAGCTGTACTTGATTTTAGCTCTGCCTTACGGGGGGCATTGCGCAAGCTTGAAGTACCTGTAGCTCAAACTCTTGGAGAGGAAACAGACTTTAATTTTACGATGCCCTCTGACCTACCCACAGATGAGTTGTCTTCAAAACCTTTATGCTACGACACACAATTTCAGCAATCTGATGAACAAACATCTGGCAAAACCCAGAACATACAAATGGTTGATAGCAGAAACGTTGTTAGGGAATTGACCAGAAACAGTTCTCTTGACAAATCAGATCAGTTCTCTCAGCGTATTGTTGAAGAAGCCACTAAACGCCTTATCTTGGAGTCTATGGACACCTCCAAACATCCTCCTTATTCAGACAAGATTCCCTCATGCCAGGAAGAGCTGGCAGTCTGCACTGACCCAATCTCCAGTAGCACTGCAGTATTACCTCCACCTGACAGCCTTACAGAACAACCTGCAGGAGGCCATGTAGGAGACCATGTAGGAGGCCCTGCAGAAGGTCTGGAAGAGCATCCTGCAGATGTGAGTGGAAAAGCCCAGATTTCACAATGCACCACCACAGAATCTCTCTCGGCCTCCCTCTCGGCCGATGAACCTCTGGCACCAGAAACTAAGGTGCCACTCCCAAACCAGTTAGACACAGATTTTGCTGCCTCAGAGGCCAAAGCAGAGGAAGAAGCAGGAGAGCCACCTGTGGACATAAGCCAAATGGATGAACGCAGGCTGAAGTGCTTGAAGAGCTTCCAGCAGATTCTGCGGGACAAGAGAGAGACCAGGCGCAACCTCACCAGCATGACCATGTCCACCCTCTCTCAGGAATACTTTGAACCAGGTATTCACAACTGGATTCTATGTTGAAATCATCTTTTTTTTAAACCATGGAATGCATTTTTATTTGGAATTTAATTCAATAAGGCATTTCTTATTTTTATTCTCATGAATGAAGAGAGGCATTTTTATTTTTCCTCAATCATGATCATTTTAACAGCCCTAACCCTGAAAGAACACCGCACACTGCTATGAATTTATTTACGTTGCTCTTCAGGTTCATGTTTGTGATTCTAAATGAGAAGTATTGCCTCGTTCCACTTTTGTGGATCTGTCACAGTTGCAGTGCGACGTGTACATTGATAAAAGGGTAAACCACTGGTGTTCTCTTTGAGCACTATCTACCAGCGGGTATGAATAACACCCGGGACCAGAAGGTCTCTTGAGTATTTACTTTACCAAATGGTCTCTGCTGATACTGTAATTTTATGCCCCCTGGAGAGCAATGTATCACCCGCCACTCTTGAGTCCCTTCCTGGATTCTGAGGCTCCTGCAGTAACCATTTGCTGAATTAGAAAACATTAATTATCTCCCTGGAAAGCGAGCCTGACATTAAAGAGGAAGGACAAGGGAAATATTAAGAGTCGTTTTCATGATAAATTATACATGTTAATGAAACATTTATGACCTCACACCCCATCTATCTGAAAACGCAGAGGCGCCGCTGCTTTGAGCGTTACCCAAGCATTTATAGCAAAATGAATAATCCAGGGTGTGTCTTGTTATTTCCGATAAGTCGAACGAGTCCATGACTGTTTTCCTTGTTTCTCTTGTGCTGTTTTACAGATGGAAGTCAAGATGAAGATCAGGTTACCTTTACTGTGGTTTCTCTTCCACTAACATTACACACAAGTCTTCTCACAATAATTTGTTCCTTCTTTAAAATATTCTTTACATTCTGTGGACATGTACTCCTGTCTGTGTTACTCTGTATTTATTTTTTCATTTCAATTCTTTTGAGAAAATACTCACCTGAACCCTTAAACTACTGCGTTCCCCTTCACGGCTAATTGAAGAGCTGTTGGTTTTATGAGACGTCGGCCTCGAGGCACCGGTGGCCTGATGAGAACATTCGTTGTTTCAGTCATAAAATATAAAACTGCCACACCAGGAGTAGGTCGGTATTGATTAGGACATCGTATTGATGAAAATGAATATTGATGCAGAGTCTCTCAGGCACAATTGTTGGGTTACGGTCACTGTGGTATTTTCTTTACTAGCTGTCAGACAGAAAATACACTGAGAGGAAGCACGAGTCAATATCTGGTGTGGTTACTGGGAGTAGGTGTGGTTGGGTAGGTGTTTACTTCACAAGGTGAAACCAGATTTATGACGCTCACATATGTATGAGGACAATATAATTGATTGAAATGCTGTCTCTGGCATTTAGTGCTGAAACTCAACCAACCCAGTATTTCTCTGTGTGTGTGTGTGTGTGTGTGTGTGTGTGTGTGTGTGTGTTTGCTCTAAGTGTCATGAAACCAATAAATGCTGTCGGCCTTCAAATGGCTAAAGGTTTGACCCCTGACATCCTGTTTCAGAGCCGAGATCAAGATGGAGACCCGAGCAAGCACCCGTGGGCCAAGCCGGGGTCAGTAAACACCTCTGAGTCTGCGTGAGTGTGGAAGAGAGAGTGTGATTACCTGGTGCAGTGTTTGGATTATTATTTTTGTATTTAAATATTGATGTGTGTGTGTGTGTGTGTGTGTGTGTAGGGGAAACACACCGTTTGGCATCGACAGCATGCCCGACCTTCGCAAGAGGAGGCCCATTCCTCTTGTTAGTGAACTGGTGAGTGCATGTTTCTCAAAATCTTCCCCCCGATGTTTTCATTTAGATCTTGTAAAGGAACAGAGTCCGACTCCTAAACACAAACATCCAACATAAAATATCATAAATTAAGTATTTACCACTTATGTGTATATAATCACATTTAGCTGTAAATCATACAGGATAGAAAATAAAATAAAACACCTATACCTTTCTTGCTGCTGGACTCCAGCCTGGTTGAGTGACACCAGAGTTACTCATCACTACAGTTCCAGTTAATACTTGCAGGCTACATTCAAGATGAACACCTGTAGGTTCACGGACTGTGGTGGCCCCTGCTGCGCAATAATTTGTTTACGTTTGCCAAATATCTGGAGGGAGCCCGCCTCTTTGTCCCTAAACTCTTTCTTCCTGTTCTCTCTCCTCTGCTCTCGACGTCCTGCTCTCCTCGTCGGCCCTCAGGCGATGGTGAGTAACTGAGATTTCAGCTGCCGCGTTTTGACATTTCTTTGTTTTGCTTTGTTTCGTACCCTCTGATGGTCTCGACTGCTGCGAAGCACTTTCCCTCCGCTCATTGTGGAGGTCTCTGGTCGGAGCACGCACACGTATTTAAATACAAAGTAATATCTGTTATTGTTCACCTGTTTTTCAGAATATTCTGACAAACACAAGAAAAAAATCGATTCCGTCCCGTGAATGCTTTCAGCTTTCCTGCAGCCGAGTGATTTTTAGCAAGAGGCTTTTTCTGTGATTGGTGTTTTAGCTACAAGTCCTTTAATTAACAGGCTTTGATTCAGTAAGTCCACAGCTCCATTTCTTAAATTACACACCTGCCTCTCTGAGCAAACAAACGCTGATAAATGCTAGAGTGTGACTTTATTTTTCCTTCCTTCAGTCTCACGTCTACTTTAAAGTACTTTAGTGAGGCTGAGGGATTCATCCGCCGGCTGAGCTCCGTCATCTGAGCGCTTAGAGCTGTGAATATTCACTTGCTGAGATCTGAGGGTCTCGAGTCGTCTGATTAAAGAAACTTGTCTCCTTTGATTTGAGAGGATCCTCCAGAGTGAAGGTTACTTTCACAACAGAAGACGTGTGGGTGAAAACTGCTCCCGTGAGGGACGAGGAGCTGTAAGAGACTCTTGGATGACGTTGTCTCAGTTCATTAAGTTTAGTGGAGAGAGATAAACAGACACACAATTCTGAGACGTGTATGTGATCGGTCACGTGGAACACATTTCCGTGTGTGTGTGAGTGTGTGTGTGTGTGTGTGTGTGTGTCAGTATCAACGAGAATTAAAACTGATAAAAAACTAAACACAGGACTGAAATCATTTAAGTTTAAAAACGTAGCTGTAAGAATTCAGCTGCAGCAACAGACCAAAATGGCCCCTGGATGTCCTGATCTGTGACGCCAGCCGAACTAAACTAAACTAGATTAAACAGTCAGTAACTTAGACACATTAGAATGAAAAAGTTAAGCTGGTGAATCACAGTAATCAGCTTAACTTCATGATAACTGGCAGCGTGCGTCTGGTGCATCTGTTTCAAAGACATGTCTCACGTGTGTCACTGCTGCTGTGGGATGAAAACTGAATTCAGACCTCAGCTGGTTTTCGGTGCTGGATCTTCTCAGGACCTTCCGGCTACAGTTCGTCCAACTGACGCTCGTCAACAGCTCGTCTGACATTACACAAAAGGGCACAATGAAATGTTACAAGGGTCCATTAGAGGAAAGCTGCAATAAAGGCTTTACCAGAAATGTTCTATCACTCTCACATCATTCAGGTTGTACAGGGGTCTGTTTTTTTTTTATGAGACCACAGAGTTAAGTTATTAACTCGGACTCAGACGATTGATTTCCTGCATTTTTATCACCTTTATCTTTTCTCTGGTTTTTTTTCTGCGACTGTTTGAATCTCTGATCCGTTCATGTTTTCTTTCTTCAGTCTATGATACAGTCCAGGAAAGCTGGACTCGCCCACACACTGGCCACACGGACGTCCCTGAAAGATGAAGAGCTTGTGAGTGGCCCAATACATATGACACACACACACACACACACACACACACACACACACACACACAGAAACTACGACTTTTATAGTTTTCTGCTAAAAGACTGATGGAACACACACAAACTTACACCCACACACACCTTCTCTCTATCCGAGCACAGCTCTTCTGTCATTACTCTGCAGCCGCATTTTCAATATGTTTGTTCCAACCTATTGTGCAGCTTCCAAATTTCGCTGAGTCGGCGTCAGGGTTTAATGGAGCCAGTAACAGCGAGACTTCTCTGACTGGATGAGATTTCATGTTGCTTTATGACTTTTTGTGTCGCGCCTGTTCTCCTCCACTGTGTCAAATCATAATCACATTATATTATGTGAAAATTGAGTTTTAATAATTTAATATTTCAGTTTAATACTTTTTTTCAGATTTCAGTTTGGTGCATATTGACTTTTGAAATGTTTTTTGCCCTGAGGTCTGTGTGAACCCCCGGAATTGGATTCTAGTGCAGTTATTCATATTATTATTAATATTGACCTATTAATCAGAAACATGCATGTTTTTTTACAGCTACTGACTTTCCCTGGTTTACAGATGGCTGTCGCACAGAATACAGGAAATGATTAAGATGCACTATCTCTCTATATATATATATATAAATATATATATGTATGTGTGTATGTATGTACCGTAGAGTGACAGATGGAAGAAGCATATGTAGTTGAATATGTAAAAATCCTCTGAGGTTCAGAACAAACACACATTTCGAACCGAAACCAACATTCACCAATGAACAAGCAGCTGAGTCCCAACACAAACAACAACGACCATTAAATCTGATCCGAGCCAAAGAGGGAAAAACTGTCCACAGATTCCAAGTGTGTAACAGGCATTGAAACGATATCGTCCATCTGTGAAGAACATTCAGAACCTGAAAGTTGTGGAGAAAACAGATTTCTTTCAGCCAAACATTTTTAGTCACAATGAAACTGGCAGCAACAATAATCGAAGCTGAGATGTAGAAATCTCTTTGTCCTTTAAGTTACGAGATGTTTCACGGTGATAAGGAAGAAAATCAGAGGCAAAATAAAACCAAAGGCTTGAAACAAGTATAGAGTGAAAGAAAGCAGAGCTTTAGATGTCAGAGTGTAAGTAACGCCACTACTACCACTATAAGAATAAACATAACAATGACTCCACACGTCTGCTGTTTATAATTCAGTGTTCACCAAATCAAAGCTTGCGGTCGAGGAGTCCTCTCACCCTGCGGAGACGTGTTCACCTCCTCCTCCAACTCTCCGCCTACACGGGACAGACGCAGAGTTTACTTCATCACAGGAGAAGTTGAGAAAGATTAAAAACCTGCACTGTCACACATAATCACATTCCTCTATAATCCTAAAGGAGGTCACCTGAGTCTGTCCTTTAATTAACAGTCCAACGCCATTTTCCACATTAAAGCTGCAGACGACTCAGGAGGAGGAGGAGCGTGGATCATAAAGTGACCAGTTCTTTCACTTCTTTATTGTTGTTTCATTACTTTTAAATCGCCAACCTTTTCTTTGTGCTTGTTTGTTTCTGTGTCCTCTCCGTCCTTGTTGCGTTGTTGTCTTTGTCCCTCTCGTCTTTTACTCTGATCCGTCCATCTTTGTTCCTCCCTTCGCTCCATCAGAAAACCCATGTGTACAAAAAGACCCTGCAGGCTCTGATCTACCCCATCTCCTGCACCACGCCCCACAACTTCGAGGTCTGGACCGCCACCACGCCCACGTACTGCTACGAGTGCGAGGGGTTGCTGTGGGGAATTGCCCGACAAGGCATGCGCTGTGCCGAGTGTGGGGTCAAAGTGCACGAGAAATGCCAAGAGCTGCTGAACGCTGACTGTCTGCAGAGTGAGTAGACGTATCGAACCACCTGAAAACTGAATCTCAAAGAGCAACGCAGACTTACGGGGATTTACTTTGCTGTTTTTTCTAACCTCCGAGACGCATCATCGACCCTCTTCTTCTGTTTCCTCCCACCATCTTCAGGAGCAGCCGAGAAGAGCTCCAAGACGGGGGCGGAGGACCGGACGCAACACATCATCATGGCGATGAAGGACAGGATGAAGATCCGCGAGAGGAACAAGCCCGAGATCTTCGAGGAGATCCGGAAGGTGTTCGACATCTCCAAGATGATCCACGCGCAGTACATGAAGAGCATCAAGCAGAGCGTCCTGGACGGCACCTCCAAGTGGTCGGCCAAGATCACCATCAACAGTACGTCCAACGCTTTTATACTTTTGTCCATTGGTCCGGCTGACGGGGAGTCAGACTGGAAATCTGCTCTTATTTGTTCTTAAAAGATAAAAACAACTTTCAATGAAACCATCGATGAATAAGATCCATTAATTATTCCCTAGGAAACTGTTGAAAACGCACATCTCACAATGTTAAAGACAGAGAAGTGTCTGGATCCGATCCCTCGGTGCAAATTCTGTTCAGTCGTTAATCTGCTGACAAACAAGGTGAGAACACAAGAAAGCTCTTTGGAGCATTATGACTGTAGACGTCAGAAACTCACACAACTTCCGCTGTTGCCAAAGCAACCAGCAGACACATCGCACCGTACAGTGGCGGCAGCGTTGCCATGGCAGCCATCACACCTTGTCTCTCCGATCAGCGGTGATGAGCTCCGCTGAAGACGAGATCCAGGAGCTTTGTTGAAATGCATTCACGGTCAGGGGGTTGATCTTCACCACTCGCCGTCCTGCTGATGAAGGTCAGATGAGGTTCTGTGTCACAGTCACAGAATTAGACCTGGAGCTGAGGGCATCATGACATCATCACCTCTGTCTGTCGGTTGTTTAGATTTTTGTTGTTGATCAGCGGAATTACACAAAATCAACACTCGGGATTTTTATGAAACCTGGTGGAAGGATCCAGATTTCC
The DNA here is from genome assembly GCF_024713975.1 of Paralichthys olivaceus. Lineage (NCBI taxonomy): Eukaryota > Metazoa > Chordata > Actinopteri > Pleuronectiformes > Paralichthyidae > Paralichthys > Paralichthys olivaceus. The sequence continues at coordinate 1,725,142 of NC_091096.1, read as the reverse complement.
CAAAGAATAATTCATGAATGTTTAGTGAGTGAAATTTGATGCAGCTTGATTTAAGGGATTGGTGAAGAATGAGCTCCTCTGAGGGATGTTCTAGTTTGTTTGTTTGTTTGTTTGTCAGCAGGATTATGAAAAACCTCCACAAAGATTTCCACAAAATATTTTTAAAAAAAGAAAAATGTTATTACTTTTTATGATATTTTTCCAATTTCCCAGGAAATAATTAATGAATCTTCATGGAAAAAAAAACCTTCACAGTGGCAAATAAGAATCCACATTAAATGGAAATAAAGTTGGTTTCATAAAGGGGAAGCTTTCATTCAGTTCTCCTCATTCTCTGCAGAGGATTTATGATTTCATTGGTTAAAGACGACTGTTTGACAGAGGTACGTCCTCTGTTGTGTTCTAGTTTGAAATCTAAAGGTGCGGAACAGAACGACGACACTCTTCTACAATAGTGAAGAAATAGAAATGACGAAGCAAACATTGTTTCAGAGGAAATATATAAATCATGCAAGCTGTTTAAAATGTTCCCATTTTTTTCTTTTTTCCTCACACTGGGTTTTTTCTCTCCACATCAATCAGTCGTGTCCCTCATGTGAAACAATCAGACGCACTTTTAACTCAAACCCAGTTTTATATGTGAGTCAAGTTGCGATTGAACTTGGTGCTGGACTGACAGTCGCTCTGCTCAGAGCGCTTTGAAAACTCTGTCGACTCACGAGGGAATATCTGGTCTGATTGATATTCAAATCTCTCTTTAGCACAGATGAGATGCAGCGGTCGCAGATGCTGAATTAACCAATAGCAAAGTTACTTTGGACTGAATTAGAATTCTGTATTTCACCACATGACCGTCACGTGCAGGTATGTTAACGAGGAACATTTCTGCGTGACGTTTGCGTGTTCTCTGGGTTGGATTCGTTGGAGTGGTGTTAAAGGTTCACCCACATTCAACCAGTGCACCTACAAAGTGCTGGTGTCGCCTGCATCGAACGCGACTTTAGTCCGGTGACTGCAGGTCGTAGGTAAAGTGCACGTGTTGCTCGGCTCGTCAGGCTGCAGCTGTGGTGAAGATGTGCAGCTATAAATAGTGACACTCATCAGTATCAGCTGCAGATCACTCGCCTGCCTCCTCACCTGGATCAAAGCAGCATGTGGGGGACACATCCTTCAGTTAAACGTCCTCCTGTTGAACCCGCTGTCCGTCCATCTCAAGGAAATGTCTCCAGACTTTAATCAGCATCCGTCCACACGTCTGTTATTGTCTATAAACACGTTTCACTGCTTCTTCTTCTCGAGACCTTTGGCCGCAGCTTCCTGACCCGGCCTGACTCCGGCTCTCTCGGCCGCGGATATTTTGACTTGTTGCAGAAAAATGGTGAAAACATCAGTGTTTTTATATTTGATGAGGAATAAAGTTACTCAACATCTGGCTGTGAGTCAGGAGCGCTGTGTTACGAGGGTTTGCATAACTCTGTGGGCGGTATCTCGTGTGTGTGTGTGTGTGTGTGTGTGAATGAGAAACAGAAAGATGAAGGGGAGAGTAGGTGTTTGTTGTTCTTATGTAATTGTAATAGTCATTTTTGCTGTTTGTTTTTGTGTGTGTGTGTGTGTGTGTCATCAGTCGTCAGTGCACAGGGTCTCCAGGCCAAGGACAGGACGGGCTCCAGTGACCCGTACGTCACCATCCAAGTCGGTAAAACCAAGAAAAGAACAAAGACCATCTACGGAAACCTGAACCCGGTCTGGGAGGAGAAGTTCAGCTTGTGAGTTCAGATTCTTTGTTTCTACCTGACGTGAAGTTCAGCTCTCAGACGACAAACTGGTGCCACCGTCAAAAATACACGTCTCATGATTATCTGCTGCAACCGATTGCAAATCAACAACTGTTAACTGTTACCGTAGACTAATCGTCCCTCGCAGAGTCTTTGAATAGTTGTGAATGACGACTGGCTGCGGGCGTGAACCGTAACACTCACCTGTCCCTCGTCACCACAGCGAGTGTCACAACTCATCGGATCGGATCAAGCTGCGCGTCTGGGACGAGGACGACGACATCAAGTCGCGGGTGAAGCAGCGTCTGAAGAGGGAGTCTGACGACTTCCTGGGTCAGAGCATCATCGAGGTCCGAACGCTGAGCGGAGAGATGGACGTCTGGTACAACCTGGGTACGTGTGTGTGTGTGTGTGTGTGTGTGTGTGTGTGTGTGTGTGTGTGTGAGAGATTCAGAGTGTTGAGTTATTCATCAGTACTGTCAGTCGGAGTGCTCAGTGTTTCGGTTGCCATCATACATCAAAAATGTAATTCTGAGCACTTTATCAATTGTGTATAATTGTGTATAATTGTGTGTGTGTGTGTGTGTGTGTGTGTGTGTGTGTGTCCACAGAGAAGAGAACAGACAAGTCGGCCGTGTCTGGTGCCATTCGTCTTCACATCAGTGTCGAGATCGAGGGAGAGGAAAAGGTGGCACCGTACCACGTACAGTACACATGCCTTCATGAGGTAACACACACACACACACTTACACACACTTACACACACTTACACACACACTTACACACACACACACACACACACACACACAGAGAAGCAGAAAGCCTCATTGTTTCTATCACAGATTTTTTGTTGAATTATTAAATCAAATTCTCTCGTTGCAGAAATTAGACCCAGTGAAAACAAAACATCTGTGTCTGATCGTCAACTTACAATTAAAATTAATGAAGATAAAGTCAAACATTTAATGAATAAACACAATTAAATAATCAATAATTAATGAATTGACTTAATTCAACAAAGACCCAAACAAGAGATTAATAATTTTTCTAACTTTATGATTATTATTTAGTTTTTATATCAGTGGAGCTTTGATTTCTGATGGAAAACATTTTCAGACACGTGCTTCAAATTGATAAAAGTTGCCACACGTGGATAAATTCTCGATGTAAACCATTTAAACTCTCGGCCGTTGTTGTGCGACCTCCCTCTGTCCAGAACATGTTCCACTTCTCCACCGACGTGGAAGGAGGCGGCGTGGTGAAGATCCCAGGGGCTCAGGGCGACGACGCGTGGAAGGTTTACTTCGGCGAGGTGCAGCAGGATGTCGTGGACGAGTTCGCCATGCGCTACGGCATCGAGTCGATATACCAGGCCATGACGTGAGTGCTGTGAACGTTGTGTTGCCCGCTGTGTGTGTGTGTGTGTTAATGTGCACGTGTTAGTGTAGTGTTCGTTCATCAGGCTGCGATGACGTCAGCCGACAGTGAGAAAATCCAATCAGGAAATGTTTTCAATTAGTTTGATTGTGTGTGTGTGTGTGTGTGTGTGTGTGTGTGTGTGTGTGTGTGTGTGTGTGTGTGTGAGTGTGTGTGTGTGTGAGTGTGAGTGTGTGTGTGTGTGTGGGGGGGCAGGGTTGTCATAAACTATAAACAGAATGCAAATGAGTTTATCTTCATCTAATGAGAAAAGATGATCCGTCACTTTGGAGATTTCCCAGATGTTTGATTGGATCACTGGATCGGCAGGTGGAGAGAAAGTCTCACACACACACACACACACACACACACACACACACAGAGGATTAATTGCATTATGTTGTAATCTGACCTTTCATGGGAGCGAGAGGCTCTGTGTGTTTGTGTGTTGGAGGAACATCACACTGGGAATAAGTGTCGAGTAAATTAAAGCCGTGCCTCTCTCCCTTCTTCCCTCCAACCTCACCCCAACACATCCGTCCCCCTCCCCCGTCACATCACACCTCCTTCCAAACTTGCCGGGCTTCTCCTCCTTCTGTTTCCCTCTCCTCTCTAAACCGTCTTCTCTCCCGTTCGTCCTCAGCCATTTCTCCTGCCTGTCCTCTAAGTACATGCTGTCAGGGGTCCCAGCAGTGATGAGCACCCTGCTGGCCAACATCAACGCCTTCTACGCCCACCCCGTCGCCTCCACCAACGTCTCCGCCCCGGCACGATTTGCAGCCTCCAACTTCGGGGTAAGTGAGACCACCGCAGATTTCGCTCTTAGACCGACGCCCCCTGTCTGTGCATCGTGTCAGTGTCAAGATAGTTAGATGACGTTAGGGTCACAAGTGCCGCTCGTGTCCCCGGTTAAAAGGTGAAGTTTTATCTCTGGGAACGTTGCGGTGGCCCGAATGAAGCCTGCGGGTCGGAGGGGGGGCAATGACAGCCAGAGGCCGAGCTTAATGACTCCCGGCATCGCTGCCGACCGCGTCGACTCCGGCTCTCCGACCGGCCGCACTCAGACTCCAGTGATATACGAGCGACTGCCGGCTTTAAAGCTCTTGCTTTAATGGGTCCGAGGACGGAGACTGTGGGCTGCAACTGTGAGGCTCTATTTCTGGGTTTGCCAGTTGGTGATGAGCTCTGCTGGATCGCTCGTTAGATTTCAGCGGATTCAGTCCTTCTTCATGTGAGTGTCTGAGAAACAGAGCTGTCGTGTTTCCTGGTTTCATGACAGAGATAATAAAACTTAAAAGACTCCAGAGTAATAAATGTGTGAATCAGAATCATTTAATAAATGAAACAGGAAAAACCACAGTGATAAATGATTGATAACTGATAGAAACATTAAAAATCTGATTCCAAACTAAATGTGTTTGGATAATTTGATGAAGCTGTTGGCTCCGGACAGGTTGATTATAAAGAACCTTTCAACAACAAGTCAATTCACAAGCTTTAAATAGAATAAATTACATTTACTCACGAGGACTCGTTTTCTTTCAGCCATGGTTAATACATGGTCATTGTGCGTTTCCTGTTTTTGTTTTGTGTAATTTTTAAACCTGTTGCCATGGTAAAAGATAAAGGTAATGATAGAGCTTCCTCCTCCTCCTCCTCCTCCTCTATCTGTCTGAGGAAGATGCAGTGACTGTTCCTCCTCCTCCTCCATCATTCATGTCACCGTCTGACAGTTTGAGATGAGGTTTCCCCGCCTGTTGTGTTACAGGTGTGTGTGTGTGTGTGTGTGTGTGTGTGTGTGTGTGTGTGTGTGTGTGTGTGTGTGTGTGTGTGTGTGTGTGTGTGCAGGAGACGTGTCAGCGTGTCACACCTCCGTCCTCTCTCTGACGGACCGAAGCTGCCGGAGACAAACTTTATTCACCAGATTGTTTTTGGTTGATTTCGTCAGTGAACTTGTTGCTTGTTTCAGCTTTCACACATTTTCACACCTGAGAGATTTGAGTTCACTAACGTTCATGTTCACAGAACAAATAATTACAAGCAGAATAAACTGCGAACAAGCCAAACACGAAAAGAACCTGAAAATAGATATAGTAAAGAACAGAAATACAGTAACAAGGTAAAAGTACTTTGTTTCATCCCAACACTGGAAAGAAAACATATATCTACAAAGACGTATTATACACACATTCATACTTCTATATACTTACAGTACAAACAACTATGTAAATATTTTAGAGCCCAGAGACGTCACCCTGTCCGACTTCGATCTTTTCGGTTGTGTTTGATTCTGCTGTCGACAGGATGTGTGTAGAATTGTTGCTTCTCGTTGTCGTCCTGCTGTGAACCTCTGTTTTTAGACACAACTTCACTTTTTGAATCAGAAATATCAGGAACAAAAGCAGAAAAGTCTCTGAAATGAGTGAATCCTGCTCTTTTCCGTTAGTCACTGAGACAAACTGAGGATTTCTGGATTTAACCGATGATTCTGAGCGTCAAGTGTTTTATCCAGGATTTTTTATGACGCTGCCAGAATCTCTTTTTGGAAGAAGCACCTTCATCTCATTTTGCTTTGACTTCTCTTCTTGTGACTTTCCTTGAATGTGACTGTTGGGTGACGTGGGAGACGAGCGGCTCCAACCCGAGTGGAGTCCGACGTTTTTCGCGATTGCAGCCAGTGCAGTGTGAAAAGAAGTCGATAGCTGAGCTAACACGACTGAACCATCTTGAATGCAGTCACTGAGCTGCACACGTTGGTTTTAACTCAGAAATATAAACCAGACTTTTCTGTGTCTCTGCTTCCTGTTACATAAGCGTTCGTTCTGGTCCTGTCGCCGCGGGACGCACACACAGACACGAACCAAACTACAGAGCAAAGACTCACCGGGTTTATTAGACTTTGGCTTTTTTCCACTGGGCTCCGGTGCCAGTTGGTTATTGGCCATCGCTCGTTCCCTCATCCTCGGTTGAAAACAAAGGGAAACCCTCAGTACACAGAGAAACTTTTCAACTGTTAAAACTATCCGAGTACAACATTCACTACAGGATACATGTGTTTTTCTGCATTTAGTGTTAGTATATTGTGTATTTCTTCGCCCTCTCCACCAGACTCTCTCCCAGTTTCAGGTCGTTTTACTGGAATGACTCGATAAAAACTACTCTGCTGCCAAAACGTATGAAGGAAAAAAACCAAAGTGGAGGCGACGGGGATACCGTTAGGGCCGCGGCCTCCTCCTGCTCGTGTGTCTCCATCGTCTCTTAGCCCGAATGACTCATAACGAGCAGGTCTCACGTGTTCTCCTTTATGAGACGGAGCCACGCTCATTAAGATGGAAGGAGACACATCACTTCCACTTAACCACCCATTAACAGTACAACAGATGTGGTTTTGAAATACTCCTGAGTATTACAGACCACAGAATAAATGTGTATCCTCCTTTGTTCGGTTGTTGTACGTCTGCGTTGCCTCGTCCCAGACTCTTCTGTCTGTGCACAGAAAGAAGCTTTTCACCTGCCTCATGTCGCTCAAACGTTTTCAATTCAGCAGAAAGAGAAAAAAGACTCTCGGTTGGTTTTTTATTATTCTCATCAGACAAAACATCTCGGCAGCGTTTCACTCGTCTGTTTTCTTCTCCACACACACGCTCAGACACACACAGGCTGAACACCCCCCCCCCCCCCCGTCTGGAAAAAAAATGGCAAACAATATGAACAAAGTGTCTGTTTCGCTCTTTTCTCTTCTTTCCCGACAGAGAGATCGATTTGTGAAGCTCCTGGATCAGCTGCACAACTCGCTGCGTATCGACCTCTCCATGTACAGAGTGAGTGTCCACACACACACACACACACACACACACACACACATACACACACGTAGCTTTATGAAAGCGATGAACCATCATCATCCCAAACATTTCTCTTTTACCTTCTTCTGCTCGTCCTGTGATTTATTTCCTCGGACATGGTCTGAATGTTAAACTTCTCGGCTGCTCAGACGTTTTATTTTTCCCGTCTCTTCCCGTTTATTTTTTTCTTTCCTCTGCATTGACTATGACTGTTTGCTTGTAATTAGTTATGCAGTGATAAATTAAAAGCTTTAGTCAAGTGGAAGCTCGACGTGATGAGGATTAAAACGACAAACAGCCCAGATTGAAAACAGACGCTGGAGAAGAACCAATGACCCTAGAAGACCTCAGTCCAGAAAGGAGGGACTTTCATTAACGGTGTGTGTGTCTGTGTGTGTCTGTGTGTGTCTGTGTGTGTCTGTGTGTGCAGAATAACTTCCCAGCCAGCAGCAAGCCTCGCCTCCACGACCTCAAGTCAACAGTGGATCTTCTCACCAGCATCACGTTCTTCAGAATGAAGGTAGAGACTGAATGATGTCACTGCGACCTGGATTATTAAACTTGAGTAAACCTGCTACAATCATCTGTGTGACTCTTTTCTCATTGCCAGTAGAGTTTGACTTTTTATTTTTCCCGGTGCGTCATTTTCAATGTCACCGAAGCGCTCTGTCATCTCTCATCTCGCCGTCCTGCCACATCGGAGCGTTCTCTCGTCGCCTTCGCAGCCGGAGACGATAAAAACCTGCGTCTCCTGCAGAGTCATTAGATCCAGGAGTGAATGATGATTGGATCCATTCACACTGCAGACAAAAGCTGTTGGGGGTTTTTTTAGACCAGTGGATGAGAGGCTTCAGTGTGAGCTCGTATTCTCCACCTCAGGTCTTTTATGGGAAGATGAAATCCACTTTGGAAGACAGAGGACGAGTCGACAGATCCATGTTTGCAGAGTAGAAGTTCAGTTTGGATAAAAAAACCTTTTCATTGGTTTCTCAGAGAATAATTGAAAAATCAGGCATGTTTAGGCAACGGATTCGAGTTTGTGCAGATCCACTGAAAATTCAGATCTTGTGAATTAATGTGAAAAATATAAAAATATCAGGGAGGAATCACTCCCCCAAATGTTTACACAAAGGGAGAAATGACCCTTCACTCGAGGAAAAGAAAAGAAAAGAAGGTTTTGTTTCTCTGAACATCATAAATGTTACAACCTCCAGATTTTCCACGTTCATGACAGTTTCGTTGAGTTTTTATGAGACCTGTGTTTCGTCCGGCTCGTCTCCAGGTGCTGGAGCTGCAGAGTCCTCCCCGAGCTGCCAACGTGGTGCGGGACTGTGTCAAGGCCTGTCTGAACTCCACCTACGAGTACATCTTCAACAACTGTCTGGAGCTCTTCAACCGCCAGTTCCAGTCCGCCGTCCCACCGGTGAGTCTCCGAACAGGAAGCGCTGTCTCACGTGAACTGATGAATTTCTCTCTGCAAAAAAAATTCAAAGCTTCCTCTTGTAATAACGTCACTGCTGTTGATCCTCGTGCAGCCCGAGCCAGAGAAGAAGAAGAAGGAGAAGAAGAAGAAGGAAAAAGCTGAAGGAGAAGACGGAGAGGAGGATGAGGAGGAGGAGGAAGAAGAAGAGGAGGAGGAGGAAGAGGAGGAGGAGAAGAAGGAGGAGAATCAGCCGGAGGAGCAGGGCCCAAGTATTCAGAATCTGGACTTCTGGCCCAAACTCATCACGCTCATCGTCTCCATCATCGAGGAAGACAAGAACTCGTACACGCCCATCATCAACCAGTCAGTTTCGCTTCTCGTCTATTTTCTTTCTACACAGTTTACAAACTTCAAATCTGCTCAAGAGAAACAACGACATGACGTGTTTGTGTTGTTCTGCCTCTGATCTCACAAAGTGTCACATGATAAGTTCAGTATCAGGCAGAGCATGAACCGTAGACTGTTTATAAATGAATCTGAACGTACAGACGAGCAGAGGAACTTCTCTCTTTCTTCAGGTTTCCTCAGGAACTCAATGTTGGTAAAGTCAGCGCTGAGGTCATGTGGACGCTGTTCGCTCAGGACATGAAATACGCCCTGGAGGGTAAGACTGTGTGTGTGTGTGTGTGTGTGTGATAGAGAGAGAGAGTAAATGTACATTTTCCTGCCCTTTGCATTCACTCTTTCTTTTCTTCCATCCATCAACTCTCCCTCAGTTTTGCATCAAATCGATCACTATCGCTGGAACAACGGTGAGACGGATCGTAGCTGATACACAGACACAGTCAGAGGAGACGGGGCTGCTGCTGTTTCTCTGTGTTGGGTCTCAGACGTGTAGTTTGAGAGAGAGAGAGAGAGAGAGAGAGAGATCGACTCACTGCAGATTGAGAAAACAACTTCATCACTCTGAGGACACGCGCTGCAAAACGTCACAGCACATCACTTCTTTAGGTCCCACGTGTTTTCTTAGTTTGCAGTGAGCTGAGCTCTCTCCGCCGTGCAGAACAGAGTTAGAGAGTTAGAGCTGTAGTGTGACATCTGAGACTCAACCTGGAGACACAGGGTTATTTAGCCGGTTCATTATCAGAGCACTTGTCTCCACTGAGACCCAACAGTCCCCTGAGACAGAGACCCAACAGTCCACTGAGACAGAGACAGAGACCCAACAGTCCACTGGGACTGAGACACAACAGTCCACTGAGACAGAGACCCAACAGTCCACTGAGACAGAGACCCAACAGTCCCCTGAGACTGAGACCCAACAGTCCACTGAGACAGAGACCCAACAGTCCACTGAGACAGAGACCCAACAGTCTCCTGAGACAGAGACCCAACAGTCCACTGAGACAGAGACCCAACAGTCCACTGGGACTGAGACCCAACAGTCCACTGAGACAGAGACCCAACAGTCCACTGGGACTGAGACCCAACAGTCCACTGAGACTGAGACCCAACAGTCCCCTGAGACTGAGACACAACAGTCCCCTGAGACTGAGACCCAACAGTCCACTGAGACTGAGACCCAACAGTCTCCTGAGACAGAGACCCAACAGTCCACTGAGACTGAGACCCAACAGTCCCCTGAGACTGAGACCCAACAGTCCACTGAGACCCAACAGTCCACTGAGACTGAGACCCAACAGTCCCCTGGGACTGAGACCCAACAGTCCACTGGGACTGAGACCCAACAGTCCCCTGAGACAGAGACCCAACAGTCCCCTGAGACTGAGACCCAACAGTCCAAATGTGTCTTTGTCATCGAGATCTATTTTTTTAGTTTTTCCTGGGAAATTGGGTAAAATGTGAAAAAGGGGGACACTTGTCTGTGGACTGTTGTCTCTGTGTCCAGTTGTCTGTCCTCCTCCTCCTCCTCCAGACTTGTGTGTAGCACTATTTTCTTTTTCATCTTCTGCCATCACTTTGTCTCACCTGCTTCCTTGTTGTCTCTGACATCTTATTGGTTTCTGTCATAAATCTGTCGCCACCTCAGCCCCCAACACGTTTCGCATCCGCAGAGTTGATTTCTACGCTGGTAAGACTGCGCGTGTGTGCGTGTGTGTGTGTGTGTGCGTGTGTGTGTGTGGATATGAAAACTTATTTTACAGCAGAAAATACAATCGTTTATGTTTTATATTAACAGATGTGTTTATGGTCTTAATCTAAAGTTCTATGTACTTGGTTGTATTCGTGTTTGTGAGGTCACAGTGTGGGTTGGGTCGTCCACTATGACAGGAAGTCAAGTGTTGTGTGAACTTGTGCGTCTTTGTGCACGTGTGTGTTCCTCATTTTCACAGAACACGAGAAACATAGGCTGTGTAAGACGGCCGACTACATGAACCTGCACTTCAAGGTCAAGTGGTTGTACAACGAGTACCTTCAGGACCTGCCGGCCTTCGCAGACGCTGTGCCTGAGTACCCAGCGTAAGACACACACACACACACATCACAACACGCCCGGTATGTACATTATACTAATTATTACCGGTAATAGAGTTATGATAATACTTGATATATTTGACTTAGATAAAGTTAAAATATTTCAAACAGCAGCAACAATGAGACTCGTGAAATCAGTCAATTACAAAAAGATAATTAAAAATAAAGAATATTTAAATTAGACATAATTTTGACTCTTCAGAACTAAACACTAATATTATTAAAATGTGTTTCTAGTGTATCAGCGTCACTGTTCATCACACCGCGGGTTAGTGACACTTTGTCTGATCGTTGTTCCAGCTGGTTCCTGCAGTTCGTCCTGGCCTGGCTGGCTGAGAACGAGGAGGTGTCCATGGAGTTCATGCACGGAGCGCTGGAGCGGGACAAGAGAGAGGGGGTGAGTCGAGGAGGCGAGGACGAGGAGGGCTGAAAGGAAAGACTGCTGCACGACAGAATGTCACTTACCTGTGATTCCTTATGAGCAACCAAAGCACGCGAAACTGTCCCCGGCAGCAGTTATCAGGCAGAGACACAATAATAACAAACAGATTCAAGATCTAAAGTTCCTCTCATGTTTTTTAATATGTTGTAACTTGGGTCTCATTTTTTGCAGCCTATATTTATTTAGACACTAAAGTTCAAACTATGAAGCGTTAGCTGTTAGCTGTCCCTGGTTTCTGTGTATCCGTGCGTACAGGTGAGAACCTGGAGTAATGAACAATGTTTATTTTAAGTTCATCTGCAGTCGACGTGAGTCCATAAATAATATTTTCAGTGTGAATCTCACTGAATATGCAGTCGGTCGGCCGCAGCTCAGAAGGTTTTGTAAAACATGTTGATGTTATTTTTTACAGGTGAATCTTGTTTCCTGAGGACAGAGATTTTTCTGCAGCAGAATTGAATTAAGTTAAACAGGAAGAATTTGTCGTCTTCTCAATTATCGAAGCTGAAATGTTTTTTTTTGTTTGTGATCAGCAAACAAATCTTTTTTAATTTGTTTTATTTAAACGCACAGACGTCTGAGGGGATGTTAGAACAATGGAAGGTCACTGACGTCTGGAAAATATCAGTAAACAAATGTAAAATTCAATGAATCTGTTTGATTAAAAACTGATAATCTGGTTTATTTTTATATAAAAACTGATCAGAACCAAATCCAGCATCGTATGACATCGACTGTCTGACGGTTTCCAGCTGTTATATTTTGCTCCCTCGACTAAAAACAACCTGAGAGAGGAGAGAGGAGTTTCATCCACCCCGCAGTGAGAGACAGCTTCAGGCCCATGACCTTTTCTCTGCAGGATGCTTCATTTCACTCAGGTGCAGCAGAGTTCTGCTTTCGGACAGACGTTAACAGAACGATGGACGTGTTGTCTCTCGCCCTCGTGATCGTCCCCAAGCTGCACTTTCTCGTCCGGAGACTGTCAAAGCAGATCTGAGATCTGTGATGAGTGCAGCAGCTTGAAATAAGAGTTTGTATTTGAATACAAGGGAAGGAGAGAAGGAGCGGGGGAGAGAAGGAGCGGGGGAGAGAGGGAGCGGAGGCCTGAGTCAGGGACGACTTAAAGAAACGTCAGTTCTGCTCCTAAATACAGAAATGTGTTGTTCCGTCCTCCTGCAGTTCCAGCAGACGTCTGAACACGCTCTGTTCTCCAGCTCCGTGGTCGACATCTTCACTCAGCTCAACCAGAGCTTTGAGATCATCAGGAAACTGGACTGTCCCGACCCGACCGTGGTCGCTCACTACAACAGACGCTTCGCCAAGGTGAGACACGCGACAGGAAATCCTTGTTTAAACCAAGGTTACCTGGAGTCACATCATTTACTGATTATAAACACATTTCAAAACTCTCGTCTCTTTAGAATAAGTTCTGTTTAATCGTCGATTTATAAACAAAATGTTCTAATTCGCGAGTGTGACCGTCTCAGAATTCTTCGTTCCTCTGAGACACTGACCTCTGGTCGTCAGGTAAACGACACAAACACAATATTCAGTGTGATGTTTTATTGTCGTAGCTGAGCCTCAGATTTTATATATTTATCTCTTCAAACGTAATTGAAGCCAGTTGCTTTTAGGAGAAGTCATTAAATCTAACAAACCTTTCTCTGCAGAAGAATTGTGTGTGTGAGTGTGTGTGTGTGTGTGTGTGTTGTTTGTGGTGCGATGGCTCGATCAATAAGGGACTCATTAAATAAAGAATAGCTAATGTAAGCCATCGCTCTCAGCCGTCAGACTCCACGTCACCAACCCGTGACTCCATTTTCTCTTCCATGTTAATCTCCCTCGGCCTTTTCATCTCGTCCCAGTCGGAGCTGCCACCTCTTTCCTCCATGAACTTCTCCATCCGATCATTTCTTTATTCACAGTCTCCATCTTCTTTGTCGTCCGGTCGTTTCTCCGACTTATCCATTTTCTCTCTCTTCTATTCACCAGAACAGTAAACGGTTCATTTTTGTAAAAGTGTGAAATGAGAGTAAAGATGTGAAGGAGTCGAGGTTCCTGCAGCGCGAGTGTTAGAGCGCCGTCTGGCTGAGCGAGCAGAAAGAAGGGAGGGGAACAGAAACTTCTTTTTCACAGACGATCCATTAACTCACCGGTTTGTTTGAAAGTTTGATGTAAGTGTTCAAACGGAGCTGGTTTCCACCTGATGGAGGAAACTCCAGGGTTCAGATTCATTTCTCCAGATGTGCTGAGTGTTTGTTTTGTGTTTTCTTCCGCAGACGATCACCAGAGTGCTGCTGCAGTACAGCGCCCTGCTGTCCAAGAGCTTCCCCTCCTACTGCGAGAAGGAGAAGATCGTGAGTAACGGCTCCAGACATCCTCACACCTCATCTCAGTGGATCTTCATCTCATTTTAGCTTCTGCTGCTTCACCAACTCTTTAACTTCTCTTTTGTTCGCTCACACTTTCTTTTGTTTTTGACTTTGTTTGGTTTTTTTTCCCCCCGCCCACTTGCACCTGTCGTCTCCTTCGCCCCGCCTCCTGCAGCCGTGCGTGCTGATGAACAACATCCAGCAGATGAGGGTCCTCCTGGAGAAGATGTTTGAGTCGATGGGAGCGAAGCAGGTGAGTGAAACACGGACGGACACACGTGACGCTTGTGCAGTGACGGCAGGTGTTCAAGTTCCTGCTCAGAGGTTTTTCCCTGATGACGTTATTCTCTGTGTTTCTGGTGAAATGAAAACTTTGTGATTGTTTTGCGTGTCGGTGCGTGAGAACAAGTCATCACCAAAACAATCCAACGTTTAATCTATTGTGTGACCATGCACATTTATCTTGATGAAACAGTCTGAGTCACTCGCTTATTTTTTAAAGGCTTGAATTTAGTTTTTTATATATATAATATTATATTTTTAACATAAGTCTTCAAGTGTTGGTGTTAGAGCTAAAGAGACTAAAGTAATAATTACTACGTGTATTTTTCAATGGAGAATATCACGAACTGGAAACACTCACACAGGAGACATGTCTCAGAACATACATGTCCATGTTCAGTACGTGGTGTCGCTTCACCGTCCCCGAGCCGTAAATTACAGCGTGAAACCAAAACTAACAAGTGAAACAACTTGAACTTTGACTCGGACCGAGAGAAAAGTTCCTCAGAGTCAGAGGAGAACACGCACAGACACGGGAAGAACGTGCAAACTCCACACGGAAGAAGGAAGAACTGGGATTTGAACCAAAACCCTCTGTGGAAAAATCTTAATCTTAAAAGTTGAACACAAGTGATTCGTAACTTATTCGTGTGGTTTCAGATTTTAAAGGACTTTTTGTCGCAGGTCAACGATATGAACAGGAAATTAGAGTCAGAGAGACGTTTCTTTATTCACTTGACTTTTTTCACTTGTAGAGAAATAACTTTTCGAAGACGTGCAGCAGATGTTCGGAATAAAAAAGTCTGTGCAGCTTTGAATTAGTTTTTTAATGTGAGATTGAGTGTGTGTGTGTGTGTGTGTGTGTGTGTGTGTGTGTGTGTCTCCACAGTTTACTGCTGAGGAGGAGCGGGTATGTCAAGGTTCATTTCTGTATTTTCTCCCTGTCGCTCCTTCGACACAAACATTCCAAATAAACAACTTCTCCATTAGAGCTCAAACTCTCCCTGAACCTCCTCCTGCTGTCAAACCTCTTGTACTCAGTAGAGCTGTGTGTATTTTTAGGTTGATCCCAATTTACTTGTAAGTGAGATATCAAATAGAATCCTCTCTCCTCCTCTTCCTCGCTCCTCCTCCTCCTCTTCCTCACCTGATGTCACCTTCATGTCAGAAATACTGTTTTTACTTTTCTTTCTGAAAGTTGGAGAATGAGGAGGAACCCGAGGAGTGCGATGAGGAGGTGGGTCGACGTGTTTCTCTGTCACAACCTCAGGGTTAGATTTGTATGAAGTGACTAATTATATATTTTTATATTTTCTGACATTAATCCCAGATGGATCTTGTAGTTCTGGGATTACAGTTTCCCTGTCGGAACATATTTTGGTGTACACGTGAGATATTCGGGCTGAGACACGATCTCGTACTTTTTACATAGATTTTATATTTTTATCCTGTTTTAACATTTTGGTCTTGAGTCATGAATCTTGATTGATAACGTGGTGAACTCCTCTTTGTGAAGTTTGTAGTTTAATTTTCTTTATTGTATTTAAGAGGCTGAGCTTAAAAATGAACAACCCAATAATAAAATACACAGAAGTACGTACACAGACATTTACAGTGGTTCCTTCCAATGACTGTCAAAGTATAAATTTCCAGATTAAATAATTAAAAATTAATTCACTGGACGTAGATTTGGTGTCATGATGCATCACGCTTCTTAATTAGTTATTAATTTAATCCACATTAACTTTCATGTGGAGTCAGTTTTAGTTTATATCAGAAGTTCACAACAAATCATGTTATTAACATAGTTCATGGTTTTACTGGACAACAGCTTGATCTGAGAACGACTCTTCTCCTGTTTTTAGTTTTATTATATTTAGTATAATTTGATTTTCTCCCCTTGCCTCACCTCCATCAGGCCGTCTCTGACGATGAAGGGGAGGATGATATGGTGGGTAAAGTGCATCAGCAGCAGAAAAGACTGGAAACCACTTTTATTTCCATTTAAAATTCATACTGTCTTTATGTTTTATTATAATAACTGTCCTTTCTTTCGGGGGCTGTGGGATATTCTTTCACGGCCGCCAGTCGGAGGAATCCAAGGTGAGAGAAGGATTCCAGGTCACAGCCCCTGAGCTTTCAGTCTTTATTACTTCCTCGAATGTCTCGTGTCCTTTATGTCACATTCTCTTCTTTTTCTCTTCTTATTGTTTTGTCCGTTTCAAACTCAGTCTGGCTGCTCAGACTCTGAAGGATCTGAGGTAAGAGAGAAACAAGGAAAACAACTAATCTCAGTATTTGTAAGGAAGCGAGAAAGAACAGCTCTTAGCTAATATCTAATTAAAGTCTGAATTATAGTATCGTGCAATAATAATAATAATTATAATCATTATATTGAATCATTAAACATCATAAGAAATAAATATGATGATTTAAGAAACGCAGGAACATTTTCTCATCGTGGATCAATAAAGTAAACTTGTCTTAAACATTTAAACAATCGATCACTTAAACACAAAACAAATATTTCCAGTTCTGAACGTTGGGTTGAGGATAACGGGCGGCGACGGGTGGTGGCGAAGATAATAATTCCCATGATCCTTAGCTGCTTCACGATGTCATCGAACTAGGTCTTTTCCTAGTTGTTTAGACAGAGACCCCTAGTGGCCAAAGTCACACATATCGTACGTTTATCGTGAGGACCTTCAGACCTGAGACGGGGATTTGAACATGCAAAGCTTTGGTTGTTTCAACATAGAGTTTTTTTTTTTTTTTACATATCATCAAGTGACCGTGATGTGTTTGAACTCCTCGTCTGCTTCCTCCTGCGTTAATGAATCCCGGCTCAGACCCGATGTTAGAAAGCCTCCGGCACCGTCTGTTAGCAGAGCTCTGAACACATTTACAGCTGGAGCTCGGAGACCGAGCGTTTAATAGACTCCACAGTGGGCTGCCAGATAATTGAATTTCATCTCGTATAAAATTCTTGCATTTAGCTGCAACTAAATGGCGACTGTGTGTCAGCGGACTGTGGGGGGTGGGGGGGTCTCTGATGTGTGGGAGAGGAGCAGAGGTGAGGAAAGATAAATTCTTGGCTCCGCTGCTCAACGACTGCAGTTAACAGATGTTAATGGATGTGACAGAGACGATAAACACTGTTATCGGCTGTTTTGCTCAAGTTGGAGCTTTTAAATGAGGATGTTTCGTGTCTGAGGGAACGATTTCTGTGCATCTGCTGAAAAATACAGAGAAAAACGTCGTTCTGTGAAATCGTCTGCTCCAGTTTCGTTCACGTGCATGAAGAAGTTCAGGCTGTTAACTTATTTCGTGGTTAATTGATGCTGCTGCTGCATCGTAGCTTGAAATATAAAGTGGAATCAGATATTGTGTTTTGAGGAGAATTATTCTCAGGTTTTGTTTTTGCAGCAGAGCCTCGTGTTAATTGATGATTTATGCGACTGCACGTTGCAGATTCGATGTGAAATGATATTCATCTATATTCATTCTGCTGCGTCGTCGTGTTTTCTTGGTGAATGGATTATTAGTGGCGGAAAGTCGGGTCGGATGGTAACCGCACAGTGCTGTACACGTACATTTGAGGTATTTGTACTCTAGTATTGACATTAGTCTGTAATCTACCTCTACTCCACGATAACTCAGACAGAACATTTTTTTTTTTTTCACTCCACTACATTTGCCAGGATTTATGACCTATGCTGCAGCCGGCCACCAGGGGGCGATCAATAAGTCATGAAAGTGAATGAGATTTTAATGTGTCTCGTATAAAAATGCTCTGAATGAACCACATGTTGTCGTCTCGTCCTGTTGTGTCCGTCCTCAGCTCGACAACAAGGAGACGGAGAATAAGGTCGGTCAGGCCTCAGACAGGACGTGTGTGTTGTTGTTTTGTGTGTTTGTGTGTTTACAAAGTGTTTCATACCTTCAGTGCAGCAGAATATCAAACCTCATCCTTATCAACAGTAAATTCTTTGTGTTTAAAAATCCCCTGAAGTGATTCCAGTGTCGTGCTGTCGAACGTAAAATGATTCACGTTCACACTTTTCCATCAAAAACAGAAAAAATCCGCTGGGTTTGAAAAAGTCTATTTTGCATAATATGAGAAGTTTAAAGGTGCGTCAGCGATCTCAGATCTCAACCAGTGACACGAGGAAACAGAGTGAGAACTCAGGAATATAGACGACATGCTCACGTTTTTTTAAACAATGAGACAAAAATAAGACCAGCGGGGAAAAAAAGATCCTGATTCATCCAAGTTATTGCGGTGAATTTATGGCGTCTTACTTTTTTGGGGTGTGAAATATTCCATTTCCTGATTTAGATTTTTAAGACGTGTTTGTTTGAAATATCATGAAACCTTGAACGTGGTATTTTCGCTGACCTGAAGCAAAGATTCGTCACCAGATAACGATGCACTTCGGTCTCTCGCTGTAGCGTCACCCGCCCGTCTCGACAAGAAATCCCATTTTCACCCAGAGCAGCATGAGAATATGCTTCAGGGAGGAAACTGCAGGCTGCTGCTGTTTCTCTGAGACGATTCAAAATCCTGTTGCAGTTGGGAACAAAAAAAAAAACAAAAAAAACAGATGGATGTTTTTTTTACTTTCAGCTCTAAAAATAAAAAATGTCAGGCTCCTGCAGCCGTTGAGAGAAACACTGGGAAAATGTGGTGAATTATTAAAATACAACTAAGCCGTAATTCTTCATTTACTCACTTTTGTCAGTGAGTAAATGAAGAAATGTTTGTGATAAATGAGTGTTTGACTAGAACAGGTACTCTGGTTTACTTTGCTGTTGTTGTGTGTGTGTGTGTGTGTGTGTGTGTGTGTGTGTGTGTGTGTGTGTGTGTGCGCGCGCTAGGACACGTTTTATCTCCATCACCCTCGACGATTAACTTAAAGCAACACTATGCAACTTTATAACAATAAATCAGCAGCTTGATTAAAAAGAAGTTTGAGTGTGAACATGAACAAAGTTTCCTCCTTCACTCCCTGAACGTCTGTAACTCTGGTGAGTGAGCAACACATCCACTAGAGGGCAGCGCAGAGTTACCGACAACAGCAAACATGTCGATAAACTAACGTCACATAAACGACTGTAGTTTCTTACAAACCTGCGAAGTCTCTCCTCTAAAAAAAATAAAATAAAATTCAGCCATCGTTGAACATTCTTCCTCGTGTGTTGTGATCGTCAGAATGAGTCCCCATGTGTGGCTGCAGGGGGCGCTGCTGCTCAGTAAAGTCACATGGTGTTGCTTTAATCATGTCTCCTATTTGTTGCCTATTGTCTTTTTCTGTTTTTAACGTCTCACTGTTTTATTTCTTTATAAGACTGACAAGGAAAAGGTGAGGACGCTCATGTAACCTTTAATATAATAATAATATAATATAATAATAATAATAATAATACTCCATGATGATGATTTTATTATTTTATTTTACTATTATTTGTCATTTGTCGTTCATTTGTATTTTTCTTTGCTGTTTTTACACCTTCAGTCTGAGTCCAAGAAGGAAAAGGTGCGTTTGTTTAAAAAATGATATTCAGACATTTAGAGGCTTGTGTGTGTGTGTGTGTGTGTGTGTGTGTGTGTGTGTGTGTGTGTGTGTGTGTGTCCTAAAGGGCCGAGAGGTTTTAAATAACCACACCTTCAAACACAGAGCAAGTCATTAGTGAAGTGATTTGGTGATTGGAAAGATGGAGTGCAGTTATTTAAGTGTATCATGAACCCAGGACGCCAAGTTTACTGATCACCCCTCAGAGGAAGTCAAACCTCTGAATCAGCAGAAGTGCGTCTGGGACGGTTTCAGCTAAAAGCAACAATGAGCTTCATTGATATGTGAGTCACTGTCTGGAGGAGTGAGGCTGAAACAGAACGAGGACCTAATAAAAGTTCCAAAAGAAAGAGGAGTGCGTTAAAATGTTGCTGAGTGGGACTGTGGTCGAGTGTGGCCTCATCACTCACAGGTGTGTGTGTGTGTGTGTGTGTGTGTGTGTGTGTGTGTGTCCTTGCAGGCTGAAAAGAAAGACAAAGAGAAGCAGGTTGGTTTCTTTTCTTCCGTCCTTCACCTCCTGTTTCTGCCTGAAAGCTTCAGTTGTTCTCTTTCCCCTGAAACTCTCCCTCAGTTATTTATTAATTTGACTGAAGCCACAGTTTGTTTCGGGGGTTTTATTTTCTTGTCACTGCACAACACAGCGACGAACTCTTTATGAAGAGAGGATAACAGTGTTTACGTTCTTCTCAACCTTTCTCTTTCTCCTTTGCGCCCAAAGGAGGAAACTAAAAGCAAAGAGGTGAGTGAACAGGAACATTAGCTTCAGTCGTAGCCGCAACAAAAGGTCCGACGCCATCGTCTGTTAAAACGTTTGTCCTGTATTCTGAGTGAAACGTGAAGAAAGATCAACGTGGCTCTAAAAGAAGAAAAATGACATTAAAAAGAAGAAGAGTGAACAAAACGTGTTTTGGTTTATTCGGTATCTGTCACATCAGACGTGTTCAGTGTCACAGATTCGTTTTGACTTGAGATACGATACAAACGACTTTTTGTTTGCACGTGTGTTTGTTGGTCTTGCGACGAGCACGGGTCCAGAGAAGCGAACGATTCCACCTCGTGATTCGTTGCACGCTCGGTCTGCTGCCCTCGTTACAGCCAGCTGATTTGTCGATGACTCAAGACATTTCCCAGAATCCACTTCTAAGAATCGTTCCCATTTGCCAAAAACACTCGGCCCCTGGCAGAGGCAGCAGAGCTTGATTCAATTTCACAAACATTTATATATTTCTTTTTTTTTTCCCCAAGGATGAAGTTTTTCTTTTTGTTTCTGTTCTGATTTGAGTCTCTCTCGGTCAAACTGTTTGCTTGTCGTCGCCCTCACATTTGATTTTGATGTGAAAAAGGTGAAATCACTTGTCTGAGGTTTGACTCTGTTGTTTTTTTTCCTCACCAGTCGAAGGAGGAAGTAAACAAGGTTAGTTTGACCCTTTTTTCCTCTGTAGAGTTTTTCCCTCAGCTCCTGACTTTGTTCTCCTGTCAGCTGCAGACGTAGAAAATAAAACACGATATAAAAACCTGAGCAAACTCAACCAGCGGTCCCAGTTAACGATCTCAACTTTATGGACATGCTGCTCGATACAAGTCTGGATTTGTGAGAAGTAAACAGCCTGAATTTCATAATATCTTTTTCTATTTGTCTATTTTTATTTGAGTGCAGTTCGTTTGTTTTCTCCGAGTGTTAAAACCAGAATATTAAAAGTGGTTTTGTCTCAATTAAAAATGGAGAGAATTTATAAATAACACTTTTCTTTTATAATCAGCCACTCAAATCACTTTACCCATTTACTCACATACACATACAGCACTTTCGGTCCCCTGTGATCCATGGACACCGGGGATCAAACCGCCGACGTTCTCCTTCGACCCGCTACACAAGCGTCTAATTAATTATTCAATCGGTTCCTCCAAATAATTCCAGTTGGGGATGATGTCAGCGTGCAGCGGTAACGCAGACTCATGATGTCAGCGTTCCCCTTTGTCCTGAAGAATCCCAATAAACCAGAGGCAATAAACAAAAAGCTTTTATTAAAATCGCCCACTCACCACGACCCAGTCCACCAGACAATATCACCAAACACAGCCCAAAATAACCAGGAGGCTGCCGCTGCTCTCACCTGCTGCGTGCCCTTCACTTACATCTAACCCTCGTCATAGTTTTTGTTTGTGTTCATCATCAGTGTCCTGCGTTGTGTCTTTTCCTTTTCTTTTTACTTTTGTGTCTTTTCTCCTGTTTTTTGTTTTTTTTTCTTTCTGTCTTTCGGGGAAGACTGAAGCCACAGCTGCCACCAACAAGGTACATTTGACTGTTAGAGCGAGAGTGTGAGAGTGAGAGTCTGTTACCGGTCGAGGACACTTCTGATTCCAGGCTGTTATTCTAGTGAACCTGTGTGTGTGTGTGTGTGTGTGTGTGTGTGTGTGTGTGTGTGTGTGTGTGTACGCTCTTTTTCTCAGTCATTCACTTTCTTTCTCTTCCAAACTTCTTGAGGAGTCGAGAAATGAAAAGAGGATTTCAAACTTTTCTGAAGTTTCCATTTGAATTGATTCACATCTGGTTGTTTTACGCAGGAGATATTTTTTATTTGGAAACGTAATGAACTGAGCTGAACCTGCAGACGCTGTCGGTTCTGCACCAACACCAATTAAAATCAGAAATACTTAATAAATACTTAATCCACGTCTGGAGGGAAATTGGCAAAATGTTTGTTAAAAATATATGCATTATAATTCAATATATATATAAATAAGTAGAATAAGAACATGTGGGAAAACAGTAATACAATAATTCACTATATGCAACAGGAGATTATTATTGTAAATTATATTATCAGGTCAAAGGTCAAGGTCGCTGTGACACTTTTGCCTCGTGAACACTCAGGACGTCCTCCAGGGAATCATTTGGTACAATCGTTCATTTGTTCTCACAGAGTAAGTGATTTAATTTGAGCGGTCGATCGATCATGGTCACAAAACATGTGTTTGGCCTCTTGAACATTAAATCTCATGAATTTCTTCACATCTTCGGTTTTCACTTTGACTCAGATGAATGAGTTCAGTGGTCAAAGGTCACGTTGTCCTCATACGAGTCTGTCAATGTGTTAATTTTTATATTTTGCCAAATACAATCTTCTATGTTTGGACTCTTCCATGTACTTTCATCCAAGAAGACATCAAGTGCACAGTCACCTTCAAACACCTATAAAGATGTTTGACTGCTCGACACTCACATAAACACAACTGAGCTTTTCAGTTTTTGGATTCAGACCAAGAACACACTTGTTCTAAAGACGCTGAGTGGATGGTCCAAGCGTTCACTTTACTCAATGCAACATTTTTCAATTAAAATCCAAGATACTAAAACACTGTCACTTGAAAGTCACAGCCGTCCTCTGGTCCAATTAAATCCTGTGGCGTTTTGCCCACAGTCCTCTATCTAATAACTCAGTCCCACATTTATCGATGGCACACTCTCTGCAAAGACTCTGCGATGTCTTATCCTGCGGTCGTCCGGTGTCTGTGTAACATGCGGAGCGCACTTGAGAGCCAGCATACTGATGAGGTCCAGCCAGGTTCATTCAAGGTCTGATAGCAGACTCCGCTCTTCACGGTGCAGACTGCCTAACGCTGGTGAATGGAAAAGGTTGTTGATTGTTGCTTGTTGATAAGAATTTAGTTTTAAAAACCACGTGCATCAGTTATTCTGACCGATTAGACATTTGCTTAGTTTGCAGTTGGCACAGTGGCCGAGCGATTACATAAGATCCGAACACTCCCGTGGGGAGGATGAAGGTTTCAGTTGTCTCGTCGTAAAAGTCTCATTAGGAGAGAGATGTGTTCAGACCTGGTCTGTACACGCCCCCGCGGTCCAGCCGAGACGTCCAATCAGGGAAAATAAAATGTGGCTCAGTCAGTGCGGAGCTGTCACAGAGCCGAGATATATATTTACAAACTTTGTAAATAAGAAGCTGCACATTTCTATTTGTTCAGTCATCCTCTATGAACATGTGTTTTCTTCTGAAGTCTAAAAAGAACAGAACTGAAAACCAGAATGAAAAGTACAGACTCAGCGTGACGTCACCCGCTGGTTTGAAGCCTTGAGTTTGGCGTTTTCTCCAGCGCCATGATTTTAACCATATTTGGAGGAGCAGGGGAGGAGCCTGACTGAGAGCGTGAGGATAGTGCACACCCGCCTCCATCTGCCACCTGCTCCCATTGGATGCTACTAGCTGTCAATCACACGATATCCACGCCTCCAATGCCTACGCTGCTTTATGAGATGAACATGAAGTTCACTTCTATAGAAACCGACTCGAGTCGCCCTCTGTTGATCATTGGAGAGAATGCAGGTTTCAGGCACTTTCTCATTGTTTTCAATTTCACGAACCTGGAGTCTACGTCCATTCACAGTACGTAGCCGAGAAAATGTCAGGAGAGAAGTTTGCAGTCAAATGTTGGTTTGTGTCGCCTATAGAATTATTTCCAATGTGCAAAAATCACAATTATATTTGTGTTGGAATATATTTGTATTTAATTGTTAACTTTGTTTTTGGCTGAGCCCTGCCTGCTTTCCACCCAGGGCTAGAATCAAACATGACCTGAGTGACAGAGGTTACAATCCAGACATTGAAATTAAATCCCAGAGGCGAGACGACTCTCTGCCGAGCGTTCAGGCTCCAGGGTCCGTTTGTAGTGGCATCGAACGTCTGCTTGGTCTAAGTGGATCTGTGAAGCGGACTCTGACCACTGACGACCAAACGAGATAAATAAATATAGAAGTTATCTGTATCACTTCTTCGGCTGCTTCCTCTTTAATTCCAGTTTAAAAATCAGCCAGAGCATCTTTTCTTTACATTTACTAAATGTCAACAAATTCAAATTCACCTTTCAACCATTGAGACGTCGAGTTGAGGAGAAAGAGCGACGGCCTCCTGCTGCAGACGACCTTTTCTTCACTCTCGAGTGTTTTTTATTTTCTGCTGGAGCTCCAGGAAGTGGTCTGCTCTTTTGAAACACTGCTGAATAGGTTTGAAGAGGCATGAATGAGCTCGTCGTGCTTCTCACCGTTACATCCACAGTCACGATCTTTGCAATCCCAGCTTCACTCAGCATTTCTCTCCTGTTTACTGATCTGCACACGTTGGTCTTACAGCAGTGACGCTGTGTCACCCGCTGACGCTGAGAAATGAGTCTGCAGGTGTTACACACTCTTACTCCTCTTGTCTCCGTCATTAGAAAGTATTCCTGCGCTCTGCGATATTTTAACACATCAAAAACCATTAAAATCTGGTTTGTGCACGTTCTCAAAAATCACCAAACCCACCGAGGCGAAACAGACGACAGGTTCGAATCGATCGCGGCTCCACAGTGGGAGTTTTTTGTGTGAAAGTTTTTGACTGAGAAAAGAAAAGATACTGAATCTGGCTTCAGAGGAGCAAAGAGGCAACAGACGCTGGAGCTGCAGCTCAGATGTGACATTTCAAATTTCCAGGTTTTGGCATCGGGTTGTTTGCTGTTCTGCATCACTGACTGTGAAGGCTGAAAATAACCAGTTATCTCCTCCTGTGTGTGTGTGTGTGTGTGTGTGTGTGTGTGTGTGTGTGTGTTGTAGATGGATACAGAGGCAGCTAACATCCTCAATGAGCTGCAGGTGAAGCTGAGCACCGTCCTGGACAACTTCAGCATCGTGTTTGCCAAGAGGTAGCAGACACACACACACACAGCTGAGGAACGAGCCTCTCTGAGGTTTTTCCTGCAGGAGTTCACCTCTGCCTCCTCTCTCTCCAGTTTCCAGACTCGTATCACCGGCTGCATGCGTCAGATGGCTGAGATCCTCTACCAGATCAAGGGGCCTCCCAAGCACGACACCGCAGAGGCAGATGCCGACGCCATGCTGAGGCCCCTCATGGAGTTCCTGGACGGGAAGTAAGTCGCACACTGTTCTGTTGTGCGCTGCATGTAGATGACTGCACAAGTGGGTCTCACAAATATCGTGTCATGACTTTTTCTGGATGACGGTGGACCTCAGGAGAGCTGCCTCCAGAACCAAAACAAAATAATGACCTGTTTTAACAATAGAGAAAAGAATAATGTGTGTGTGTGTGTGTGTGTGTGTGTGTGTGTGTGTCTGTGTGTGTGTGTGTGTCTGTGTGTCCCACCCAGTCTCAGTATCTTCGCTGACATCTGTGAGAAGACGGTGCTGAAGAGGATCTTGAAGGATCTGTGGAAGATCGTCCTGAGCAGCCTGGAGAAGATCATCGTCCTGCCGCAGAGCAACGACAGCCTGGTAAACACTAAACCCCCCCAACCCTTCACAGCTCTACACCGTTAACTGAGCCTAGTGACCATGAGAGCGTAACACACACTGATTCACCGATGTACTCGAACAAAACAGGATCAGACTGGATCTCACGTCAGTGCTGAGCTTTGTTTTCGTTTTTATTCTGCACCTTGTTGACGTCTCTCTCTGTCGCTCTGTATAAAAAGCTGAGGCGGTGCTCTGCTGTCATCTAGTGGTGGCAAAGTGTGTTTCCTTCGGTGTTTGTTCCAGTTTGATGTGATCATGTTGAATCACTGTTTTTATTCCTTTAGAGGAAACTGTGACGTGTCTCTCTCTGTTTTTACTCTGCAGGGAGCTCAACTCCTCACTGCGGCTAAAGGACTCTCTAATCTCAAGGTGACGCCCCGCAGGCAGCGGCAGCCATTTTAATCATTGATTTGTTCTTGGAATATGAAAAACAATATGAACATAAAAGCTGATGCTTTGTAAATTGTAGTGCAGTAATTATTTGCCGATATATGTTGTGGGGTCAGAGTGAAAAGTACCTGAATCAGTTTAAGTAAAGTACAGATTTATGAAAAAGACACTAAATTAGCATCTGTAAATGTACTTTGTTACGTCTCAACGCTGCCTGTAAGAGACGTTTGTCTGATGTGAGCGTGTGAACTCTGCAGGGAGGAGGTGAAGCCAAAACCCTGACGCCCAAACAGTGCATCATCATCGACGCAGGGCTGGAGACCATCAAGGTGAGTGGAGACCTGCGTGTACTCACATATCTGACAATGAAAAAGTGGATTTTGGTAGAGCGACAACAAGTTCAGCAACTTTATTTTCTGATATCTTATTTATTGTATTGACTATTCGTGTGTATTTGTACTTGTACTTTGTTGTTCTAATTGTGTCGTATGTCTTGTTTTTATTGTTCATCCATTGGTCCTCGCCTTCACCCTGATGCTTTCTTCTTCCAGCAATACTTCCACGCTGGAGGAAACGGGCTGAAGAAGGCGTTTGTGGAGAAAAGTCCTGAACTGGCGTCCCTGCGCTACGCCCTCTCCCTTTATTCCCAGAGCACCGATGCTCTCATCAAAACCTTTGTCACCACGCAACACTCCCAGGGTGATCACACACACACACACACACACACACACACACACAGGTATATCGTGGTCAGACGTCCCCTGTGTGTCTCAAACTGATGAAATATTTCTAAATTTCTCTTCCTGTTGTCTCAGTGCATGATGGGATGGGCATCAGAATCACCGGCAATGAAAAGATTCGACCTGATCGGGGTAAGTTCACAACACTCTTAATATTTGTGGTTCCTTAGGTTCCACAGGGAAATGTCGGAGGTGGTGGAGGTTCTCTTCCTTGCCCATGAAAGCTATTATGCTTTTTATTCCCATTTCCTGTGTGATACTTGGGCTTTTATATTATGCTTTGAATTAAAAATCATCACTTTATCAAATACTAAATAAAGTTAAAACGAAATTTCCTCATGAGCCTCTGCAGAACTGATAGAAATGTGAATGTCTTTGTCCGAAGCTGAGTTGTAAAGTAAAGAAAGAAGATCCCTGCAGCAGCCAAAGGATCAAGACCAGACACGATTAGATTAAAGTCTAAACGTGTTTAATGTTTAATGTAATATTTGTGTTGACCCGTGCAGGTTCAGGGGTGGAGAAGCCGATCGGAGAGGCCGTTCTCCAGATCGATATGATGCTCGGGAAAGAACGTAAGGTCAACGTCAGAGGTGAGTCAACCGTCAGTCTGTTCAATATACAGTTATAATGTTTAAATTAAACCTCTTCAATACAAACTGTACCAGGCTTTAGATCTGATTTAATTATAATTCAAGGATCATTCATACTTGTTTTTGTCTGTTACTCTCAACTCTTGACCAAAGCACAGGTTACCATTTCCCATCATCACTTAGAAAATCATCTAAAAGCTGAAACTACTTTAAAAAAAATGTTTTATAGTGAACTACATCTGTAGCTTGAGTTTTAAAACTGACGGCAACTAAATCCACAACAAGAAAAAAGAAAATTCACAATCGATTTTCTACAACCAAGGTTGAACAGAATCTAAGGTTAAATTTTAAATATGGGAATTGACTCAGATTTGTTTTTTATGAAATGTTCCTAATTTTAGTTTAAATGTCTTCAATTTCAAAATTAAATCAAATTTCCTGTGATGGAATATTTGGATCTTAAGTACGTCTCAGACGTTTGCAAGTTAATTTTGAAAACAGTCAAAATATGACCAAAATACAATATAACATAGGAAAATAAAACGGATAACAATATGATCTTATATGAATCTTAACATACAGTATGTAACTCGTGCATCTCTGTCTCTCGTTCCCTCTCTTTTGTCCATCCAGTCATTGCTGTAAACGACATGAAGTGGCAGACATCAGGGATGTTCCGGCCTTTCGCCGACGTCTCCGTGATCGGCCCCTTTCTGGCCGACAAGAAACGCAAGTTCACCACGAAATCCAAGAACAACAGCTGGACGGCGAAGTTCAACGAGGCTTTCCAGTTGTGAGTTTCAAATCCAGACGTGTGCACCTGAAAATTGTAAGTAGGAGGCTGATTTTCAATGTGTCCCTCTGCCCCACAGCATCCTGGGTAAGGAGTCTCCAGACTGCTACGAGCTCCAGGTGACCGTGAAGGATTACTGCTTTGGCCGCGCGGACCGGGTCGTCGGCATGGCCGTGGTGCAGCTGCGTGACGTCGCGGACCGCAAGAGCTGCGTGTGCTGGTGTCCCCTGGGGCCACGCATCCAGACGGACGAGACGGGCATGACGGTGATGCGTATCCTGTCCCAGCGACCTGCTGATGAGGTGGCCAAGGAGTTTGTCAAGCTGAAATCTGAGATTCGTCCAGTGGAGGAGGGGAGATGAGCAGAGGCACTGACACCGACGCTGGAAACTGGATCATAAATCGAGATCTGGGTTTAGAGTCAGGTGCTTTATTTTTACAGATTTCTGTCGTCCTCAGCAAACACAGACCGTTAAAGTGTCTGAGTGATAATATTCAACATGGGGGAGAAGGACGCGGTAGATATAAGTGAACAAAAGATGTTCTCGAAAAAGAAAAATGATTTAGATCACCAGCTCGGAGGGCAGAGATCGTTTTAATGACGGACTATTCAAGTCTGTCTACCGGACAGAATGAAAAGAAGCAAACATATCTTACATTTTACTGAATGGAGGAATAATTATTGAAATGTGTGAGGCCTAATGAATATCTTAAGAGACATCAGCGTCACTGTTGACATGATTACATACCTGCTGTCAACCAGCGAACTGATGTCAGACATCGTAAAGAAATAAAACAGTTGGTGATAGAACAAGTGCTTCAAACATCAGCACCAGATTCAAGCAGCTGTTTATATGATCCACAAAGTCTCAAAATTCAACTTGGCGAGCGGCCGACTGTCGAGCGGAGGTTCACTCTCGTCTCAGGGCCGTGCTCATGGAACCGCAGTCGTGAACACGGAGCAGAATTGCTCGCTCGTGATGGTTTTGCATAAATAAATAACTAAATAAATTTAGACCGCTAACAATTACCACTGTTTCCCCAAAGACGTCATTTGATACAACCAAATAGCTAACCAATAAAAAACACAGTAACACGAACGTCATACTTAGCGAACATTTTAAGCAGGTAGCCAAGGAAAACTGCACCAGGACTGCAAAATAAAAATAAAACAGCTCATGAGAGGAGAAGTGCAACTGACATCTGTAGCACCAGATTCATGGAGGTGGTCGGGACACAGCAGCCGATCCAGAGCTTTTCTGGAGGGTTGACTGCAGACGGATGTCAGGATGCTGCTAACGTTGCTTTTTAACGATGAAACGCTCGTCATATTTTTCCCAGAGTGAAAATATAAAACCTCTAAAAGAAAGAAAACATGACACGCTGAGGTCGGATTGCGCAGTTGGTTCTTAACAATTACGTAGCCTTAAAAGAAGCCAGCTGGCTAACACAGCTAGCTCACTGTACTCCTATCTAAAGCATGAATGGGTTCGTCGACAGAGACTTTTAAGTTAAAATACTTTTTTCCTGAAACAAAGAATTTCTCGGCATCGTAGTTAAAAGTATAAGACGAACAAAGTGCAGCTTCTCTGCCTTGTGGGAAAAAAAATGTCACGTCAGAGGTTTTGAATTCAGCTCTTCTGTTTTAACCAGGTATTAATTAAACTGTGACTGTGAAGACTGTTGACCTGTAGACCTGCTCTGAATAGAAAACCAAAAAGATGACACCTGTTTTTAACGGTTCAAAAGTACGGAGGACTTGGAATGGTTCTTCTAAGGATTGAAGTTTATCCCCTTTTTACAGTTTTAAGATAAATGTTTCCGATGCCACAGCCTTGCCGTGCATGCACAGCCGCACCCTGTACGGATCATATGATTCGGAGTAACTGATTTTCTACCACAAGCTGATGGAAGATTATAACACATGCAGGTTTAAAGTATAGCTGATCCACACTCGTCTCTGTTTACCATGTGCCAAGGAACTCAAGTGTTCAACGAGCTCTCTGTATGAACTCTGGGTTGTCGATCGGACGTAGACGTGGCCGCTCTGAACGTCCCGCTTTCTGCCGCACGTTTGCCAAAAACTAGCTGCACTTTGGCTCCGAACTCAAAAGGATCAGTTTGGTTTAGACAAGATAGTTTGGAAACTATTTTAGAGCGTTGTCTTCTGTTGTATTAAAACAAACAAAACGTACGTCCACAGTTGAGTATAAGTGGGATTTTTCACAGTGGCCACAGCTGCAGCGACAATGAGCTCTTGCACTGTAAGTTTGTAAAAAAAAAAAAAGAATATAAAAGGAAAATGCCTGTGAGCAGAGCATGTATTTATTGTATACAATCACACTTAACTAGAATTGTGATCTTTTTCATGTCTGTACTGTGAAATATGAAGAATGATCAAACATATGTAAAGTACTTATCATTATTCTAATGTGACATATGTTGAATATACTTGTAACAATATTTTGTACATAAAATATTTATGAATCAAGGCTGCGGTTGCCCTTGTGTGTGTGTGTGTGCGTTAAAGGGTCTGAGCCTTTAGCTCTGAAGTTAGTGGTGAGGACTCACGCCAACTTCTAACTTAGATTATATTTGTATACCTCACAGTTTGTCTCATAAGGCTTAAAAAGAAGTGGCATCCGATGCTCTTAGCCCTCAGCAGGAAAACTCTCTTTTAATTCAGATGCAGTTGCAGTCAGCCCCGTTAAGAGTAGCTCATGGACGCAAACATGTTTTACCTTCATGTCGAGGATTAAACCCCGAGCATGAACCTTAAAGCACCTTACAGATGTTAGCACGAATCAGCCCAACATTCTATCAGCTAAAGGTCATTTCATCCATCACACTCGTCAGAGGATTGTCAGGCAGCGAGTTGAGGTGAGTGTAAACATGAATCCATTTGTTTGTTTGTTTGTTTAGGAAACTTCACAGGATACATTTTCAATTTTAATTTATATATATTTATTTTTATTTCTTTCCAGTTGTTGTTTAGAAAGAAAATAGTTTGTGCATTAGCTTAGCAGCTCAGCTGACGATCAGCTGTGTTTGTTTACACGGAGTTTGCTGCTGATAGTTCTGCGCAACATGGCCGAACACTCATCAGGTGCTTCACGGTACAGGATTGTTTTAAAGCAGAGAGGCTAGCTAACTTCAGCGGGCTAACGAGCAGCCTCGGAGCTAGCGTTAGCTTAGGGAACCGATTTGTTAATTAAACAGGAAGACAACTCGCCCTCGGTTCGCTAAGCTAACGCTAGCTCCGATGCTGGCCAGACCCACAGCGGACTAGTGCTGGAGATTCATAGTAAATAAAGAGTTTCGCGACAGATAATGCGATTATCTAGAGGCTGTATTGTCCGAAGGACTCCAAGTTACTCCAAACCTTCATGGGTGAGTAGATCTACACACCATATGCTGGAAATAAGGACCAGGTTGAAAAAAAACAAACTTCTCCTTTAACATGTGATTTTGTTACATGTGAAGCTCATTTAATCAATTTAGCCGAGCGGAGAAGAAGAACATACAGTAGATGGTGTTTCCACAGAAAATGATGACTCATGAAAATCTCCAACTGGTTTCTAAAAACAAGAGGCTAAAAGCTGAACTTGAGGAAGCTGAAGAGCTTTATGAAGAGGCTACCATCTCTATGAAGCGTGAGCAAACGGAATCTGACAATCTGGCTCATGAAAACCACAGTCTGGTTTCTAAGAGGAAGGAGCTACAAGATGAACTCGAGGAAGCTCTACGTGACAAAGACCTCGCTCATCAGGCTGCCATCTCCCAGCA
Source organism: Paralichthys olivaceus (assembly GCF_024713975.1). Lineage (NCBI taxonomy): Eukaryota > Metazoa > Chordata > Actinopteri > Pleuronectiformes > Paralichthyidae > Paralichthys > Paralichthys olivaceus. Next base: position 1,692,918 of record NC_091096.1, on the reverse strand, counting down.
CCTTGAGGAAACAGAAAAACAGGACCAGCTGACTCAGGAGAATCAGCAACTGGCTTCTGAAAACAAGAGGCTACAAGATGAACTTGAGGAAGCTCTACAGATTGCGGAAGAGACTACCGTCTTTATGCAGTATAAAGAAACTGAATCTTACAATCTGCCTCATGAAAATCTCCAACTGGTTTCTAAGAACAAGGAGCTACAAGATAAACTTGAGGAAGCTCTACGTGGGAGAGACCTTGCTCATCAGGCTGCCATCTCCCAGCAGCAGGAGAACTCAGAAAAACTGCGCCGTCTGTCTCTGAAAAATCACAAATTTGCTTTAGAGAACAATAAGTTAAAAGGTGATCTTGAGGAAGCTTTACGTGAGAGGAAGCTCGCTCAAGAGGCTCCTGTCTCACAACTAAAGGACAAAGAAGAACAGGTTGATTTGACTTGTTACAGTCAAGAACTGGTTTCTGAGAACAAGAGGCTACAAAGTGAACTTCAGAATGCTATACATCAGAAAGACCTTGCTCGAAGGCAGAGCCAGAGAGACAGAGAAGCTAGCGGCAGACTCGCAGAAGAAGTGGACAAGGAGAAAGCCAATTACCTGCACCTGTTTAAAAGATTTGTGAGGAAAAAGCTTGGACGTTGAAGTTAATGTGCACTCTGCATAACATCATACTTCTTAATAAAACATGAATAAAATGATAATGTATTCCACTCTCATGTCCTCCAACGACCCGCTGTTGCTCTGCGTTGTGTTGCTTGTTAAATTGCCTGTCCAGTGCGGGCGGTTGAGCTCCAAAGGAACGGATACGGAGACTTAGTAGTCCGGAAATGGTGGCGACAGGTTTTATTTATGGCACATGCGGCATCTTTAAGGGTTAACAGTGCAATCTGTATCACTTTCATGCACTCAGATCATTTTTAAGCTAGCACATTCACTGAAGCCGAAGCTAAAAACTTAGCAGCTAGTACCTTTTACTGTGTCACATCACACATCGTTTTTAACCAGAAACAAAAAGTGCATGTCAACAAAATCATTCAGCAATAAATCCCTTCACAGTTTAAAACATATAAATCGTTTCAAATAAAATAATCAAACACTTAACATAACAGGGCTGCAGCTCCACCTAGTGGTGCAACACTTTAGTTGACTTACAATAACATAAGCAACAGGGTCTCCCCCACACAGGGACCTGCTGCCTAGGAGGAAATTCAGACCTGGTTCGTCTGGTGTTATCAGGCAGGGCCACACTGGCTGTGGTTGCGCCACAGAACGGCCGTGGATCCGTTAGTTTCTACACAGTTTCAATGCTTATCTGTTAAACAAATGTCACAAATATAATTGATTGCAATATTGCCTGTGCACTTTTCAAAGTAAAAACACTCCAGCGTTTCTGTCTTTATATACAGTCTATGGTTTCTGTAGACTGAATATATTCATTTGTTTTTAAAAAAAAATTAAACTCTCTCTCTCTCTCTCTATCAGTCTTTCTTTCTCTCTCTCCCTCCCGCCTTAATGATGCACACAGGTAAAGAAACAAATGGTAATGTATAATGACATCATAAGCTCTATTTGTGGCGACTTTGAAATGTAGTTGTAAAATGCTCTTGTAGTGACACTGACACCTACTGGCGGTTTACAGATGCTGCTCCCTAACAATGACCCTGGCAAGTTGGCAAAGAATAATACTGTGTCCTCAATTTCAAATTAAATGAAACCTCTTTTTACATGAACACATATAAACGCAAGAGGAGCATATAAAACTCTTTCTCGGCTCAACTGTTATCCAAGAAACCACTGTATATACAAGATGTACATGTCTCCAGCTTAGAGGAGTTATGATCAAGCAAGTAAAAACTGTGGAGGAGCGGCAGCGTTTGATTCCAGGCCTCCGTGAATCTCGAGAGCCGGTACAGGAGCAGTCAAACCTTCAGCTCACACACGCCAGTTAAACTGAGCTCAAGCCGAATGAGCAGAAACTTGCTGTAAATGAGTAAGTGAGTAAACAAACGCTCTACACAATCTGCAGAAACACATGGTGACGTTCAATCTAATCTGTGAGCTGTTCCAAACTCTCCCAGCTCTAAACCCAACAACCTTTCAACAGTGATTCAGTTTTCCCCTTGTATGTAATGATAAATAATAAATATGTGAACATGAAGTTCTTTATTTACATCTACTCACTGCTTGAATATGGTGTGATCACATTAACATCAATGAATAATCTTAAATTCATGGAGAGAAAAAGACATTTTGCAAAAACAATTAATTGATATTCAAATCTTGAATTTCACAGATTAATTAAAGTCAAATAAATAACTTCTGATGACTTCAGTGAATAGTAGTTTGAAATGTCCATAATATTGATGGTGGACTGTGAAAAAGAGAACACACAGCTGATTGTTTCTGTATCTTTTAATCTTCTGCAGTCTCTGATGGAAGTTCATATTGTACATTCACCACCTACATGCTGCATGTGTGAAGGTGAGGGGCTCCGTCTCTGAAGGTCATAGTTTCACTTGCTTTCTATAACATAAGCCACTTTCAGACACGACCTCCTGAGGAACTTTCTCCAGAGGTTTTCTTTCACACATGCACAACACAGCAGGAGATTCTCTGCTCAGAGTGATCGGGCGGGGGATGGTGCAGCGGGCGGAGGCAGCACGATCTGTGATTTTGTTTAAAGCACACTGACACAGCCGTCGGCCACAGTCACCACAAACCCTCTCGGCATCTTCGTCAGTGGCTTCGCTTTTTCTTCTAGAGATATTAATAGTATTTAGTTTTGTTCAATGTTGCGACTGCTGCGTGTTAAAGGCGTCATCGACCCCCCCCCCCCCCCCCCCCCACTCGCCCGTGGTGAATCCTACAGAGGATCTCCTGCTGCGTTCTCACACTGGCCCGCACTTCCTGCAGACTTTATACTTGGGGGGCGAGCCAGAGAAAGTCTGCAGAAACTCCGGAGGCTCTCGGACATCACACATACATCTTCATCTTCAGTTCAGTGCATCTCTGAGAGTAGCTATAAAAATACCATATATTTCTTTGCTGTTGAAAATAAAAACAGTAAGTTTATTTTGCCCCAACAGATTTGAAAATGTCAAACATAAAAGTATTGACATCACGTGCGCCTCTGGTTGTTCACTTAAACCTAAAGTTAAGGGTTATGAATCATATTTATCAAAGTGCTTTGATTCTTTTCCAAGTCAGTTCAACAGTTATCGTTTCTGTTTACTTGTGGTGAGTTAGGTCATCGTGAAGCTGCACAACACCAGGATTTAATAGTTGTTCCGAACAGGAAAGTATGTGATTGCATTTTAAAATGTCTTTGTCTTTGTTTGAAAAGACATTGACACAGACACGTCCACACAACTCTGGAGTTTTAGAGCCACTAACGCTGCTGGTCCCGTTTTAATCTGAAAACTCTGGTGCAGCGTTTTAGTGGATGAGCGGAAACGTAGACGTAGACGCTCACAACCTCTTGCTGATCGGGTCTTTTCTGTCAAGACTTCGCCTCTGCTGATTTTTCAGGCTCCTGTCACGTGACCACATGACCCACATGAAGAAAACAACCAAATTAAGACGCGAGGCCTAATTTCTTTTTATCTTTTTACTTAGCTAGCTGTGTCATTGACATTATACTGTGTGGTTTATACTGGACTTTAGAAACTGACTCAAACTGTGGATGATCCGGCTTTCAGCTTATCTGTAATGAAATCCTGAACATAAATAAATAAATAAAGAATCAACATATAAGCATGAAGCATGAATTAATTACAGAATCCACTTAAAATACATTGCTTTGAAAACACGATTCAGATTCTACATTTGAGATCTTATCAAACTGTATGAGCCCAGATATTCCTGTCAGCTAATCAGTGCGCTGGATCTTTGCTGCATTCAAGTCCGAGTAGAGAAGTTCTGAAGCTCAAGTTAATCAAACTATTGGCTAAAATAAACATATTAAACTAAAATCTGTCTCAGAGCCTGAGCAATAGAGATTTTGAGGAGCTGATACTTATGTTAGATATGCGAGTAAAAAATTCCTGATTCAATATTTATATATATATCAGTGTGTGTGTGTTTTTTATAGTTCAGACATCAGTGTGTTTCATAAATGCTTATCGGTGGAGATCTGAACTTTCTGAATGAGGTCATGGAGGTTTATTAAAGTTTCATCACACGTTCAGATTAAACACTGTTAGTGTGCACACGGTCGTCTGAGGCCATGTTGGACCGAACTGTGTGTCAGCAAATCAAGTACGTCAGGCTGTGCTTACATGTGGCTGAATATTACTGATCTGACAACATGGAGGAGGCACATCGAGTCGCCTTCTCAGTTACGACAGTTTGTCCTCCGCTTGCGCTCTCTTGCCGGAGCCCCCGTTGGCCTGCGGGGGCAGTAAGTGGTCAGGCAGCAGGAGCTCGACTGTAAAGCTGATCCTTTTGTTCTGGAAGATGCTGTAGGTGTTGTCAAATCTCAGAACGTCTGCGGACGAAGAACAGAGTTAGTCGCCACGTGTGGACGCGGAGGGCGCTGTTGCTCAATATGTTACAGCGTGTTGCTTAGCTGAAGTGGTTACTCACAGACCCCGGGGCGCTCACAGGTCAGAGATCCGTCCTCGGGCACCAAGTGGGCATTGTAGCGTTGGCTGGGAACGACTTCCTGCATCTGAGCCGCTTTCCTCCATTCTCCCTTTTTAGCCTTGAGAAACACCCCAAAGCCGATGTCCGCCCCCTCGCTGGAAAACTGCCACCTGACGGGAAAAATAACGTCTCATTAAAATCTGCCATTATGAGCATGTTGAAAGACAAGATACTACTTTAATGATAACATATACATTTAATATATAAATATATAAACTTATATATAAAAATGTATAATATTTTTAAAGCCATAGCATAAATGAACACTGATTACTGCATATGCTCTTTAGTTTAGTTTATTAATGAATTCAATAATTAATGAGACGGTTGTAAAATTGTAAAATAGTAAATTACCATAATAATGCTTGTTGGAGATCGTAAGGTCGCTGCATCTATGAGCCGCCATATTGGCTACTTGTCATTTGTGTGTTAGCTTGTAATATATAACGTTAAAGAGCTTGAACCAGACAATTTGTTTGTTCACGTCTCCATCAATCAACTAATCCAGGATACCAGCACAACTTAAATAAGTCTTTTCTCCCTGATGTCTGTCGACTGACCTGAGGACGCAGCCCGGGAACAAGATCTCATAATCCAGCTGCTCTGACGATCCTCGACTGACGGTCAAACACTGCTCGTAGTCCACCTGCACGTGGTCCCGCACGTAGTACGACGGAGGAACTGGGCCGACGTGATTTATCTGTGACAGAGACAACAAAGAGTCAGGCAACAGGAGTCGAAGGGTTAATAGATGAAACGTTTGAGAAGCTGAAGAAAGAAAAACAAAAGCTTCACTTACTGTGATTCTGTTTCATTCTGAGCACAAACTATATCAAAGTGTGACCCCAGAAAAAAAAAAACCAGCGAGGGTTGTTTTCCACTCTCCTGTTTATTACACACGACATCAAACCCCTGACGCTCACACTCACACTTCATCACAAAACTTGAGATGGTGAAACAGAAAGTTTTGAAACTCTCGTGGTTCTAATGCTGCTCAGTTCTCACATCCGGGTCAAACTCATCTGAAACCACTTCTCTACAAATCTTGCTAAAGTGGAACTGGGCAGATATTTGGAAACAGACAAAGAGAAAAGATACAGAGAGAAAGAAAAACACACATCTATAAATATTAATATAAATATTCTGTTAGACTTCATCAGGCATCTCCCGACATTTTGGTTCTTTACACAAACTGAAGCAGAAACATATGAAGTGAAGAAAGAAGCTCACAATGTGTAGAATCACACAATGGTAACGAAGCATTTCATTAATTAATAAATTAATACACTTTGCATGAATCCATTAATTTACAATACATGTTAATATATTATGACTACAAACAAACAACATCAATATCAATGTATTATTAAATTAGGATTTTACGTCGTTTTTGTAAACCGCTCATAAATTTGAACTATTTATTGATTTCCTGTATAATATATTTTAATAAACAATCTAAATATCAATTAATGAATTACGTTGTAATGTAATCTGTAATTATTTATAGATCAATAAATGGCTGATGTACAGAACAACTGGTTATTAATTAGTGAAATGCTCAATGACACTTGGCTCTGAAGTTTTTAATGTCCTGTTGCACGGCTCATAACTTTTTTAAACAGACATCAAGAACTACAACAACCTTTCCTGTAGTTTGACAAAAACATCGTAGGATGTAATTATTCCGTCAAACCGGTAAACGAACAATGAGATGGAAACAAACTCATTTCCAGTTAGATGAGAAGATGAGCTGAGGTTTGCACAAAGACTGGAAACAGACGGAAACAGACGAACAGAGTCCGACAACAACTCTGAGAATCACTGTTTATATACGTTTCGTTAAATCTAAGGGCCGCAGCAATCCCTAGTTGTCAGGGACCGCAACTGCAAAACTGTTGAAACTTTCATTTAATATTGTACAGTAACATTTTGAGAGTAACAGGATTAATATGAACCCATCATCGTGTTTTATAATATTCGATTCCATTTGAGAGCATTCAGTGTATTTTCACTGGAACCTTTTTAAATCACAGAACTGAAAAGATCTGTTTGGTGAAATGTGAGAATCTCTGAGTTTACTGAACAGAGTGATTTGTTGAATCCCTCCACCTCCAGTCTTTATGCTAAGTTGCTAACATTAAGATGTTTACATGAGCTGTCGTTAATCACGTTCATTAATGTGTCTAGTGCTGCTCCTGCTTTCAGATTCATTTATCATCATGAGCGTGCTCTCAGTCTAATAGTTTCTACAGTCCAATAAAAACCACACAGTATAATGTCAATGACACAGCTAGCTAACCAAAAAGATTTTAGAAAAACAACAAACAGAAACGGTAGAAAATAGAAAAACATCGTCTCCTGAACACGGCCGTAAATGAATTTCTTTTCCTTGTGTTCCTCATTTGTCCTGGGCCCAATTAAAAATCTACAGAAACAGTAACAAACACACGTCAGTTCTCTCATCTAGAGTATTTTCTATTGTTAGGCTGCATCCACACAACTACGTTTTCATTTGACAGCAGCGGTTTTCAAACTAAACCGATCTCTGTCCACACGACAGTTTACCGACGTCTTTGTTTCCAAACATCTCAGTTTCTGCTCGTCCGGAGTTTTCAAACTAAAACGGGACCAGCAGCGTTTCCAGACTTTACCGGCTCTAAAACTCCGGAGTCGTGTGGACGAATCTGTGTTAATGTGTTTTCAAATGAAAGTGTAGACGAGTGGATGAAGCCTCAAGCTGCTGTTTCCTTCACTAGTTGCTCAACACTACACCGAGGATCTGTCGTTTCTACACAGCGAAGCAGAAGTGTTTTTAATTTGCAGCTTTCTGTGGATTGTCTGCAGAAATGTTAAATTAAAATGAATCTTCTATGATCCAGTCCTTTAGAAAACTTCTGCCTGGATCAGACTCTACTTTCCTGCTCAGGCAAATTAATTATTCTCTGCCTGGAGGAACTGGAAGAGCTGGTGCGATGAGAACATAATTTGCCAGTCAAATCCTCAAATGTAAACTCACAACACGTCAGCAGTAAACATAAAAAACCAGCTGCTCTGTCTCCAAAACAAAGCTGTGGCTGCCAAGCTAACGCAGGAGGGAAGCCAGAGAGAGAAAACTACAGAGCAGGAGGGGAAAGTTTCAGAGATAAGAGACGACAAACATGAAACTACTCCAAAATAATGTGCACAGACTTTTTCAGACTTCAGAGAGGAGGGCTGATCGTTCAGAACAGACGTGTTTCCTGTTAAAGTAAAGTGACCTCATTCAAAGCAACTGACTTTTGTGTCACAATTCTGATAAAATAAAATAAAAAAATAAGATAAAAACACATTTTTATTGCCTCAAACATTTTCCATAAAACAACTGACCCTTGTGTGTGTGATGACATTGATTTCAGCAGAACAGATGTAGAGTGCGGATTCATCTGCTGATCACGAGAAACAAACCTTTGGATGAACTTAAATTATAGTTTTTGCATTGAGTAAATCCTGCCCTGTGGGTGGATCCCTTTACAAAGGGGTAATTTGCGTCTACGTGCATCCACTTGTCTCCTCCGACCCGTCAGCCCTCTTCTCTACAAAGCAGACTACAGGACGCTGAGTGGTTGACTCACCCGGGTGCGACAGCGAGGATCTCCGTCAGGATCCGTCAGTTTACCGCCGTATATCATCGGCAGCTCCTCCGCGTCGATGTACTTCAGTAACACCTCCTGCCAGTTCGCTGTCAAACAGCAGCGCACGTTTAAAAAAAAAAAATCCATCTGAATCTAACGTTCTTTTCAAATCTGATGCGATAACGCGCGGCGTCTCACCTCCGAGGATATTGATCTTGTGTCTCGTGTTCTCGCTCAAGAAGTGCTTGACGAGGTTGAAGGCCACAGGAAAGAGTTTGGGGGCTGCAAGAGAAAATAAAGGTAAAGGTACAAACCAGACGTTTAAGCAGCAATAATCAAGAATCATCCGTTTTCTGGAGGAATTCACCTTTAATGACGAACAGCCTCTTCAAACCCTCTGGGTAGTTGTCTTCAAACATCTGGAGGATCTGGTGACGCAGAGAACGTTTTAAGATCCAGACTAATTCTAATGCATCACCTCGTAGTGTGTGTGTGTGTGTGTGTGTGTGTGTGTGTGTGTGTGTGTACCTCTCCATATGTTTCTATAGCAGGCTTCCATAAGTGTTTCAGACCCAGACCTTCAACATCGTAGATCATCGTGATCGACTCCACGTTCTTCCCCAGCTGGATGAAAAATGTATTAATGTAAATAAAACATTGCAAAGGTGGTAGAGCAGGTTGGTCATTAAATAAGTTTGTGGTCACGTTGGATAAAACTGTACAATTTGATTCATCAAGTGAGAAAAGTGAGAAATTCATATGATTCCAAATGAGACAGAAATTAATGAAATATTTCTAAAAAAGGAAGAAATTATTGTTCAAAGGTTTTTTTGGCCAAAATGTAAAAAAACCCATAAAAACTGCATAATAAAATAAAAAGTCAAATTAATATCACATTTGAAAATAAGAGTTAAGTCGTCTGCTATGCGTTAAAATGTGAAAAGTGAAAAAGTTTCCTTTAAAATACCTTTAAACTTTAGGATATTTCATCCAAAGCAAAATTATCAACAAAAAGTATTAAACTCAAGTTGATAAACTGAAGAAACAAGAGAAGAAGAAAATGCAGCTCTGTAAGGTTGTAGTTAGAAACTGTGCGTTAATGAGGCGTCTGAATAATCAGAAAAATGATTTCCTGACTGGGAAAAATTTACGTGGACGCCACCTCGAGTCGCAGGGGGCCCCTTTATGAGAAGCCCCTTAAATTCTATAACTGGAGACTGTAGGACAACATGGTCACAACCCAACGTCCCCTGAAGGGCTCCGGTCTCTCACCCTCTGTGACTGCAGGGTGCAGTCCTGCTGCAGCATCTCACAGTCTCTGATCTTGGACTTGATGAAGTCCTGTTTGGAGGCGGACAGGAAGAGGCCTTTGGGATCCACCGGCCCGATCACGTCGTACCAGATGGGGCTTCCCTCGCGGTCGTGACCACACATCCCTCCGGACAGATACTTCTCTATCACCTGCAGCCGAACATCAGAGCATCAGTGAGCAGAATGACTCAGTTTCTGTCCGCGGGGTTCACACGTGTCCTGTTTTTACCTCTGGTGGACGCCACTCTGTGATTATCGTGTCCACTTTCATGTGTCTCCTGAACTCCACGTGCTGGAAGAAAAGACGGGCGTGAAGTTAAAAGATGAATTCGTGTTGAGTTACGACAGAAACTGTTTCTACGGCAACCGACCCCCCCCCACCCCACCCCCCACCCCGAGCACAGTGTGGTGAATTAAGTGGCTTAGGAGGTTTTAGTCGGTAGATGATGTGAAACCTGCTCCGTCAGCAGGACAGGGATCAGTCGTGTGCAAATACACACACGACAGTACACACGTGCAAACACATGTTCACAAACTGTTCTGATTTGTAAATGTTCAGATAGAAAGCTGACGCAGGCAGCTGCAGAGTAGATTGTGAGTCTGATGAGGTTTATCTATGATATGATCATCTTTTTACTGCACGTTACTAAAACAACCGGAACAAACAACAATGCGACGATTCTGCTTCTGATTTGTCGATTTGTGTTTGTTGTCTCGACTGTGTTGAGCTTTCAGGGCCACCGTACTTTTATTTATAAGTGATAACTTAATTCATTATACGTTAAGAAGGTCGGATGTTATTGTTGATGAGACGTCGGCTCGTCAGGGCTGCTCCTCTCGTCAGCTTGTTGTTTTCAACCCCCTATCGGGTATTAATCAGTTCCTGCAGCTTTAAGTCTGGAGGCTGTAAATCTTGTGTCATCTCTATCTGATCCCCTCAGTCTGCAGCAGTGACTCAGTTTCCCCACAGAGAATCGTTACCTCTGTAATCTGCTGCCACTCCTGTGCCGCTGGAGGAGACTGCACTTTCACACACCACAGATAAGTGAGTGAAGGAGAGGGCAGCAAGGTTCTACCTCCACTTTCCATTTCACTTCTACATGAGGCCTGTTCTGAAGAGGAAAAGATGAGATGTCACGTTACCTTTCTCAGCATGGCCTCCGACTTCTGCAGGTTGAAGTTTCTGGCTGAAACAGAGAAAGAACAGAGAGATGCTATGCTTCATATGACACTATAACTCATACAGTTATTTTAAAAAAACATTAAGGACAAACAGGTGAATGTCTCCTGTACGTTCTCAGCTCCTCCGAACGAGACTGATGAGGTGATCTCAGATATCGGTGCATCTAGTCATGGTTTTATTTTCTGGTCTCTCTCTCTGTTCCACATTTTCCTCCGCTCACCCCAAAAAGAATAAAATGTATAAACCTACAGAAAGTAGTTCGAGACTTTCCAGGAGGTCAGTGTATCTCACTGGTCTCGATCTTATGAAATGTATGATTTAAAAATGACTGACTGTCTCATTCCAAGTTATGAAACTGTCTGTGAGGAAATAAAATAAAAACAGAACCATATCTAAAATGATAACCAAGCACGTCCGTAGAAAAAGATATGAGGAAGATAAAGACGTGTATTGTGTAATAGCAGAGCTTCTTTAAACTTTTTTACATAAACAGATGGATGTGGATTTGAAAACAAGTGTCTCTATCAGATCACTTTTAAATCCACTAGATTCAGATCAAGATCCAAGAATTATTCTCAAAACGAACATGTTTAAAAGTTACAGAAAGTTTTGATCCGACTTCTGTCCTCACTCGTGTCTCATCCTTCCACCAGTTTCTTGGAAATCCGTCGAGTACTTTTTGTTTAATCCTGCTGACAAACACACAAACCTCCTCGGCGGAGATAATAATGAGACCAGTTTAAAACTAAACATCTTCAGATCCTGTTTTATCCTGTCTTTATTTAGTTTCAGCTTCCTTGTACCAACAACTACAACGTTTGCCGAAAACACTGAACAAACTGTTTCGTAAACCTTTTAACAACCAACAGAATTAGGGGAAAAACAAGTCGATCACTAAATCACCATCATGTGAAAGAAATTAGCCGCGAAGAAATTACACAAGAGTTTTTTTTAAAGGTTTCTGTAAAAAGCAGCTGCAGGGACCACGACACACAAGAATCTCTTATAAACAGTAAGAATTCACTTTGAGGCCTCGGAGAGTAACGATCCTCTTCTCTGACATGACTGAACCACAGTGTGAGGGACGGGGGACACATGGACACACAACGCTAATTCACTGTGTAAGGTGATTAGCTCTGCAGCGACGCTCACTATACCTCCTCCAGCAGTGGATTAAAGTTTAGCAGCTAACGCTCCGTTCTGGCAGCGTAACCGTGGCCTCGAGGGCTCGGAGTGACCGGCAGGGACAGACGGGGACAGGGCAGGACGTGGAGACGGAGACAAGTGTTGTTGTGGGTCGGGAGTAAGTGTACGGCCAACAGGACGTAATCATCAGTGGCTTCGCTGAGAGATTTGAGATTGATGTTTTGGGAGTTCAAGAAGGCTGTCTACTGTCAACAAGGCCGGTGGTTCGATCCCCGACTGCAAGATTGCCCTGACATCGTATGGGTGAATGCAACTTGAGTGGTCGAGAAGAAGAATATGAAATACTTGGTAATAAAGAGAATAGTGGGTGTGTGTCCCATGTGTGGCCACTTGTGAACACAGAAATCAAACCTGTGACGTTATCTGAAGCCGTGATAAAAGTTTACAGCGTGGCTGGAGTTCATCTGATAACAGCGGATGACACCACCCTCGCACTGTGAGTCTCCGACAAGGTCCAACCGTCTCACGCCACATTTAAATGTGTTAATTAGCGTCACTGAGAAATGTGATGTTTTTTCATCAAGAGCCCTGAATTTATTCTCGGAGAAATCAAAGTAGGTTTTGTGAAAGTTCCTGCTGATAAACAAACCAGAGGAACACCCGCCAGCCGCCTCGGGCCTCATTCTGACGTTTGATATCAGGGACGAACTGTTTTTGCATTTATGGGCAAAACCACAGACCCACAATGCACTGCAGCAACACATGATGTCACCACATTCAAAGTGAATTCTGCATCACACAACATGGTGTTATAACCTGATGTGTGTGTGTGTGTGATCCTGATTATTATAAGGTCAATCATTAACTCTGAGCGTGAGCGGCCTCGGGTGATTCTCTTCAAATCAATGAATGGACTGTTCCCGACAGAAACCCAGCGGCTCAGTGTCTCCTGGCAGACGAGCTGTGGCTCATCGTAGTCAACGTTTAATGCGATTATCGGTGGATTAGCCGGATGCGTGGAGTCGTGGAGTCTGAGCGCACAACCTCCACCTCCGATCACGGTCAGACACACTGAGAGAATAAAAGATGCCGGGTCCTGGTTGAGCTGCTGTGACATCAGGGGTCAGAGCAGATTCTGGGCTTTTTTTTTTTCAGTTGTGGTTTCAGCATCGTGTTCCACGACCGTGTGAGTTTCTCAACTGCTGCAATCAGTGTTTACATGCGTTGCTTCAAGTCGCCTCATGTGATCAACCGCAGCTTCTGCTTCCCGCACTATGACAGCAGCAGATTTTCACCATGAACTCAAACTGACGATGGGGAAGAGGAACGCACATTTACTGCAAACGGAGAGAGATGAGGGGACGAAGGGGTTATTCCTGTTTTCCACCTCCTGAGCCCAGTGATCAGATCGGATCAGGCGAAATACAAGTTGGATTAGTTTTTTAATTTGAAATTAGAAATAAAATAGATGTGACAGGAGAGGATGAGGAGCCGTGGGATGGAACCACAGATCTTTCACATTACGATTCAAGAACTTTTATTTATTCGACCTAAAACTGCTTAAATCACTTATTTTACGTCGCTTAGGAGAGAATCAGGAAGAGGAGGGAGTTTTGTTTCACTGAAATCTGCTTCAAAATGTAATGACAACAATAAGTATTACTATAAAGTTTATTTCTATATCACTTTTTATGCTAATGTAACAAAGTGCTTAACACGAAACAGAGAAAGTAAAAGGATGGAACGAGAGCAGGTGTCGTAATTTAACTCACCTCTGAGCCAGCGCAACAGGAAGTGGTCATGCTGTGCGGGAAGTTGAGGAAGAATGTCTTGTATCCTCTCTCGAAACTGCAGAGGAAGAGGAAGTAAGGGTTTATCTTCAGCCAAATATTTAAATTTTCAAAACATTTGTTTTCTCTAATTAGAGTCGTGTATATTTCCATATTTCCATCTGACCGTTACTGAGATTGCACAAAAGCTCCTGAAGTGATTTCTCCGACAGTTTGTGGAGAGCTGGTGCACGACCCACGGGTTTCAGAGGTGATCCGAACAAACACGGTGAGACTGGGTGTTAGCCTTGTCGGAGGTGTTTTGTCCGATCAACACTCTAAACTCTACTAAAGCTAAAGAAAACAGAACTCTCCAGTGACTTTGCTTTAAAGAATGATTTGAAGAAGAACTCCAACACCTGCTGTTACTTTCTGGTTTTCACACGATGTTGGAAACTTGCTGCAGGGATTTTCTCCCACAACACGAGCATTGGTGAGGTAAACACTTTAAATCCATCCCAGAGGTGTTGACGCTTTGAAAACCGACTCTTTATCAAACTGAAACATTCGTTTATATCCACACACAACGTCTGCAGCACACAATGCATGACTCAGCATTAGGATTTCCCTAAATTAAGTTTAGAACAATATGCTCTGGTGATGGCAATAACTCACTTCCTCTGTCCACATACTTTTGGTCATATAGTGTGATTCACCTTATCTAAGTGTACAAAGTTCCCCTTCAGTCAGACTTACTTAATCCACAGTGAAACACAGTCGTCTCTGTGAGTCTGATGTGTTTAATGATGATGGAGCTCATTGATGAGCTGGAATTCATTTATTTACATATTCATTCATTTATTTACAGCTCGTCAGCTTCTCGTCATCTGTAGCGCGTTTGTTTCTGTGTCCGTGCAGTATTGCTGTGTGAAGTCAGATTCATTATTTTAAACTAAATTCAATTCTTTCTCGTGGTTTCTTTCTCTTTGCGCTCAATCTTTCATCTTCAACTTAAAGGTGCAGTGTGTAGAATTTAGTGACACCTAGTGTTGAAGTGTCATGTTGCAGCTGAACACCCCCCCCCCCCCCCCCCCCCCCCCCCCCCCCCCCCCCCCCCCCCCCCCCTCCTTCCAAACATGAAAAAGAAACTGTGGTAGTCTTTAATTGAAAACTCAAAAGGTTTTAGTTTGTTCAGTCTGGACTAATGTAAAAAACATGGCGACCTCTGTAGAGAGGGTCCCCTCCATGTAAATATAAAGTATTTCAATATAAAGTATTTCAATATAAAGTATTTCAATATAAAGGGTCTTTTCTGAGGTAAAGAAAACTACAATTCATATAATTTAGATGAAACGAACTAGTGAAAACATCATGAGGATTATTCTACATTAAGTTTCTGCCATTAGATCCTCTCACCTGAATCTTACACACTGGACCTTGAAGCACCTCCTGCTATGAATAAAGTTTATTATCATTACACAATATTACACCCCCCCCACTAAACCCACTAATGCACCTGAACTGTATTAACCATCAGAGAGGGAGCAGCTTATAAAACCTGGACTGACTGGATGTGATGTAACCATGACAATGAAACCCAGGAAGTAAAAGATGAGAAAGAGCCAAATTGATATTGTGCTTTTTAGGTACGAGAGAAATAATGTGACTGTGGAATCAGAGAGATTCACAGGAAACTGCAGAATGTGACGAATCTAATAATGACGAGTGAGTATCACTGTTATTATTATTATTATTGTTATGAAGAAGATGAAGATGATGAAGAAGAAGATGATGAAGAAGATGAAGATGAAGAAGAAGAAGATGATAACTACCTGCTGCAGAGCTTCAGTCTGTTTAGGACTCAGGTCTCCAACTCTTCCGCTCATGTCTGAGCTCAGAGGACGTGACGGAGCAGATTTAAACTCAGATCCTCAGACGCAGCTGGTTTCCACCGCGTCACCGGCTCCTCCCGCACCTTCTCCCCGGGATGCTGCGCTCCGTCCTCGGTGTCGTGTTGTCTCCAGCTGGACGTCAGGTGGAACCACACATGTAATCACCTCCCTCCCTCTCCCTCTCTCTCTCTCTCTCTCTCTCTCTCTCGCTGTGTCTCTCTATGTTTCTCTCTCTCTCTCTCTCTCTCCAACCAGCTGACCTGGCCAAAGATAGGAGAAATGACAGGACGATCACTCTGAGCGAAAAAACATGAACCACAGAGAAGGAGGAGGAAGCCCCGCCCCCGAAACCAGCTGACCTGGCCAAAGATAAGAGAAATGACAGGACGATCACTCTGAGCGGAAAAACATGAACCAAAGAGAAGGAGGGGGATGAGCCCCGCCCCCTTCTCCAAGATGTTTATGTTAGACTTGATGAAAACGTGACGTCACTTTTTCAAACTACGAACATGTGCTATCAGCAAATTCTACAGCATCAAATCATATTATATACACACATGGCAGGTGCAGGTCATGTGATACTTGTTGTTAGCTTGTTGTTAGCTTGTTGTGTAACATCTTCCAGCAGCTATGATATCAGCTCGGAGGTACATCTGCTAAAGGAAGATTCAAAGCTTAACGAACAATTATCTCACTTATTTCAGCTCCTACATCGGCTGTTATTGTTTAGTCACTTTTACTGACCCGTTTCATTTCAGAACTTTCAGGTCATATTGAAATGAGTCATATTGAAATGAGTCATATTGAAATGAGTCATACTGAACAGACGTGCCACTTTTTTTTTTCCTTCAACAAAACACCTGCTTGAATTGCACTAAGTGAACAAAGTGTGTGTTATTTTACTAATAAATTATGATTTATTTTTTATATTTATTATTGAATTAAACTTTCGCGGCATGTAGCGGTGTCGACCTGTCACCTTTAACCCGTCATCAAGTGAAAGAACTACGGTGGCCTTCATGTTGCGAAAAATCGCGAAAAGCCAGATATTGGTTTGTCCCTTCTGAGCTGCCATAGCAACAATGACGCAACAACATGGCGGACACCGAAGAGCACATCTGATGTATTTTAAAGATAAATCCGTGTGAAGATATAAAAAACTAATTATAATGAAACGAACACACATGTATTGTTTATTTGTGATCACACAGCAAAGATAAAACTATTCTGCTCTTTATTTCACGATGTATCTGAACCGTGCGAGACAAGATGCTAACACCCTCCTCGTTTCCGGTTGACCCGGAAGTTATCCGGGCTTGTTTACATTCTCAGAGGAAGGAGAGAAACGTCACCAGCTTCCGCTCCAGAACAACAATGTCTGACACGCTGGGTTTTCGTGTTTGTTAACGTTTCCTCCGTGTCGCCTCGGACCATGGCTCCTTCTCTCCGCCGCCGCTGCTGCTGCTGCCTCTGGGTCGCGCTGCCGCTGCTCGGGCAGCTGGTGGCGGCGGAGCTGCTCGCTCAGGTGGAGGTTTTCCTGGAGCAGCGGCCCGGGGTCAGCGCTCTGCTCCAGGGGGAGGTGGTGGAGCCGAGCGGCGGCGGCAGGAGCCCCGAGCCCCGGGAGGAGCTGGACGGGGAGCTGGTCCTGGTGAGTGTCCGGAGGCTCTGGTTCAAAGATCATTCATTTAATGTGGTGATGGTTGTTTATAACACTGAGTTTATAATGGGACCAATTATTATATTTAAATCTACCAGTTTACCCCAAATATGATCAATCAACTTTAGTTTAAATAAAATAAGTAATACATGTGTGAAATCTAAATATACACTCTACTTTTCCTTAATGATACTTTATTATGGTTATTATTTTCGGTTATATGATCAGAAAAATGCTTATTTCTTGTTATATAAAGTGAATATTTGGGGTTTTGAATTAAATTCTTGTGGCAAATGATGCTGACAGTGATATATTTGATTATATACTGTATATATTTGTGTGTGTGTGTGTATTAAAAGGCTAGAAGTGACAAGAAATGAAATTGAGATTTTTTTTAAAGTACATTTTCAAACTGGAAAAACAAACGCTAATAATCGTAGATCTTTATTTTCAACTAAATCAAGGTCACAAACATGCTTATTTCCTGTTTTACTTCAGTAAAGTGAATCATTTGAATTAAATTCTTGTGGCAAACAACGGACTAACGTTTCATTTGTACTTGCACAAATAAACCACAGAAAATTCCACGTGTGTATAAACCTGCTCGGCAATGAAACCTGATTCTGATTAAGAAACAAGACAAAATCAACTTGTGCTCTAAGAAATTGTTGTTGGCATTTTCCTTTGTTTCATAAATCAAATGACTAATTAAGTAATTTAATAATTGTTCAGTTTATAGTGAAAATAATCTTTTGCTCTCTATGAACAACTCTCTCCTTGGATAGCTGCTGTAAATGGTCCCTGAGATTCTTCCTCTATGTCTACTCCTCAACTTTGAGCTTTTAAAGGAAAGTTGGATTTGACAATATTTGCATTTTCTCCTCAGGTTCAAGATGAGGAGTCGCAGGTGAGCGGAGGGAAAGCGGAGGAGGACGCCAGCGAGCAGGAGCCGTGGATCGGGCTGGTTCCCGTGGAGATGGACGACAGCAAAGCCTCCACTGGGAACCAGGAGTCCTTCACTGATGCAATGGTGAATAAAGTGAGTGTGGTCGAACTCTGAGTTATTTTGTTTTGAGCTTCAGTTGAATAAAACGTAAGATTGTCTCGTCTCTGTCCAAGATGAAGCGAGCCCTGGTCCTCGGAGCTTCAGCGCTGATCATTCTGGCTCTCAACCAGAACACCGTCAGTGAGGTAGAAGTATCTGAGAAGTTGTGTCACTGATAATTACAGTTGGATATGTGTGTGTGTGTGTGTGTGTGTGTGTGTGTGTGTGTGTGTGTGTCATCACATGCAGTTTGTATTTAATCTTAAAGTACAGCCCGGCCAATATACAGTATATTGTTGGGGTCTGATATTGTAGAATAAAATATTTGCTCAAAAACATTGAGGTGTGAAAATGACGGTGTTGCTCATGTTTCTGAACTAAATTCTGGCTCTTTGTGTTTCAGATGGATCTTTCTCAGGTTCTGTCGAAGCCCATCATCGTGATCCAGACGTCTGAAAATGTCACTAAGCTGATCGGAGCTCTGCTCAGGTACAAGAACGCCTCAAAGTCACAGAACTGTTCTGTTCCCTGAATTCAAATGTAAAGATAACTTTATTTATTACTCAGAGGGTTTATAAAGTACAGAACATAATGTCTGTGGTGCTGATGGTAGAAATCACAGTGTCTCGAAATTAACCAGCCGTTTCTCTTACATATCAAATATTAAGTTCTGAAAATTGGCACTGAATATTAAGTCTTAGTCTTAACTTCAAATATAATAATAATGAAATGTTTGTTTCTGCTTTAATCGGAAATGTATTTAAAAAGTCTGATCAGATCTTTATTCACTGTGGTTTATGTTGATGCCACAAAGATTCCACCAGTTTGTCTTTTGATTTGTTCCTTATTCTGTACATGGAACCTCGGTTTATCTTTTAATCTCCTTCTACTTATTGATAAAAAATTCATTTATCGGTTTGTCCTCCTGTAAGCTCAGCGCTCGATGATTGTTCTTGGCCCTTAACGTCAGTTTGTGTCTTCACAGGGGCCTTCAGGCGACAGCGAAAATCACGTACAAGACGATCCTGCAGGACAACTTGGTGAGCGCCGCCACAATCCGCTGACTGTGTGTTTTTCAGTTGTTAGCACCCTCCAGTGGTGAGTGAACAGATGACAGGCTGAGCTGACAGTGAGCACGTGCTGCTGTGTGTTCGGGCAGGGCGCCACGCTCACGCTGTGGTCCAGCTGTGGGCGATCGAGAGGCGGGCGCTACGGAGAGTGGCAGGGGGTCATCTGCACGGGAGAGACCAACTCTCAGGTCCAGGTGGGGGGGAGCAGAATCAACACATCAGCATCTTTCTTTCTTGAAGTCAAACAACTTCAGAATGTTTCACAGAACAAACTTAACAAAATACAAAACAACGCAGACAAAGTACAACTTAAAATTATAAGTATAATGAAAGTTCATGTGAAGTAAAACAAAATGTCTGAATCAATGAAACCAATCAATCACACACAGTCTCAAATTTAGTCGATTTCAATATTGTCTTCAATGTTTCGTTGTTTAACTTTTTATTTATAATAGAGGAGTGATTTATTTATTATGTTTATTTTTCAGGGAGAGTGTATTTTAATAAAAACACTGTAAATATTTATTATATATTTAAATCCAGGCATGAAAATACAATTCCAAGTTTAGTTTGAACACTTTTAAAAAACTCATTTGTGTTTTCTGAGTCGTTGTCTGTGATTTAAATGAAATGTATCTTAGTCAGAAGATAAAACAACTCCTCTTCCTCTTCCCTCGCTCCGTGTCTGTAGAAATACCTGCAGCAGTTGTGGGACACTGTCCTCCTGGTGGCGCTGATCATCAGCACCGGAGTCATCGTTCAGGCCCGTTGGCAGTACCAGGACCACGAGCTCAACGACGACCTGGAGGTAAACGCCTCAGCTCTCATCGAGACCCTGTAGGTTCCAATGGTCTGTGGAGATGGTGCTAACTGAGCAGACTGTGTTTCACTGTACTTGTAAAATGTGCAGTGTTGAATCTAATCGAAGTAAGAAGTACCTGAACATCTTTAAAACCTCTAATGTATTTACGACTCTGAGTTTCTGAGGATTCGTATCTTCACTACACAGTTCCAGTGATCCATTTAGTAACAGCCAGTCTCAGAACATTTAGATTTTATTGAGCTCCGAGCGTCAATGTTCCAGATGTTCCAGAAGTTCCAGATCCATATCTCGTAAAAGGAAAACTTTCAGTCCTGTGTTTCCATAACGCCGTCATGTGACGCTCGGCTGCGTCGTGTCCTCAGCTGCTTCCCAAACAGGACGTCCTGAAGAGGATGTCGTCTCTGAAGACCAAAACGTATCGTCAGCCCAAACCCTGGTGTGACCCGTCCCAGCCGGTGGAGACGGACAACTGTGCCGTCTGTCTGGAGCCGTTCAACAACAACCAGGTATAAAAGATATAAATCACAGTGATTATATTTATATTTATATATAACTGACAGTTTATACAACCCGCTGTCCTGCGCCTGAGATAAACACCAGAAAGCTCCGGTGCTGTGACTGCTGATTTCAGATCACGTGATCTGTGATCCACGAAGTGCGGTTCATCATGTTGTGTTGTCGTCCTCTCAGTGTCTGCGCGTGTTGCCGTGTTCTCACGAGTACCACAGAGAGTGTGTGGACCCCTGGCTGCTGCTGCAACACACGTGTCCTCTGTGCAAACGCAGCATCCTCAGTGAGTTCACGTCACGACATCACAGTCACACTGTCGTCTTCTGCTCTCTGATACACAGGTTCTACACTGAATGATAACATTTTATAATAGTTTCATTAGTTTAATAAAGAAACATTATATTATTTGTACCAAAGTGAACTGTCCGTCAGTGTTGTATGATTTATATTCTGGTTTTACAGGATCATACTTATTTATAATAATTATCGTAAAGTGTAGCTCAGTGTTTTAGTTTGTTATGATCAAGACAATTTAAATTTATTTGGGTAATTTAATCTACAATGAGACTTTTTTTTTTTTAGATTTTATTTCTTATAAAGTCAGAGCATATTTTGTGAAATCTTAATCTTAAATATAACTAACGTCAGATGAATGTATTTACTTATTATATTTCTGTGAACTGTGGTGGAACAGATGTTTTGATTTAAAGTACTGCAAAGTTGTACTTCAGTATAGTTCAGCATCTGTAACATTATCACCTTTAAATACCAGGAAGGATCCACTATGTTTTTTCTTTCTGCAGCAGAAACTCCTGAATGTCTAATTATTTCTTTCTTTAAATATGATCTATTGTTTGAGAATATAAATCGACCACTAAACTCTAAAACTAAATGTTCTGTCTTTTGATTGGATTTGAATTTTTCACGTGTTTCTCTAAATCGTTTTATTTCCTGTCTCCTCAGGCAGCGTCTGTAAAGACAGTTAACGGTCGCCTCACCTCCACCAGCGCCGCAGCAGCCGCAGGGAATCAACCCTCGTCCTCGGTGACTCACCTGTAGCCGTTTTTTTTACCGACCTCGCCGCTTCCTCCTTCCAGCAATGCATTGTGGGAGCAAATCATGACTCCTTTGGGACTGTGGCGCAGTCGGACGTTGACCTCTGACCCTCGAGGTGGGTCGCAGACAAACAGTGGAAGTTTGAACACAATACTATGAAGTACTGTAGCGTGACGCTGGGCGGTTAAGATGTATAATGTAAATAACTGATCTGAAGTCATCTCGCTCAGCTCTACTGTCGAAGAACTGTTGTGCATGAACAGTTCTTCTCCTGGGATCTTGTAACTGTTCACCTGTGGAAGTATTCGTTTGTGACGATGTGACACAAACACGAAAAGCGTCTGAGCCACAAAACATTTCCCCTTTTTTTCTCCTCTGTTAACGCTGACGAGCTCGGCGAGTATTCACGAGTCAGCTTGTGCCTGAACGTTCACTCGCCACACGTCGACGTGCAATTTATTTCCTAACGACGTCAACAACAGACGCGTCAAGCGGACTAACAGATGTAAAGAGTAACCGACTCCAGTGTCCAAACGTATTTCCGTTAGAAGTGAGTGGTAGCGGTTCTGTAGTTGTCGTGCAGGATTAACAGTCGATAGCAGATGTGAGTGTTTGCACTCGTCCGTAATTTGCCTTATTGCACAAACACACCTCCTGAACTGTCTGAATCCAGACGTTTGTTACAGTCGCTCTCTGTTTTGCTTGGTCGGCGGTGGAGGAGCTGAACGTGTAGTTTGAGGCTGCGGCCTCGACTCAGATGCTTTTTCAACCTCTTTGAATTCTCTTTACGTTCGGAGCGTTTGTGTGAAGAAGGTTAAAACCTTTCTGCTGCGTCATGTGACCTCGCGCTGCTCTGACACAGCCGCAAAGTTAATCTGAGTAATTACAAAGTTTTTGACCCGAGCCCGACGAATATGAACCTTTTTGAGTTCCCTGATTCAAGTTCTATATATTTGGTAGAATTTTTTGTTTTCTTTATGTTTATAGTTATTTATGATGAAGTCTTTTAAACCTCACTCACATTTCTTGGGTTTGATAACATCTTGGAAATCGTTGCCAATTATTTTAAATATGTAAATCAACTAATATCAGTATGAGAATCTTTTAAATCCTTAATATCTGCATCAGCCCCAATAATCCATATTTGTTGGGCTCTAATTTTAATTTAACGCAACAGAGTGTTAGCGCCTCGTCGAGGGAAAACATTCGATTTGGAGAATTAAGTCGTCATCGAGAAGAAACTTGTAATATCGCTAGAATAAAGTCGTAAATTTACAAGAATAAATAACTTGTCAGTGTGATTATAATAAACTCAGCTTCTCCTGATTCTAGTGACCATGTTGAGCTGAGGAAGCATTTTGTTAGTTGTGAAACTTATAAAGTAGAAGACGCTCCTCATTTTAAAACAGGAGACGTAGATTAAATTACGACTTTTTTCTCGAAATCTCAGAATTTAATTTTCTTTACCGTGACATTAATACTCCGTCGTACAGTGACGGGATGATTGTGTGAAGAAAAGCCTGAAGTCAGAGTTTATTTATAATTTACAGATGAAATATTAAATAGCAAGTGTTAAACTATTGTAGGATTTATGGAAACTTTATTTATTTAAAATGTTACAGCTCAACAAAACAGTTAACTTCAAACTCTGAAGCATCTCCGACATGTTCTCGTGCTAAAAGCAAAAACCTCACATCCACTTGAATTCTTTGCATCTTGTGAAAGACGGAGTCGGAGTCCGAAGATGTTGGAAACATAACATCGAATTTATTTTGTTATTTTTTGCAACGTCAACTTCAAAAAGCAAATTAAAGAAGCTTTTCTTTAATTCGAAAAAGCAAAATGACAGATCCGTTCTCGTGGTAGAAAATAGTCTGTGCGTGGCAGCGTGTGTGTGTGTGTGTGTGTGTGTGTGGGGGGGGGGGGGGGGTCTCAGCAGCGAGTGTGAGACACGAGGCTCCACTGAGCAGCACGTGCTTCCAAACACAAACACAGCAGCAGCGAGACGTAGAGACGATGCTGTGAAGGCTGGAACCAGGGATGACGTCGCATGCGGTTAAATATACGCTGCTCGTTGAGGTTCAGAGACGCTGATGTCCAGACTTTGACACCAGGTCGGTGATTGTTCTTCCAGCTACAGACGGTCTCTGTAAAACCCTGAATGTCTCGTCCTTTGTTATTTTCCTATGTTGTCTCCTCGATGATGATGATGTCAAAGAAACTTCTCTCACTCACTATGGATCTTAATAATAAACTGATTTGTTACTTGGCAAAAATAAAACTCTCATTCTTTGTCCTCAGAACTTTGGTTGTTGATGAGCTAGAGAAAGAAAAGCAGATGTTGAGCGTCTCAGTCAACGAGCTGCTCAGAAAGTCCAATAATTACATTTCTGTCCAGCGACTGAAAACCTTCAGTGACTTCTCCCGCTTCACTTCAGGACCGGAGCGCCATCGAAAGTCCGTCCAACCAGAACCTGGATTTCCCTTTTGTCTCTGTCACACTCTCTATCCACCACCCTGCCACCATCAGTCGGGTCGAGCAGCAGCCGTCGACACGCGTCAGGACGGGATCATGCCTTTGTTCCTCTTGCGGTCGGCCATGCTGCGCCGGTTGTGGTTGGCCACACGGTTCTTGTTGGCTTCCTTCTTGCGTCGGTCCAGGAATGTCTCCGTGGTTTGTCCTTGGCCTTTGGGTTGACCGACCACGTTGGTGGTTCGCTCCGGTCGGAAACTGGGAGAGACGGACGAAGGGACAGGGATGTTGTGTTTGTTTCATTTGGTGCAGATCCAAATAAAACTCTGAAGTTAAATGTGGTTTCATAAAGAGATGGAAGTATGAACTCTACGTTTAATAAAACTTTACAATCACTACAATACTTTTTAACCGTTAACCCTTAATTAAGAGAACTGGAAAACCTCCAGAGAAAAGCTCGTTGAATGTGTAAATGTTCTGAGGATAAAGGTTTAAAGAAAATCCTGGATCTACAGAGGACGTTAAATCTTTACCCTCGTCTTTGCTGCATCGCTGCTCTTCTGGCCTCAGCTCTCTCCCTCAGCAGCGCCGGGTCCTGCACAAACTGGTCCCTGTTCACGTTGTTCTGAAACACAATGGATTCACATGGAAGAAGTGGAGTCACGACGGAAAACCACGACGCGTCTGTCGCAGAGAATATGTTAAATTTAAAAGACGTTGGCTGCAGTTTACAGATCAGAAAAAAACTGAGCAGCTCATTCACATGTATGTTTATATTCAGATTATATTATTTTACACAACTTTATTAACACTGGTCAAATAGAAAAGTTGTTTCTTGTATTGTTAAAACATTACGGTACCTGTGAACTCTCTCCCTCCTCTTCATCTTCACCCTCCTCCTCTTCCTCTGCTTTGTTTCCTTTTCTCAAAACCCGTGGGATTGTGAACGGTCTGCAGGGAAACAAACGTTCTGTAGTTATCGTCCGTCTCAAGGACGAAAACGATCCAGATTTATAAAGTTTCCTGTGTAAGGTGATTCACCTTCGGTTCAGTAAACTGTCTCTGTCCAGGTCGTTGGCTCCCACTTGGTTCATGTCGTAGGTGTCGTCGTACTCGTCGTCGTAGTCGTCGAGGCCGTAGTCGGCGGCAGTTTGACCGGGTTCGATGACCACCTCGTCCACCACGGTCTCGTAGGCCTGATACCGAGCCCGCTGCTCCTCGATGTGCCGCTTGTCGTTCAGCATCTCTCGAGGGTTCTCGCCTTTCCTGCAGGAGACGGAAAACACGGAGGCGTTCTTCGTTTCCTTTAAATGTATTTACAGTTCGTGGCGCTTACATGGTTTGAACTTTGAGTTTTGAAGTCTGTACAGATTTGATATCGTCATCTGTCACCAGGATATGGATGGTTTACTTTTTCTTTGTCGTTTTGCCAATGTGAGTCCAGGATGTGTTAGTGTTTGATAAGTGGGCGTGTCCTGTATGCTTTTTACCTCCGGCCCTTCCAGATGCGGGACATGTCCACCTGGTCCCTGCGGAAGACGTCAAACTCATCGTCATCAAACACGTTGGATCTGTCGCCCAGAACATTTGGAATCTCCTCCTTCACAGGCCTGAAAGGACGAACAAACTGTGGGATCAGCTGAAATCACTTCAAAACTAATGATCATAAACTCAAAGGTCCACAGAATAAAACCTGAGTGGCTGTAAGAACTGTCTCTGAACTTGTTGGCGTCATAAACTTAGATTTAAAAGAAATTGTTTGAATAAAACTCCTTTAACTCAACCAAAATATTCAGAAGTGAAGTTTTCATGATGTAAATTCCACAATGTCTGTATTTGTTTTGGAGAAACGCTGGAAACTACATCACATCTTAAATCACATCTCAGGTTTTAACTGCAAGATAATGTGACATTGAAAATAGAATGAACTAACTACAGAAAGCCAGGATTGTGAGTCTCCTGACAGAAAAACAAGACTATCGGTCTAATGATACTCTCTGGATTATACTTCTCTCTGGACAGAGGTGTGTTGTGTCACCTCGGCATCGCTCGGTCCAGTTTGTCCAGACTCGGAGTTAAACGATCCTCCAGGATGTTGTTGATGACGAGCTCAGTGTTGTAGTCGTACTCCTCCAGACACGCCAGCAGGAAACCTTCGCCCAAATCAGGCAGCAGGTCCCGGATACACGACAGCAGAGACTCCAGCTCGGCCGAGCTCACCGTACACACCTGAAAACATGCACATGTTTTTTCTACACAAACATTTTAAGCAAATATTTAAAATAAAGTTTGGTTTAAAATCTGACATGTAAATTAATGAATGACCTTAAATTGAACATGTTTGCTTCATGAACTGTTCAAACAATAGTAGACGGTCACGCTGGGCTGTGGATCTTATTAATCTACTGACACTGAGCTTCCATTAAAACGTAAACAAGAAACTGTAAAAAAATCACAGAACTCACGTTGTTTTCTTTTCGGGGCACATCCAACATGGCCTCTGCTCCCCTCTCACACTCCTCTCTCGGTTCTCGGACCTGACGATTAAAACTGGCAGAGGAGGCGGCGGCAGCAGCAGCAGCTCCCCCCGCTGCTCCCTGATTGGCTTTAGGGTGAATCTGGCTCTGTGGTTTCCGCCGCCCGACGCTCTCCCAGGCACTTTCCACCCCCTGGAGCAGGTAGGACGTCCTGGTCTCATCGCTGAGGAAAACCAGAAGTTAAGGAAAGAAAAGGAAACGACTGATAACTAAATAAAGGAAATACTGTTTAATTCAGGGCCCAGGCTCCACGACTGTCAATCAAAATGTGTTTGTGTAATTAGTTATGTCTGAAGCTGATGAGGATACATGACGGGGACGGCCTGATGCAGGAGGCTGATGTCGTCTGAGATGGGAAACTGCTCATCGTAGTCTGACAAGAACCTGAAAGCCAAAAATTACTCATTCAGACAAATGGCAAAAATTGTACTTTTGAAAATATGATTTAATTAAATTACAACAAATGAAAAACCTGCTTTTAACATGACAATGTTTTTTTATTTCAAATCGTAAACAGACAAACTGACTAAACCTCTGTCTTCACTTTGGAAATCACTGAACTTCTCTTCTCACCTTTTTTCAGGTAGAAAAGACGTGAAATGTTGTAAAAGTTCCTCTGCGAACGTTTGCATGTTTTCTCTCCTGCAAAACAGCATCAGCAGAGTTAAAGCTTGCATCGATACTTGAAGGGATGATTCCACACGTCGACAGTTTGGACTCACCCCTCCAGGATGGGTTGCAGGCAGGTGTGGTGCAGCAGCAGGTGAGCCATCTCCACCATCTTGCGACAGGAGTGGGACAACCTCTTCCACAAGTCGTCCTGAAGTCTGGAGGAGGGTTTGGGAATTTATTTACCATCATCAGCCGCGTGGTTGTCTGGATTAACATTTACATGAAGCAGATTCTCACCCTTTATCATCAAAGTTCCTCTTCCTCACCGCCTTCTCGAGATCAGGCACAGCGGTCTCATAAAACGAGGTCAGTCTGACGAGAGGGAAAAAAAAAACAAAGATGCAGATCAGACAGACCGTAAACGTTGAAGCTGCCGGTCGAGAGCGACGTCCTCCCTCTGCTCTACCTGCTGAGGAAGCCGTGGGAGTAGAAGGTGGAGCAGGCAGCAGGGAAGATGTCCAGGAAGGCATGGATGGTGGTGGTGGAGTCACACAGGTACAAAATTATATCTACAAGGTCCTAGGACAGGAAATAAAACAAAAACATGCATGAACATTAGTGACGGAACACGAAGCTGCAGTGAGGAAGAAAGTCAACATTTAAAAATTGACCAAGTTGGAATAATTCTGCGTGTCTGACCTGCGGGCTCATGGTCATGGCAGTGGGCTGCTTGTGTGCGTTCAGCTTCATCGGCTCCATGGCGGTGGCTCCTTCACACTGAAGACCACACTTGTCCAGGACTGAGTCAAACACCTGAGGTTGAAATCACATCCCAGAAAACCTTTACAACTTGCTCTCAATACGTAATAATACATTATTTATATTATTGTGTGTAAGATGTGTCTTCAGTTCACTTTTTGAAAAATCTAAATAAACCCAAACATATGTTTTAGCCAGTTTCACACTTCCTGTTTATCAGGCTGAAGGTTTGAAAAGTGATGTTACCTGCAGCACAGTGGGAACCGTCTCGTCCAGGTCACTGTAGTAAGACGGCTGCTGGGTGAAGATGTTTTCTGAAACCACATCAACATGAAAATGAAGAGGATGAGACACAGGACTCAGCAGCTCCAGTAAAAACCTAACATTGTAATATAAAGTTGGATCTTGACATAATGGATCTTTTTCTTCTATCAATTTAATATTTTATATTCTTCTTCATATTAATTCTATTTAATATTGTGCTGGTGATGTAACGATTCTAAAACCGAGACTGAAATCACAATATAAACGTCTGAAAAAGAAAAATCCTCACGTCTCTGGTGTCTCACACGGAGATTTGAAAGGAACCTTTAAACGCAGCTCACCTATCATCTTGTGCAGCAGCTGGCTGTTGCCTTTTCCAAAGAGCACACACAGATCCAAGATTTTGGGAATGTCAAACAGGAAGTTTTCATAGATAATTTCTCCAAACACTGAGGGCGTGAGGAAACTCTCCTGAGAGACAAACATCCCATAAACACACACACACACACACACACACAAGGCAGCAGGTTAAACTGTATATCAAGGCTTTATACTTTATATATTCTACAATATAACAACACTATCACTGGAACATACAGACAAACCCAGAGCAACCACAATGTCAGGGATCTAAATCTACTAAACTTCCCTCAGGATCAATAAACTATCTATTTGTAGTTTCACATGTCGGTGTTGATCCTACCTTGGATTCTTTATGTGTAGCCATCCTCAGGAAGGTCAAGAAGACCACCTTGTGGACGGAGCGCTGCATCTCAGCCACCGCCGGGGAGGAGGGCAGGGCGGCGAGGTCGAGGCTCCGGGGAGTGTGACGCAGGTACGAGTCCAAGCACGACTGCAGGGACTCGTCAAACACCACCTGCAGGACAACAGTGGGATGATAATTCTCATGGAGGATAATTGTTGCTGTGGGAGTTGAAAGGTGTGTTGTTTTGTGCTGCCTCGTGTTTTTCTGTATGTAGTATTCATGCACATCATTCTCTAAAGTCACTGGATTGTGTGTTCCTCTTACCTGGCACCAGAACTTGTCGTGGGGCAGCGCGAGCAGCCACTCCAGGTCCTCGATGATGAATCTGGCATATTCCAAAAACTCCTCCACCTCGGCAGGAGAGCCGTCCTCGGGCGGAGGCTTGTAAGGCACAAAGCAGCGTTCCTCCTTCCTTTCCGGGTGCTGTGGAGTGGAGCAGGAAGAAGAAGAAGAAGAAGAAGAAGGTTTGACTTGTTGTTCGGAGTGAACTGTGATGTTTGCTCACGAGCGTCAGGGGAGCGGACTCACCAGTGCAGGCAGCGAGCGCTCTCTTCCCTGCGGCCCAGGCTCAGTCACCTGCAGCTCGTCCAGGGGCACTCGGGCACAGGCCATGACTCTTCTCTGGGTTTTATCTGTCAACAACATTCAGAAATACAAGTAACCCCTAAACTCAAAGATGTTGAGTTCATTAGACTCTGTGGAATCAGGAAATGTGGATAAAACGTGACTTGATAACAGATGATTATTCACAAACACAACTTAGTAAATGACTTTAAGAGACAGGTTTGATCCTTGTGCCTCATCATCCTCCTCATCCTCATCATCCTCCTCATGAGGAACTGCCTCTGAATCCAGTCTCAGTGTCTGAATTTGAATTAAGTCTCACTTTATATTTGATTGATGTTAAACAGCTGCGGACCAGGAACCAGCTGAGCTGCTGGAGCTGAAGCTAACGTCAGCTACACAGGTAGTTAGCTGGTTAGTCAGCTGGTTAGTTAACTGTCAGGACTAGTTGAGTAGTGACAGCTCCTGCTGCTCGTTAAGACCTGGTGATGGGTGGTTAATTAGGTTAATGAGGTTAATTAGGTTGATTGGTTTGAGTTAAAGCTGAGTTAACCTGCTCCATCAGGTGACAGCACACTGATGAATGGCTGCCGGCTAACGTGTGACATAAGGCGGCTGACTTTAACCACCCGGGGGCGTTGTCCCCGTCCCCCGGTCCCTCGTGTCGGAGCAGCGGGGAGGTGAAGAAGTGAAGTAACGTCCTCACCTCCTGTTGTGATCCTCCGCGGCTCCTTCAGGCCATCGCGTCCACCGCCGCTGGCAACTTTCCGGTGCTAACGCTAAGCTAATCAGCTGAGTTGCTGCTAAAGGAAGTGACGCAGGAAAAAAAAAAAAAAAAAGCAATAGAAGCGCACAAGTCTGTCTCTGCTGCCCCCGTGTGGGCGCCAGAGGGCAGCGCAGCATCCCCCGGTTCAACTTTATATAAAACTTTTATAACTTTAGAAGTTACGTGCTGCCTTCACTAGAGAGAAAAACTCTGGTTTACTGAGTCATTTATTTTTTGGTTTGTGTTATTGAATCATTTTTCTGTTTTTCTGACCAATTTTTTAATTTTTCTGTTTTTCTGAGAAATTTTTTTATTTTTCTGTTTTGCGGACAAATTTTTAATTTTTCTGTTTTTCTGAGAAATTTTTTTATTTTTCTGTTTTGCGGACAAATTTTTAATTTTTCTGTTTTTCTGGCAAATTTTAAATTTTTCTGTTTTGCGGACAAATTTTTTATTTTTCTGACAATTTTTTTATTTTTCTGACAATTTTTTTTATTTTTCTGTTTTTCGCACAAATTTTGTATTTTTCTGTTTTGCGGACAAATTTTTTATTTTTCAGACCAATTTTTTTATTTTTCTGTTTTTTATTTGTATCGAGATTCTTCGAACTCCTCCAAGAACCTCCAACCTGCGGGCGACTCCCATGGACCTATGGTGACTCCTGCATGTTCCTCATGTTTCTGCGTAGAGTCGAACAAACTAATGATAATACATCGATCGGACTTAAAGACCCGACGATCTCCCAGAGTCTTAAACCTGATCAAACTAAACAAGCCGGTCATGTTTGTGTCCATCACATCGAGCTCTCGATGAAGGAATGAATGCGTCTGTTGTTTCAGATGCTCTCTGAACTCAGAAAACAAATTAGTCAGAAAAACAGAAAAAAATTAGTCAGAAAAACAGAAAAAAAAAAAAATTGTCAGAAAAACTGAAAAAATTATTATTATTATTATTTTGTGTGTCCTGAAAAATAAAGACTCTAGTAAAGCTCAAGTGGTTTTGATTGTTTTTTAGTCATTTAAATTATTTATAACCAAACAAAACATGAGCCACGGACTTAAAATTAAGATATTAGCAACCTCAGGTAATTTAAGGGCCAAAAGTAAAAGTGGTATCAAGCAGAAAAGTACAGAAGCATATTGCTCTTCTGTTTATGTTGTATCTTAAAATGATTATTTGTATTATTTTTTCATAACTGTATCACACATTTCATAGTATGAATCCGGCTCCATGTGCTTTTCAGCCGAACAACTTAAGTTTGGAAAATATGTTCAAACAATAAAAAGTATTTTAAAAGATTAAGATTACTATAAAAGACAACGTTGTATCTTCACTATCCAGCTTTCCTCCTGTAGAACATCAAATCTCCCTGTAGTGGAACAAGTAAAGCATTATTTTATCTGGATTTAAATTCACTCTGAAACCCACATTTGTTTGTGAGCCGACATCTTCGTATGAGGATGAAGGTGGACAGAGCTCAAGCACATTTACATGAACTGTAATGGAACAGAAGTTGCAGTAAAAGGAAATACTCAAGTAAAGTACAAAGATTCCAGAGA
Organism: Paralichthys olivaceus; assembly: GCF_024713975.1. Lineage (NCBI taxonomy): Eukaryota > Metazoa > Chordata > Actinopteri > Pleuronectiformes > Paralichthyidae > Paralichthys > Paralichthys olivaceus. The sequence goes on along the minus strand of NC_091096.1, from coordinate 1,660,909 downwards.
TGTACTTGTACTTGCTTTCCACCACTGTCTGATAGTTACATACTTTTAACATTTGAAGAGCAGGATTTTGTCTAAATTGTGATATTGGATATTTTAGAAAAGATCAGAATTCTTCCTCCATTTTGGAGAAAGTGCTGATGTTTGACACATTAAGTCTCATTATACTGGAAAAAAAAAATCTTAATGATCACATCAGATCAACTTTCTAATCATTACCTGGAACATGTATTAGTATAAATAATGAATATTGCACCTAATGATAAAAACCTTGTTTGTGTCTAAATAAAAATCAAATCTCACAGTTTAACATTAAAGATTCAATGACGACACTCGACACAATATTTTCTTGTAAAATTATGTTTATAAAAAAAAGTTCTCCCATGACACTCCGAGAAGGCTTATGAGGATTCACATGAATTACACAAGGTACAATATCTTTCTTAAAGAAGATTACGAGTATGAAAGAGGATTTATAAATTGATAACTGTTAAAATCTTCATAAAGTTGAACGTTAGTTTGTTGGCTGTTCGACGCAGCAACACTTGAGTTGTGTGTTTGCTCCTGTGTGTTTGTTGTGTGGTCTATTGTTAGTGTGTGAACTGAAGAACACTCAGGTTTGTGTGAAGCAGCGACTCCGACTTCAGCTGTAATATCAGAACAAAAGAAATGACAAACACTCCCTCGTGCTCATAGTGGAAAACTAAAATCAACCTTTTCATATCCGGTGTAAATCATGAAATAAATATTTTATGGCTCAAACCATAATAAATAACCCCCCATACATTAGAGTGATTACACAGCAGTAACACTGTACCCACATGGTACCAGTTGTTTCAATGGCTTCACCTTTCCAACCAGAAATAACAGAAATCTCTTTAATTTGTTAGCGCGACTGTACAACACAACATCCGATCACTTCTTCTCGTTTCTATTTCTAATAAATAATATTCTACAATTTTAACCGTGACTCACATTGTAGCTTCTGGTGACTGGTTGAACTTTGAATATTGTGAAGAGTCTGTGCAACCGAAGATATCGTTAAGCTGTAGCTCAACAGAGATCCACCGAGCGTGGACTGAACTGCACAACACGGATGTTAGAGTTAGTTAAAGTAGAACCAGTCACATTTAAACACACATGACAAACACCAGCGACACGGCCCCTGAATGCTGCAGAGAAACAATCAGACATTTCAGCTCTCACGTTCACTGGATCCCTTCAGATTTACGTTACACTACATGGCCAAAAGTATGTGGACATCTAAACACCTCCTTTCTTTTGGCGGCAGCTGTTTGCTCGTGTTCAGCCACAAGAGGATCAGAGATGAATTCTTCCACATGAATCTTTTTAAAGAACTGGCGAATTTATTGAGTCAGCGAATCCAAAATAATCAGAAACTTTATTCACACATTTTTCAAAACCCATATTAAACTGTCTGTTTTTATTTATTTTATTTAAGATGCTGGAACCAGTGATTTCAGCTCGATTCACTAAAATAGTTGCAGATTAAATTTAAGATGAATCGATTAATAAACTAATTGATTCAGCTCAATAAGTTTCTTTTCTTCTTCTTCATCGAGGGGTCGAACCCAAACGCAGTCCTGAAAGTTTTTTGTCTATTTTGCATCGTAGAGTCTGAATAATATCAGAGGAGAGATTTGTGTTTTCAACCGATCTTATTGGTTCTTAAAATAAATGTTTGTCTCCATACTTATGGCCACACAGTGTTAGGTACAGTAACTAAATAAAGTATATAATCTCATTTTTCTGTTATGGATGATTAATAAAGATAGGACCACAGACCCGAGCCGTAGACAAAGTGTGCGTATACGTGTATGTTTCAGTTTACAGTATTAAACTATGACTGGAAAGTGCTGCTGAGGATAGAGACTAAAATCAAACTTTTTACACGAGATAACTTCGGGAGGATTTTGGATCTGCCTGTCGAGGATGTAGACAAGTCAGGAGGATGACGTCACTGCGTAGCCCTTCATCGTTCTCGTCCGTCTGCCGATATTCTTCAAAAGACTGATCGTTTTTTCACATTTTTCACGTGTAAGAAAATATAACATCAACACACAAACGACAAAGTCCAGCTGGAAGCCAGTTTCATGTCAACACTTGATATGAATTCCAGTTTCAGTTCCATAATAATTGGTTTTTGGTGTGGAGTGAAAACACGGGGGGGGGGGGGGGGGGGGGGTCGAGGAGTCTAAAGGACATAAAGATCATTAAGGTCATTAACACAGCTGCTGTTACCTGATTGTGCTTTTCTCCCCCCCTGAGGGAACGTTACAGCCACAGAGGATCAGTGACACAAACACTCAACATCTAATGAATCTCAACGGACTCTGGACGAGGCTCGGTTGCTTCCACCGAGGGAAGGTCGAGAGAACAAGAGCAGGAGCCGCAATGGCCGATCAGCAGTTTGAGGAATAGAGAAGTTTGGCCGAGTATTGCCAAACTGCTCAGCGCATCTTTAGTCGTCTTTGTAGGCTGAACGCTGCGTCGGTTGATGCTCCAGAGGGAGTAGCAGCCCCCCCCCCCCTGCCTGGGATATACTGCATGTATGAACAGCTTCTCAAATATGTACTACAGAGGAGTGTGCGTACCTGCCGCACAGCTAAACTCCCCAAACTCCAGAGTCCAGATAGCTTAAGAAGGGAGGAAGATAAAGAGGAAAAGAAGTTTCAGCCTCCTCGTCTCTGAGCCAGTTTCCACCGGCACAAACCAGAAGATGTCCCAGGTTCACGCTGCACGGGCCGGTTGGTGCGGAGGAGTCTGGTGCTAGCCCATCTGTATCTGTCCGGAGTATATGGTGAGGAGGAGCATGATGGAGAAGCCCGTCAGCAGGCCGGCGTTCTGGATGGCAAAGGTGAGGAGGAAGCTGCTGCCGCCGGCGTCCTCTTCCTCGCGACTCACCTCGTTCATCTCTGGGAACTGAAAAGTATAAGACAGAGTTAAAACTTTGCCTGTGAAATCAGCTGTGTGTGTGTGTGTTCTGGCTCTAGAGAAGCAAATCATCCCTTTCCCCCCCCAAACACTGACCATGTCTGCCAGAGCGATGTAGAGGAACATTCCTCCTGCCAGGGCGAAGATCCAGTTGGGTGAGAAACTGTTGCCGGCCAGGATGCCGAAGCCCATTCCCAGGTAACAGCAACAGGCCGACAGGAAGTTAAAGAAAAGAGCCTGTTGTATGCTCATGCCGGCGTTCAGCAGGATCACAAAGTCTCCTGGTGACAGAACAAAAGTTAGAACAACAAAAGGAGACGAAGCTCCACCAAAGATTTGTAGATAAAAATAGACATTTAAAAAAAAATGATGATCAGTTGAAACTCTTGTAAACATTAGAGGCAGAAAAAGTTCCTGTCCGCTGCCGAAGTGAAACCGGCCCGACTCACCCAGCTCGTGGGGGAACTCCTCACACAGGATGGCCACGGATGTGCTGATGCCCTGGAAGACGGACGAAGTGAAGGACGCTCCGATAGCCAAGCCATCGATGAAGTTGTGCAGACCGTCGCTCAGCGTGATCATCCACGCCAGAGTGCCGATGTCAGAATAGGTCGTCCCCTTCAGCCAATAGCAGCCACCGCCTCCTCCGGATCTCCCGGAGCTGTCTGGTCTCTGGGAGTCCTTAAAACGTGTGGATGAAAATATCACATCGTCCATCTATTGGTCCAAACTGTCTTTAATAACCACACGATGATTAAACTTAGTTTAACTCAATTGTCCTCAATATTTCTGCATGAATGCTGATAACAAAACAATGTTTTTATTCTCTTGAGCTACTTCATGATATTTTCTCAGTTGCTTCATGTTCCTCAAGTGTTTGTCCGATCTTCATCCACGCGTCAGCCTGTTCTTACCTGCGGCGTCTGTGCGGGGCTGAGCATGAGCTCGCCCTCGCCGGCGTCCACTTTGCCCGCAGCCAGACTGCCGGCTTCTCCGTTCTGCTGCAGCTTCTCCTTCTCGCCCTCCTCCAAATCCCTGTCAGGTGACGAGCAACGATCTGCGCTGGGGTAATGGCTGTGACCGTGGCTCTGACAGACGGCGAGGAAACAGAAACGAACAGCCATGAATCTCCTGCTGGGTGAAAGGCAACCTCCGGAGGAAGTCCAGACCCGATTGTGTGGACGTTCTCCAGGGTTCATGTCTGAAACATCATATTAAATCCATCTCGCCCTGAACTGAGCCTCTCTGGCAGCATTTGCTCTGAGTTCATCAAACTAAAATAAGCGTCGGCTGGAGCAAAACAAACTCAGCATTAAACTCAAGGATGTCTTAATATTATAAAACAGAATTATGCAAATGTTTTAATGTGTAGTGAGCTGGAGAATTAGCTGCAGCGATGTAAGAGCTAATGTGGGTCAAAGAGCGTCTGTAATTGGATCAGCAGGTGGTCGTGTTAGCCGTTCTTTAAACTGGCTGAACCATATGGACCAAACCAGAGTAACCACAAGGTGGAGCAAATGTCCCACAATCCTCCACCTCTATCAGTAACTGCTGCTGTTTGTGAATGAACCCGGCAGCACTGGAGGAGTGAATGCCGAGAGCATCACACTGAGTCGAGACAGTTTGAAGTTTTAAAGGTAAAACTCTGCTGCACCTTCATGGAAACGACACATCTGTGTTAAATACACATGTTTTAGTAACTGCCACATACATGACTACTGCATGTCGGCAAATAGACACAGGGATGTGACCGAGAACCAAAAACAAGTCGAACTGGAAGAGTTCCGTGAAGAGTGAGGAAAATATTAGCGTACATAAACAGCGGGCAGGAAACATGAGTCATTGAGTGAAGGAAAGCACAACTGAAGATTCATGGACTTGAGCCATTTGAAAAAGAGGAACAGACTGGATATTAAAACAATAAAGGGAAATAAATCAAACAAATAAAGTTATATTCATGAATCTATGTATTTTTAATTAATTGTGTAATGTTCACTTCACATGTGACCTACTGAAGGTTAGAAGTTAAATTCTGATGAAACCAAAACAGTCTCCGTCCAGACGAGCATCAGAAACCATGTTCACTGGGTGTAAACAGGAAGCCGATTGTGGTTTTTGCGAGTTTAACATCATGCGTCAACATACTCACCCCATTTCTCTGTTTGAGCAGCACTTTGAGAACCTTCTCAGTGAAGAAGAACAGGTAAAATCCTCCGAACACGACTGCAGACTTGGACACGTAGAAATCCACCATGGGGTCAAAACCAAACGCCTAACACGCAGGAAACAAGACAGAGTTAGTCAGTGATAAACATCTGTATTAGCCGTTTCATGATTCCTGCCTAGCATCAGTTACTGGTCATATCTTTTGAATGAGGTGTTATCTGGAACATCTGTGTGATCATGAACACACAGGGTTTTGGCGTGAACAACTTAGCGGGTGGTAAATTGCTTGATTTGAACTCTAACAGGATGTGGACTGAGTTGTCAGCGTTCTTTAAAAGAGTAAATAAAATCATTTTCACTGTTAAATTCACTGTGAGGGTCGCTGAACAAAAGTTTACCTCTGCTGGGTTTTCTGTGTGTGGATAGTTTCACTTTTGTCTATTGTTTAATGAATATAGGAACAATATCATCCTCTGATCTGAGAGACGTGTTGAGATATGGATGTAATCGACTCCCCCTCGAGCACACACACACCGACACACACAAATCAAAACCACTTCCAGGGTGTACAAACATTTTTCTGGGATGAGTCATCTCAATCAAAGTGATGCTGTGTGTTACACAACAGCTTTTGTGTAACTGCTATGAACCTGATGGGTGTGCGCACTAAGCATTTAAGGTGTGTTGGGCAATATCTTGCATTTGTGGGTTCTGCTGCTCTGAAGGGAGTGTTCAGCTTCGGCTCATCTGTTAAGCATTTTGGGAGCTCGACACGTGACACGTGAGCTGAGTTTAAACCAGATGGAAAAATAGATCATTTGTCTATTTAAGGTTTAAATGTGAAATAATAATATTTTTCTCTTCTGAATTGGGTCGTAACTCATCCTACTGAGGGAGATATTAGAATCCTGGTAAAAATCTGTGTTCAATGCTGTTTGTAGAAACTGCATAGCAACTCTGCACTGAGCTACAGCAAAGTGATTCACAGCAGCTTCGACACTACCTCTGGGATGAGCTGAAACAGGGCGTTGGAGTAGAGCGTGCCAATGGCCAGGGCTATGAAGTAGAGCAGCAGTCGCTTGTAAAAGGTTTTCTTCATGAAGGGCACCACGCTCGCCCCGACCAGCGAACACAGAGAGATGAGTGTCACACACAGGATCCCATAACCCCACACTGATCGACAGAGAGGAAGCAGGAAACAGAAGAGGGAAGGTGAGGGGGGAAAAACATGGCTAGTTAATTCAGAAATCATTAAATACCAGGATGAGGGATAAAAAAAAAAAAATGAAGAGCACCAGTTAGTTATTCCCCTGAAAAGAAAAGATTTGGATTAAATCAACCTGAGAAAAAAGAGATTTTAAAGAAACCTGTGAGGCTCTCCAGAAACAATGGGTCATTTTCCATTGAAAACAGAAGTGACACCATCTTTCATTTGCAAGTGAAGATGATGATTGTCTCAGTGCTCGAGTCCCATGCATTTAATTAGTTAAGAAACAGGATGCAATTAAGGTGAAATTACAGTTTACTGAGATCTCAAGCACACACACACACACAGATCCTTTGTCGTAGTCCGCTCAGGTGCGTCTGTCATTGCCTCAGGGTGAACACTCGTTACGGGTAAAAGACACAGGAGGGGTCAAAAGAACTTTAAATAGCCCAACTGTAGCAGGAGAGCTGCAAATGAGGGGTCACATTTCAATTTGAAGGATGTTGTGACGGCGCTGCGCTCCATTTCTCCAGGACTGTCACGAACAGCAGATTTATTAATCCCTCGGCCCAAAAAAATGGAAGTTATCGAGGCTGTTTAGCTGTTTCACAAGCTGCGGGGCAGAGAGAGAGAGAGAACTGCTCTTTATTTCTAAGAAAATCGACAAAGCAGGCCAACATCTCAATGCCGGGAAAGAGCAGACGCACGCACACACACACACACACACACAATAAACACACCACCAGATGATCTGTGACGCAGTGAAGGTAGAGCAAAACCAAAGAGCTTTCCCCGGTGCTTTAAAGAGCCTGTGACAACCACAGAGAAAAGAACAAAGCCAGGAAGGAAAGAGAAATGACGACAGGAAAGTCAAAGGTGTACGGGTTTTTATAAACATCCGTGTGACACGACAGTGAGGTAATGAGGTTTTCAGCTGCCGCGCTTGCGTCTCTTAAGAGCAAAGGTTTATGGGATGTGATCAGATGACGAGATAAAGGTGCGAGGGCAGGTTTCAAACCTCTGGCAGGAGCTGCAGGACGGCAGTGGAGAACAGCGTGCCGACGGCAAGAGCGATGAAAAAGACGATGGTGTGTTTCATGAAGCGTGTCTTCATCAGAGGCACGCTGAGGACTCCGGTGAGGGAGAAGGCACTGATCACCGTCACACTCAGGAAAGAAAAGCCCCACACTGACGGGTGGAGTGATGGAAGAGGTAGATGGAAGGTGCAGCATTAAAACAAACCAATTTAAAAAATACAGCTGTGAACACAGCCTGATAAAATTGTGTAAAACAATATTTTAATGCACTTTAATGCAACAAATTCACACGTTACTGACGTGATGTGGATGTTAGCAGTTGACATATTGTTCAGTTTGTATAATTGAGCCCTTTTAAGGCCAGAAGATAAATCTCAGGAGATGATTAAGCAAATGAGAAACTTCCCTAAAAATCCTGTCCATTATTCTGACCTTGCTCTAAATGTCACTCTTTGTAAAGAAAAACTCTTCTGGCCTCTAACAACGTGAGAAGGGAATATTATTATTTGATCAAACCCGACACCTGTAGAAAAAAGAAACAAGGATTGTGGTTATTGAATGAAGTTGTGTTGAGTGTCATTTCTGTCCGAAGCTGCAGCACCTGAGAGGTTCAGGAGAAATACGGTTAAGTTATGGAAGATTAATGAAATGTTCTGTGGTGTCAGACGATGTCCTCATGATGAGAGAGAAGAGATATGAGATCCACTCAAGTCACAAGATAAAGAAGACGAGAGACATTTAATAATGTGACCAAAGAAGTGAACAAAGGAGGTTCTACAAAAACATAAATCAATTACACATATATGTGTAATTCAAATGAAATCAAATGCAACTTCTAGATTCTTAACCATAGATGTGTCTGAGTTAAAAGTCTGGATAATGTGTCCCTGTGAGATGTCAGCAGGAAAATGTAAAGAAAGTTTCTGCCTCCTGCAGCTCCGCCCAGGATCCACCCATCGTCTCAATTGTCCGTCTCTCATGTCTGAGAACGTCTCGAGGGCTTTGTCATCTGCGTAAAACAGACTCCATGTTTGCAAACACACAAATTCAGTTTGAACATGTTAAGACAGAAAAGAAAGTGCCCCCAGGACTGAACCCTGGGGCACACCACAAGAAGTATTTACACTGTCTTCCCACGGGAAGCAAAGCAGATCTCAGAGTTGGACACTGATGAAGGTTCTACAGATTACAGACATCTAGAACAGTTTTCTTCAGAGGGGATCAAACCTAAAGCATTTTTATGACAACTGGAAAACAGCGAGTCTGCACGAAAGACAATAATGTGCAATGGGTCTGCTGACAAGAAGTCAAAGACCAACTTTCTAGAGTTGTTAGGGTCAAGGGGTCACGTAGTAAACGTGAGACAAAGACATCGTCATCAGAAATCATGGCACGTTGCAGGTGAGGGGAGGGACAGGTTTTAAAAAGAACCAGATATACAAGTTGTGAACTCTGCAACAGAGACACATTTTCAGGGACATTTCTTCCCTGGAATTGACAGAACAACCCATACAAAGAAAAAACAGCCCTGAAGCCAAAATAAACTGCCTGCAGGCAGTAAGTGTGAGGCGAGCTGAAAGTGGAAGATAAGATATATTTTTCAGTGGAGAGAGAAAGATAGAGCCAGAGCTCTGGGACGGTAAAGCTTCTCTTCTCCTCTAATGCCAAGGTTAAGATAAACTGGGTTAAAAGGACGCAGTGAAATCTGAAAACGTGTTAGCAAGGCCGCAGCACGACAAAGTCACGAGTTTACAAAGAAGACTGTTGCCCAGAGTCGTCACTGTTATTTTTCTCTAACAACTGAAGCTGTGCTGCCGCAGCCTTCGAGGCCTTCGGTCACTTAACGTCACCAGCTTTTCCAAGTCAGACGTCAACGCAGTTTTTATTCCAGCCTCATACTTGAAAGTACATTTTGCTGCAGTTGAAAATGAACTTGACGGCTTGTGAAACAACAGATTACACCGAGCTGCCTGTTTTTTTTTAAAGTACAGATTCGACGCAGATGTTCAGGGCTCTCGAGGACGTCTGCGTGGAGTTACAGCGGATCAACGGCCACTGAGAGAAGAGCAGCTGACAGACAATCTCTACCTGGATGAGTCTGCTACGTACTGGTCATGCTGACTGAGGCAGCGTTGTGAAAACTAAAGGACGTGTTGGTTTTTAAGAATTGTAATCTGAGCCTTTGCTCAGCCTTGTGAATATTTTGGCTGTGATTTCCTTTGGGGGGGGATAAGATAATATCACTATCTCCAGGCAACAAAACAAACATTTAGCACTCAGAAATCTGTTTGAAAGGTCTCATTGATCCAAGTTTCCATTCACGTCACAGGAGAACTGAGAGAGCACAGGGGGAAACTTTTAATGGAGCTACATCATGTACTCACTGGAGAAAAATAAAACTATCATATGTATTTAATGTAAATATCAGACATGCACGGAAATCCTCCGACCCTTCTCCGGAGGGGAGGGGCTGTGTGTGTAAAAGCAAATGTCCGAGTGAGAGCCTCTGGACTGGAAGAGTGAGAACACACCAGGAGATCCTCCGCAGGATTTACAGCGAGCGGGTGCGTGTGTTGATGACGCTTCTCACATATGCGACAGACGCAAAAAATTCAAACAAAAGAAAACAAATATCTCAGGATGGAAAAGCAGAAGACACAGACAAATAATTTATACAAACATGTTCATATGTACAATAAACATTCGATTTTAAAATTAAATTAATCACAGAAAATCAAAAAAATACATTACAATTACAATTAAATAATAATTAAACAATTAACAGTGTTAATTGTAATAAAAATGAATTATATACATTAATAAGGAACCAGTCGGTGCTCACCTTCAGCTCCTGAGGGCCTGGGGGGGGGGTCGGTGCTCAGCGTGTCCTCTTTTTGCACCTTGCAGGATCCAGCACCCAGCTGCTGCAGCATGGTGGGGCACAGCTCCGTCAAACCCTGCCCATCCAGCTGCGACTGCTCACTAATGCTGTAAATGGCCAACGTGTCTGCAGGCAGGCACTGGGAACGACAACAACCTGTCAGTGAAGTTCTCACTATACACAACTGAATTATCTCTGGATGAGCGCGGGAGCTTTTGAATCTGAATTTTCTTTCATTTTGTAAAATGTAAGTCCACAAGTCAACAACAGATATAACGTGGGTATGAAACATTTACACTTTTAACAAGAGATAGGAAGGATTCGAACTTGCTGTCTAGCTCTGTCGCTGCATTGTCTGTGCAACCGCCACTGGCATTAATACAAATCTCTCTCACTCTCCCAAGAAGGGTATGTGGGCTGTCACGTGTAATCTGTTGCATGTGAGAGAAACCTTTATGTACGTGCACCTCCCATAACGCCATGTTCTACCCAGCTGAGTTATAGCTGTCACAGATAAAGATCTCAAATGATTCTGAGAAAGAAACCTGTCATCTGACTGGTGACTTCAGCTGCAGATGTGCACTTATGCCCTCCAGAAACCTAAAGAGCACCTGTGCATGGACATGTCACACATGAGGGGAACACATGATAACACCATATGAACTTAAGTATGTGAGAAATGCTAAATATTTCAAGTATCTGAAACCAGTGGCTCCTGTTTCTTTCAGACAGGACTGAGCCGGATTTACTTTTCTGCTGCACAGTTACAAATGTGAATTGTTCTCAGGGTGAAATATCAAATATATATGATTCAATTTGCACCTTTTATACCAACGACAGGGAATCCCATCAACCCAAAGTGCTGACCGATAAGATAAGACAGGGATTTTGTTCTCACCTTGGACCTGTTGGATTTGGGAGGTGGGCTTGTCGGTGACTCGGGCACATTGCCGCTTTCGCCGTTACCGTCACCCCGATCCTGGCTGAGGAGGGCCAGCAGGGAGCGCAGCTGGGGCACCGTGATGGTGGTGTTGTCACCATAGCGGGCCAGAAGGTCCTGGAGCACCTGGGCAGGAGACTGGGTCTGACTTTCCCCCTGAGCCGTCACTGAGCCCAAGGGGCAGAGCAGCACAGCCAAGGTCAGGGCGAACATCAGCCGCGACTGGAGGGAGGTGACGGTGGTCATGACACGGCCATGAGGGAACGACATGAGCATGGCGTCTTCACTGGCTGGAGGACGTTGATCTGTGAAGGGAGAAGGAGTGAGTGTGAATAAAAGAGTTTTATAACCTGAGACAGAGATAACCACTGTTTTATAAACACTGCACGTAGCAAATACTGCTCACTGTCAGTTGTTAGTGGTAGAAAGATTTAACTGTCTGAAACCGGCTTAAAGCCAACGGAAGGGAGGAGACAAGCCAGGTTACTGCTAATCCCTTTTTTAAATTGTTAACTTTAGGCCGACGACCATCTGCTCTGATAAAAACATTTTAAAAATGTCAATAACTTGATTGATGTCATGTGAAGACACTGACTCACGTAAACGAAACCTGGCGGATACACAGAAAGATCAAATATCTCAATTTGAAGGAGTCATGTTGACTCCCAGCTTTTGACCGTTGATAGTGTTGATCGTAAATCACTTGGTAAACTTAAAGAATACAAAAAGATGGATTATGAGTGATACTGAATGAGTCATCTCTACTGGCAGCAAGTTATTGAACATTTCTTCCTTCAGGATATTATTTTAATTTTAAGTGAAATGTCTGAAATAGTTTTAACCACTGACGGCGCTGTGGAGGGTCGCTGTCTTATTGTCTTGTTTTTAAAAAGGATCTTTCAACAGTCGATGGCAGTAAATTGCCAAAAAATGCAGCAACACACCAGAAAAGGAAAATAAAGACAGGAAACTCTGCAAACGTTTTATGAAGAATGAAGCTGATGTAACCTTAGGAACACATGCAAAGTATTTGAGAAGCACCGAGTATTTCGACAAACTTTTTTCATAAAAATGAACCGTTGTGGCTTAAATTGAGGAAATCTGTTCATTTGTTGTATCTTGAGAAGCATCTGGTGCTGTTTGTTTTGACTCTACAGTTTTAAATACTTCCACTATATAACTGTGTGTCAGCACTAGAGGGCTGGTATCTAAACCAAGTGAGGGCTGGACTTCTTTTATATTGCAGCAGAGGCGAATCCAAACACAAACTCAAACACACCAGTCACTGATAGACCTAAACCACAAAGTGGAACTAACACTGCTGCCAATTGCAGACAATGAAAGCACACACCCATCAGACAACACACAAACACCGGCAGCGATACAAATATCATAAACTGATGCAATGACTCCACTAAACTCAAACCATGCAGGAAACTTTTTAAAATGAGATCTCAGCAAAACTGTAGAATTGGGATTTAGTGTTTTCTCTGTTCTACTGAGGCAGACCCAGCTCCCACAGGAACTAAGGGCATGAAAGAGAACTGTGCCACCGTATGGTTTTCTAGCTGCACAGCCGCCGAGCGTAGAGACCGTGCCCAGCGCATATTTGGTATGGAGCTCCAGACCTGCGCTGCTCGACTGAAGAAGAAGAAGAAGAAGGAAAGCAGTGTTTTCAGGGACCACGAACTCCCCGGACACATCCTGTTGAACCGACGGTTCAGAACATTAAGATCCTCCACCAACACACTGAGGAACAGTTTGTGTCTCAGACCTGTGACCTCCATCACCGCACCAAGGACTGTGATTAACACACACCACCCACACAAACATAAACTTATATCTACATATCTTTAAACCGGTGTGTAGATATATCAATGCCATTGTACCTGAGGATGATGACAATAAAGACCTTGAATCTTGAATCTAGGGCGTCAGTTTCTTCTGCGTCCATGAGCACACGTCACGTACAGAGCACTGTAATGTTCACGGCCCCTGCTCACAGAGCTCCGATTCATTTCAGTACACCCAGCAGGTCAACACGCCACGCTGAGGTGAATAAACACACCATTCATTTTAAGAACCCGTCTGCAAAAACCTTTTTCTACGGAGCCACTAATTACAGATATGCGTAAAGCAGCGGTGTGTCTGCCCCGAGGCTCTCGGCTTTGCCGGGCGATGCCCACAGGATACCTGGGAGCAGAGACGGGAGGAAAAGAAACGCCCGAGGAGACAGAAGGGCTCCTCAGGAATGCAGTGAACTGTGGAAGAGAGAGAGAGACACGGATAAAACTAAGGTTACGACTCACCGGTGAGAAAGAAAGAAACAAGAAGGATTGAAAGAAAAGAAAAGAGGCAGTGAAGGAGAAAAGAAACCTGACATGGCAGCTGCCAGCTTAGATATTCTGTGCTGTCTTTTCCCCATCGATTTGCCTTGTTCAGTTTTCAGTGTGACACTCAGACCACGACGCCCCAGAGCCGCCAAATCCACATCATTCCTTTTCTGTAAGTGCAACGAGCGGTCCTCCTTCATTCCTGTGTCTAAATTAAGAGAACCCCACTCAGTTGACTGGCAGAGGAAGCGTACAGGGAAACATTCAATTCAGCTGCTGTGCAGAAAAACAGCACAGTGATCAAGTTTCAGTCAATAGCTGTTTCTCAGTTCAGGGACATTCAGGGACACAGTTTATAAAACCCACAAACTCAACCTTAATAAGCCTCTTTATGCTCTTGTTTTATTTATTTCTCCAACATTCTCTCTTTCGAAATGCTTCGAAAAAGTTTCAGGGGCTTTAGACCTTGACCTCCTTCCTGCTGGCTGGTATTGTTAGTGAAACACAGGCTGAGGAGCCAAATGGATAATTGTGCTAATAAGTCTACTGACACATAATTCATCGCCAGCTGATGGTTCATCGATCATTTCAGTATTTTATTAGTCAAAACATGATGAACATTTTCTGCTTCTTGCAGATTTATTTTCTTTATCACTGCAAAATTAATTTCTGTGGTTTTTCTGTTGGTTGGGAAATACTAGCAAATACAATGGGCTTTAGTAAATATAAATACTATTTCAGGGTTTAAAAAAGCTTTTTTAATTGATTAATCAAAACAAAGTATCTCCATTGTTTATAATATATCTAAAATTCAATTGAACATTACAGAAGGATAGAAATATATACTGCGCCAATTTAACAAGAGTGTCTTTTGTTTGGTCAATCCAGGGACTTGTACACACATCAATGTAATTTAATCACAATCGGAAAAAAATGTAGTTGTTGTATCCTGCACTGGTCAAGAGTTTCAGAAGTGGATTAACACGCAACAATAAGCCGTGCTGGATTCTCTCCAACAACTCTGCCAGGGGTAAAGCAACCACATTGATTTTTAATGAGAAGGGACTCATTGTGTTTCAGGAAATATTTGGGCTGAACAAACAGCATCAGAGACGCCCTGAGGAAACATGCAGCTTCTTGGATTGTTTACATTAGTGCAGTGCCCGTGGTGGTACAGGTTTGTTCGATACGAGCCTGTGGTGCTGATGGTAATTGAGCTGCACTAATTAGGCCACAGCGAGAAAAGACTGGCTGCAGACTTGATTGCCCCTGATGACTGGTTGCAGGTCACAAACCACTGCCTCCTCCCTGTTAACCGATGGATCACATTTTCAAAGATGGTGTTAGGTAGTTCTGTTGTCACGATTGACAGCTCAGGCTGACTCGTGTGTGACGCTGGGACCTCAATACCACAACTCCACAACACGATCACTTCTGCGCACAATGCAAAATGGCAGCGTTTGTATTCAAGACATTTCAGCTTCCTTTTTGCGCGATGGATGGAAGCAGAGACACGTCGTCCATCTTGTTTACAGTCTATCGTGAGATTGTTCAAGGTTTGTTGAAGCTTAAGAAATATCTGAACTGGAACGTGACATTGTCATGATCGATGACTTCACTTACACCGATGAGTTCAAGCCCCCGCTGCAACAGAGCTATCATTCAGAATGTACTCAAACGCTGATCTGCAGATTTATCTGTAAAGAAAATAACCATTGGTTTGAATCTACACTTACAACCCTAAGTTCCAGCAGTGAAACTTGTTCCAGCTCTTGAAGTTTTAGATTTTAGAACAAATAACAGCCAGGATATTTTGAACTGATTCTTTTGAACTTGTCTTCAAATATCCATTCTGATGCTCTCTGGTAAAACAAACAAGTGAATAAGAACAGCTGCCTGTCATCACGCTGCTGCGTCTGTGATAATTACCTGGTGTGGTAACTAAATATACACACGCACTTGTGCCCCTGAATTAGTCATTGCGCTGCACTGGAGGGTAAACTGAGCGAGCAGAGGCCGTCTTCACTGGCAGACCTTTGCCTCAGTGTGGATACAGTCCAATTAAAACAAAGCAGAATCTGTTTTAAAATGTCAGCATGTCAGGTTAAATTAACAACCCACACACACACAGTGTCACCACGTCTGAGAGGAAGGGTCCAAGGCCTGTTTGTAGCAGTGGAGATAAAGAGTGGTGGGAAGAGACAGGCAGTCTGCAGCAGAGACGTTAGTAACAAAACGCTGAAGGCTTCTGCCCCAAAGTTAAATATCAGGTCCACAAAGGAGCTGGCAGCAGAGGAGAAAGGAGCCAAGAGAAGCACGGGAAAATGTTTAGTCACAGTCTAGTGGACTCTAATCCCAAAGGCATGCAGCCAAGTCTCCTCTGCTCATCCTGT